>NC_081825.1:233601201-233911019 GCF_030867095.1 Alligator mississippiensis
AGAGTAAGTTTACTAGTACTAAAACATGTGTATTGTGCTTCTGGTAAAAAAATCTCCCCCACCTCCTCACCAGCCTGGATTCCTGATTGCTCAAAATATTCTTATTTCATTCATAGATTCATAGATGTTAGGGTCGGAAGGGACCTCAATAGATCATCGAGTCCGACCCCCTGCATAAGCAGGAGAGAGTGCTGGGTCTAGATACTCATCCAACCTCCTCTTGAAGACCCCCAGGGTAGGGGAGAGCACCACCTCCCTTGGGAGCCCGTTCCAGACCAAATTCCATGGAGGTACCTTTTGATATCAGACCCAACCTTAAATTCCACCAAGATAGGCTGTGCCTTATGATAACCTTGGCAAATACACAGGTTTTTATGGTCAGCCCCTCTTGTTCTTCAATCAGCAGGCCTGAGGAAGGTGGGGGAACCTACTCACAGCCATGTATTACCTCAGATACTTTGAAGCCTTGTTCTTTGGGTTTATGAATCAAAAGGGTTGTTAGTTCCTGGATGTTGTTATTTGAGTTCCATTTTCACTATGTAACATTTTCAAGAGATTTAGACTGATGTTGAGCCAAGCTTGATTAATCTGTGAGTTGGCCCAGACCAGGTGGATAGAGACTCAAGAGAAATTATTCCTTCCAATCACCACTCCGTACAATGCTGGAATAGTCAAGTGGACTAAACCACAAAACAGATTTGTACTACATACAGCACCTTTGAATGCTTTTCTCTGTTTTCCCAGGATGGTAGTTCTTAAAATAAATCACTGAAATTGGAAATAGAAAACAGCAAACACAAATATCTTGTTTCTTGCATATAGTATGTGTTGGTCATTGTTTTGTGTATATTCTTGTGGCTCATGTAGTCCTAAGTTTTATTTCTCTAATTACATAATTTCTAATATGATAGGGTGGGAAGGCTCAGAGGATGGTTAGCATGATAAGCATCTTTTCTTCTATAGCATTCAAATTTAATACATTTATATTCACCAGTACACATTAGCATTTGGTAGCCTCTAAGTCAGTTTAGTTCTGACTGGAGATGGGAGTCCTCACCACAATAAACACTGCATTTGATAGGCAAAGAAGTGGCACTTGAAGACAGTCATTTAAGGGGAAACCAGGTGACTTCAGAGGCATCAGGATTTTACCCCTAAAATGTATTAAGTTTAATTAACAAGTACAGATCCACACCAACACACAGGAAATATGGCCACTGTGCCAAGGTGCTTGCAGTCTGAAGTAGGCATAGAGGCAAAATACTACTCCCAACCCTGAAAGCGTTCCCTGCCTAGAGCCAAGCCAAAGCATGTTGCAATATGGAAGAAGCTTCCAGATGTGTTGCCCCTCCTGTATCTTCTATATGGATAAACAGATTCCTGGCTCTAGGGTCATCCATACAGTACCTTACCCAAGTGCAGATTTCCCAACTCCCCATCCCTCCAGTCTGAAAATCTGCCTAATGAACTGAGTACACACCCAAAGATATTACTGACTTTATACACTTCATCCTCACACACAACAATTTCACTTTTAATAACCAACACTTCCTCCAGATGATGGGAACAGCTATGGGCACCAACATGGCCCCACAGTATGCCAACCTTTATATAAGCCACCTGGAAGTATTCCTCAAGGACTGCACCATCAAACCCTTGCTATACTTAAGATCAAATGATGAAGATGTCATCAATATGATTGAAAGCCTGCAATTTCTGTTTGAATTCCACCAGAAATTCAACAATCATCATCCCTTCATCCGATTATCTCTTGAACACTCCAGCATCAACGTCTCCTTCGTAGACACAACGATCAGTATCCAAAATGGTAAACTACAGACCACGTTATACAAGAAACCTACAGACCAACATACATATCTGCACAGAACCAGCAGTCACCCTAAACACCAGCAAAGCTGTAATATACGCCAAGCCGTCAGATACCATCGGATTTGCACTGAGAACACCGGGGATTGCCACCTCACCGATCTTAAAAAGGCTTTCACTCAACAAGTACACTCCTCCAGAGAGATAGATTGTATGTTTGAAAGAGCCACCTAGATACCACATGAAGAACTGCTGCAGTACAGAAGAGAAACCTACATGAATCTCACACAGCTAGTTATGATCTATCACCCCTCCCTTGAACCCATATGGAAAATCCTCAATCAATTGCAACCCATACTAGGAGACCCAATTCTTAAAGAGATCTTCCCAGAACCACCCATTCTAGCCTTCAAACAAGCACCGAATCTCACTAACCTCATCACCAGAAGCAAACTTCCTGCGTCCCAGAACACACCAAATGGATCCAGACCGTTCCATGACAAGAAATGCAAAACCTGCCAACACATCTCCACCACCCCCACAATGACTACACCCCACAACAGACCCATCAGCATTCCTGGATCTTACAGCTGCACCTCCAGAAATGTAATATATCTCATTTAATGCACCAGATGCCCTGATGGAAAATATGTAGGAGAGACCAAACAACAACTGTACGCCAGAATGAATTCACACTGGAAATCTATCAAAGACAAGAATACCCAACTACCTGTGGGGGCACATTTCTCATAAGAAAACCACTCCCTCTCCAATCTCTCATTTCTAATCCTCAAAGGGAGCTTACAACACGCTTCTCATAGACAAGCCTATGAACTTCACTTCATCAATCTCCTGGATACAAACAATCATAGACTAAGCATAGACATTGGATTTATGACACATTATAACCTGCCTGACATCTGACTCCCCAGGTACCTCTCCATTATTTACCTGCTACATTCATCCCCCAATGCCCTGCTACTGTAAGGTTGTTAAAACACACTCAAGAGATCCCAGAAGAGGGCCATGCGTCCCACTACAGAGGAAGGCAAAACCCCTCAAAGTCCAATCTGACCATGGATAAAATCCCTTCTGACCCCAAATATGGCAATCAGTCTGGCCCTGAGCAGATGGGCAAGCCCCTCTAACCAGATATTTCCAGAGCAGCCCAAGCCCTTTCAAAGAAGCAAAATGGGCACAAGGAAATGAATATAAATCTCTGGGCTGGGGACTTCATTAGGATATCAAGATAAGACAAACAATGTCAATGCATTTTTTATTAGGAATTTTAATTATTTTGACATGTAACACACACTAATTTAAAGTTGAGAAATACATTCAAAGTTGAGAGATAAGTGTATAAAACCAAAGACATTAGTTAGGAAGTGAACAGGACCAAGCTCTTTCAATGACTTATTTTGCTACTAAAAAATACTGGAAAACATCCACCCTCTTCCTCATAAAACTACAGCTTGGCAGTAGTCATTTCTGACCTCAACAATGTGTTCTCTTTTGTTTACCTCAGACAAAAATCATACAAATTATGTAGTAGTTTCTGACACATGAATTTTGACAACCGCTTAGCAACTAAAGAGTCATAGATTTAGCTCCCTTCCAAAACTCAGTTGTCATTACTACGACTTCTCATAAACCATCACCCTCATAGCAAGGGCTTAGGAATAGTTGATAGGAAGGAACCTGCAGCCCACAGGTAGATCCATGAACCATGGGAACAAATTCTCTCAGCAGGCACTTCCAGTTCTTTTAGCTGCATCCACAATGTTAACACAATGCATATTAAACATATTAAGCTCAGCCCTATTTAAAAGCAAACCTTTTGCCCATCTATGTCTTTCAGTCTTTACCATTACTACCAAATGCAGGCACAGTTACCTTCATCCTTAATGGGACTCAGGGAGAATGCCTTCTCCATTTTCAGCAGTTCAGGCATTGCCTTTGCAGAAAGTGAATATACAAAATAAAAGACTTTTTTGACTGGGGACAGCAGCAGTGGGTGGGGGAAGGAAGCGGAGATGCTGCTTAGCATGGAGAAGGGAGGAGTGCTGATTCTTGCTCACTTCAGAGACTTTAAAAAAGTCCCTGACTGCTGCTCCTATGGCATTGACTGAAATGCAGGGGAAACTGTGCCATTCCACCCACTACAGATCCATCCCTGTGCGGCACAATTATTACTATTCAGACATGTACAGAATAAAATATAATGTTAAAGCTCAGTGGACCATACTTTTAATGCCCTGTCTGCAAAAGACGGAAATTAGGGCCCTGGATTCCTGAGTTAATAGAGGTTGGATGTCTTGAGAAGTGGAACTTTAAATCTATATTTCCTGACTACATTGAAGGGCTTGTTTTAAACAAAATACTTGAAAGGAAGTTAGCACTGAAAACCACTGAGATACACCTGTGACCATAGGTTCACTTCAGTAAAGTTTTTGTGGTAGAATTAATTGTTTAAGATGGATTTGTTTTACAGTTACTGTGTAAAAACCTGTATGGCCACACTAGGAAATATAAACTAGCCTGCAGGGATCAACAAAATAGACTGAGTAGGTGGCAACATGCCATAAAGCTTGGTGCAGATTGCCATAAGCATGCAAGCCTTAGAAAAAGAGGAAACAGGGCTGGAAATGGCCTCCATCTTACAGTGTGCAGAGAATGACTGAGACTGGCAAATGATGATGAATCAGCTCAGCAGCTAGGTTGAGTTCTGGAAATCAGTATCCTAAAGCAAAGGGAGGAAAAAGTGAGAAGTTTTAAAAAGAATTCAAGCAGAGCAATCTAACATGTCCAGATTCCTTTGTGCAATCACTTAGTGCCCTAGTGCTCTGCCTAACGTAGGTCAGTGTCATCCATGTAGAATCTCACTGGAATAGCACTTTCCCCATGTAAAGCAGAGTGAACATCTGGACTGCCAAAACAAACCTAGGCAGCAGTTTGGAAACAGGAAGAAGCTGGAAGAAACAATGGCTCAGTAACACCCATGTTCATACTCATGAAAATGCTCATGAAGGAGGCAGCTGTATCTCTGTGTTGCATGGTAGAGGATGTAGCTACATGTACACAGGAGTCAATGTACTGAGGAAGTCTGAGAGAAGAGAATATTAAAGGTGATGGCCAACTAGAACAGCTGGCTTATAAATTCATGGGTAGTTTAGTATTACTTCAACCTAGACAACCAGCCCTCCAGCTGAGAGGCTCAATGGCTGCAAATCAGATGAGGCGACATCTCGAACAAAATTAAGAGTCAAACCATTACAGGTTAGTTGTAAGGCAAGGCTGAAGTATGACAATGCTCTTTCTGCTCAGAAGTCCTTGGGACTTGGATTGTTAAATAGAGCAAGCGGCTGCAGGATAACAAGGTAGGTAACAAGTGGCCTCATAACAGATGGCCCATTGGGGAAGGCTCAGTATCATTAAGACTGGGATTACTGGTGACTCTTGGAATAATGGATATTGCACCAAATGAATGAACAGCTGTAATTCACTCAAGTTATTGCAATGGAATGAAGAGACATTCTTTTTTCCTAACAGGTGCTGCTGCAGGCCTAGTGGCTCGGAACAGACATGAGTCTCAGATTCTCCCTTTGAAGTGTAGCTTCCAAGCAGAACACAACTAGGCCAATCCCTTTGTGTACTGTGATGAACAATTCCCTCTCCACCAATCTACTTTCCAAAAGGCTGACTCTGACGCTCCATTTTTCTTCTTTTCTCAACAGCTCTTCTCTACATAGAAGCAGAAGGTTGGAGAAGTTAGGGCAGGGGTAGAAAAGAGATAGAATCCAACAGTTTTTCAGTGAGAAACGATGTGCTACCTCACACAAATAGTTGGATTTCTGAAAAAAAAAAACCCAAAACAAAAAAACAAACAATGAAAAGAGGTGGCAGGCTTGTTTATACTTAGGATACTTCTTACTTATCAACTGGATTTTGTTATAAGAACTGGGTTTCTCTTTGTTGTGTGGACCTGATAAATGGCACTGCATATTTTCATGATATTGCACACACAAGCCATTCACAGTGTTATGACTGGGAATATTTGGGCCAGATAGTAAAAGCTGCCTTAGCTCCATTTACCACTGGAATACTAGCTGTTTATGCCAGTTAAGGATATAGGCCTCTTTTCGAGAGGGTTTTTGTTATGTGAGGGTTTTTATAGAGGGTTTGCTTTTAATTTTTGCTTCAAATTCCTTACCAACCTGTGCTGTTAACCTTTAAATGGGAACAGATGTGGATGGAGGGTAGACCCAACTTTAGGAAAATGCAGAAAAGACTGAAGTACTCAATGCCTTTTATACCTCAGTCTTCACAGGCAAGGTCAGCTACTGATTACTGCACCAAGCAGCATAGTTTGGGGAGGAGGTGAGCAGCAAAAGAACAGATTAGGGACTATTTAGAAAAGCTGGACATGTACAAATCTATGGGGCCAGATGGGATGCACCTGAGGGCGCTGAGGGAGTTGGTGGATGTGATTGCAGAGCCTTTGGCCATTATCTTTGAAAACTCATGAAGACTGGGAGAGGTCCTAGACAATTAGAAAAGGGAAGAAGGAGGATCTGAGGAGCTACAGACTGCTGGGCCTCAGCTGATTCCCTGGAAAAAGCATGCAGCAGGTCCTCAAGGAATCCATTTCAAAGCACTTGGGGGAGAAGAAGGCAATTAAGAACAGTCAGGATGGATTCACCAAGGGCAAGTCACGCCTGACCAACCTGATTGCCTTCTATAGTGAGATGACTGGCTCTGAACATGTGGGGAGAGCAGTGGATGTGATATACCTTGACTTTAGCAGGACTTCTGATAGTCTCCAACAACATTCTTGCAAAAAAAGCTAAGGAAGTACAGGTTGGATGGATGGACTGTAAGGCGGATAGGAAACTGCCTGGATCATTGAGCTCAACAGGTAGTAATCAATGACTCAATGTCTAATTGGCAGCTGGTATCAAGTGGGGTGCCCCAGGGGTTGGTCCCAGGGCTTGCTTTGTTCAATTTCTTCATCAACAACCTAGAAGATGGGATGGAGTACACCCTCAGCAGATTTGCAAGTGATGCCAGCTGGGAGGGAGTAATAGATATGCTGGAGGGTAGAGTTAGGATTGAAAGAGACCTCAACATATTGGAGAATTGGACCAAAAGAAATCTCATGAGGTTCAGTAAGGACAAGTACAAAGTCCTACGCTTAAGACAAAACAATCCCATGCACTGGTATAGGCTGGGGACCAACTGGCTAAGCAACAGCTCTGAAGAAAAGGGCCTGGCAGTTACAGTGGACAGTAAGCTGATTATGAGCCAACAGTGTGCCCTTGTTGCCAGGAAGGTTAACAGTATACTGGGCTGCATTAGTAAGAGCCAGCAGATTGAGAGAAGTGATTATTCCCCTCTATTTGGCACTGGGGAGGCCACATCTGGAGTACCATGTCCAGTTTTGGCCCCCCACTACAGAAAGGATGTGGACAAATCAGAGTCCAGCAGAGCGCAATGGAAATGCTTAGGGGACTGAGGCACATGACTTCTGAAGACAGGCTGAAGGAACTGGGCTTATTTAGTCTGGAGAAGAGAAGACAGAGTGGAGGGAGGAGGGGATTTAATAACAGCCTTCAACTACCTGAAGGATGGTTTCAAAGAGAATGGAGATAAACTGTTCGCAGTGGAGGTTTTTAAGATCTTTAGATCAAAGCCTTGGCTGAGATGATTTAGTTGGGGATGGTCCTGCTTTGAGCAGGAGGCTGAACTTGATGTCCTC
This sequence comes from Alligator mississippiensis, assembly GCF_030867095.1. Lineage (NCBI taxonomy): Eukaryota > Metazoa > Chordata > Crocodylia > Alligatoridae > Alligator > Alligator mississippiensis. Next base: position 233,608,784 of record NC_081825.1, read on the forward strand.
CTGTTCCTTCCAATTCTAAGTCTTTAAGATTCTATGGAAGTCATTTATGTCAGTTTATCAGGTAGAAGGCAGTGTAGTTTTTTCCTAGTGCTGCAGCAGCAGCTGTCTGGGTGCTACTCTGCTCCCCTCACCTTCAGTGGGAGCCACCTGGTTGAACCTTCCAGCCTACTCAGAGCAGTGCAGCAGGGGCAGGAGTGGGAGGAGGGGTCAGCGGTGGAGGTGAGGGGAGCAGAGCAGCACTGGGCCAGCTGAAGCGACACTGGGAACAACTGCACTGGAGGCTGTGTGCACTGGCTGCAGCCTGGGCCTGTGGGCTGTTCTGCTCACCTTGGCTCCAGCTGAAGTTGCTGGTGCTCCTGCAGCACTGCACCATTCTGGGCTGGCAGGGGAGGGGGAAGCTTCAGCCAAGTGGCTCCTGCCCAATGCATGGGGAGTTTTGGTGTGTTGTTGCAGGGTTAGGGTGCTGGTCTAGCCCATGACAGCGCATCAAAATGCCCTATGTGGCCCTCAGGCCCAGATAATTGCCCACCCCTGCTGTTAAGAAGATGATGGCGTATGTGGCCATGGTGGAGTTGCAAATAAATGAGCCTCCACTGTTATAATCCATAGTATTCAGTCCAGTGGTGATATGGTTTATACTGATGGTGTGCCACAGAAAGCATTTAGGTCCATTGCAAGGCCTGGTGCTTCAGCAAAGCTGGGCATCAGGTAGCCTGTTTCTTGACAGACACTGTTTGAGTTTGAGGGACTGTCTGTAAACCAGGACCAGTTTCTCCTCCATGACTACTTTGAGACCCTTCCAGGAAGGTTTGAGGTCATTAACGATATATCTTAGGTGTTCAAGCGAGGGGCTGTAGGTGACACCCAGAGTGACTCTGTTGTCTTTGTCCTGGGGTTGGTATTGTAGCAGATCAGAGTGGGGTCTGAGTCTGACTTTGTTGATTTGAGTAGCTAGAGTTTTGAGATTATATTGTGATAGTAGGAATCCCTGCTTCAGACCTTTAAGTTGTATCCCAGTCAGTGGGAGCAGAGCAGATAAGTTTATAATGTAGAGCTTGGCTGTAGACAATGGATTTAATGGTATGCTTAGGATAAGAGCTGGTGGTGTGAAGGTAGCTATATGGCAATTGGTTGTTTTCCAATACGACATGGTAGCAATGTGGAAACTGCAAATCTTCCCTGTACTATCTACGAACTGAATTGGTTGGGTGTAGTATTCCAGAGTTAGTTTGGAGGGGTAGAAGTTGCTAAAATCAATTAATCAAGTAATCGTTTTCCTTGGAATTAGAGAATTGCATGGTCCAGCCTATGAGTGGAAAGATTGGTGATGATGAAAGAATAATCTCTTATGCTTCTATAGCAACCTTGACATTCCCAAATTCTTTATAAACTTAACATATTCACTCAAATCCAAGACAAGGATTTTCCCTCATTTTAACATGGTGGGGAGAAGCCCCTCATCTTGGATTTGGGTACAGGTGGGGAGGGGGCAGGCAGTGCTTGTGGCTCTGAACCACAGCTACTACCTGTACCCCCTGGCCTCTCCTGCCTCTGCCCCTCCTCTCAGTCTTGGCTCCCCCACCTTTCACTGCCTCTTCCTCTGGTCTCTCCCCTGCTGCAGGCTCTGCCCCCAGGCCCCCATTTGCTCCTGCACCCCCCATGCTGCTTACCCTTGCTCTGCTGTGGTAGGCTCCGGCTGTGCTCCAGCCTGGGACACAAATCCCAGGCCCAGCCTGGCCCAGTAGTGGCAGCAGCTGCATGGCAGTTCTAGCCCCAGCTCAAGGGCTCGGCCAGAGCTGCCACTACTACCAGGCTTGGCTCTGTGCCCCAGGCTAGAGCAGAGCCAGAGCAGAGCAAAGTAAATGACAAAGGAGGGTGGGGAAGACAGGGGGCAGAAGCTTCAGTGGGGCAGGAGATGGGGGAAGAGGAAGTGTTGGGCCTAAGGCTGTGGCAGGAGCAAGTGGTGTGTGGAGGCAAGGGGCAGTGGTCAAGCTGCTCTGCCTCTCACTGCATGCCTCCACACCAACTGCCCCCCATGGTCTCCCTTACCATCTGCACCTCACCGCCTTCCCCACTGCCTGCTCCCTGCTACTGCTTTTCCCACTGCAGCGGTGTGTGTGTAGGGGGGTGGGGGGCAAATTTAAGGCACCCTCCAATAATTAGAGTCTATACATGGAAAATTTATAAATTTATTTTAAAATAGGAATTTTCCATGTATAGACTCTAATTATTGGAGGGGAGTCATCTTAAATTCAGGGTCATCTTGGATTCAGGGAAATACAGTAAATTGTTTATACAAGCAGCCTAATTATACCATTGTAATGATACCACTGTAATGCAGCCACATCTGGAATGAAATACAGTAGCTGTTTGAAATTTGCCACAAAACCAGACAAATTTACAGCAGAAACTGCAGAAAATTCATGCCAATTAAAACCATAGGTGAATTAATGAATGCAGAATATCATATTAAGAAGGTTCTCTACAGTGGTATAGGTATACATGTTACTTAAAACAGACAAAAGATACAGCCTGTACCCCATACAGGTTAACAGCATTCAAAATCCACCAAAGTTAGATGGAATATTTTCCATTCATTTCAATGGGTACTGGACAAGCACTAAGTAAACAGATCCTTCCTAATGGTGTTTGTTTATTAATAGCTGTTTCTTCCAGCTGCTCATTTTTAGTCCTATGCATCTCTGTACCCTGCCAACCATTAACTGAAGAATTTATAAACTTTTCTTCAGGAAAATGCCATTTCCACTAAGCTGTACTGCAGGCTTCACCACTGCAGGACACATCAAGAGTAATTACCCTCTGAAGAAATCCTGGATATTATTGGACTATATCAATATGCTGAAGTGGTTGCATGTCTTAAAAACAAACCCTCACTTCCAAACTGTCGCATCTGTCCTTTGGCTTCCAGATTATCAAGGTCTCCCTGGTTTTTTTTAACCAACTATCCCAATCAGAGTACAAGTTCTGACTATATAGCCCTGGAAAATCTGTGGGATCAAACCATTTATTAATGGCTAAAAAGTTGCTCTGTTTGTTTGCAGCAAACTTAGCTTTTAGAGAGAATTTGCTGAAAAGCCAACTGTTTTAGGGAAATTAGGACACTGATGTAAGCGTACTACACACATCAGCAAGTCTGCCTTGGTTGGGAAAGGACAATCAGACAGCAAGAGAGAAACACACATGTTCCTGCAGCCAGCTCTTCAGAGCAGCTCTACCCATCAACAACATGCATTACATGCCAGTAAAACAAATTTCCTTTCCACAGTAAGACTTCAAGTACCATTCGGAAGGAAAACCCTGGCACCCACTACACCAGAGAAATGAAAACATAGCTCTGCCTATCATCAATGAATGTACCTTAAGCTCAGCCCTAAATGGTTCTAACATACTCAACTCTGCATGACTCCACCAACCTAACTTAACCAACAATGACAGCAGGCAGGGGAGAGAAATCCTCATTCAGATACAGCTCCATCTGGAAACCATTTAGGATCAGGAAGCACCAGAAAACTGCTAAGATTCCATTCATATGACTGCACTGGGTTCTAGACAGGCAAGATCCAATCTGACCCCTAATCTTGATAGTCCTAACAGTGCCAGCCACAGTACCTTGTACACCAAAGTCCTCCTTTAGAAATGTGCCACACTTTGAAACTGTGGTCCCTGGAGTTCTTAAAAGTGGCTGATGGGGATGACCCTAGAGCAGCCTCACCAACAGATTTTCAGGTTTGAAGCACATAGGTGAAACATGGCCAGGAGTGCCCTGGCTGGGACATTCTGCCATGATATATTTAATCTGCTGAACCAGGCCTCACAAAAATTCTCTGTCTGCAAATCTCAGCACCAGCTGGTCTGGCCAATTTTGACTGACCCCTAGAGACCAGTTCTACTGAGGACATTAAATTACCTTCCTATGTATGCCTTTTAGATTAAACTGAACTAATCCAGGCACTAGGACACTGTCTCCTTCTCCTGTGTCAGCCAACTACAAGATCATTGACTGTACAGATATCTCACCCCTTGAAGCAACTTTCATCATAGGATCTGATATACTTTGAAGACATGAATTAAGCCTCACAACATGCAGTGAGAAAGGGAAGCAGGGGTTTTTTTTTCAGTTTTACAAGTAGGTTGAAGTGAGACAGGGAAAAAGTTATTAAACTATTTATCTTTGTGATTTATGCACCACCCTTGCTAACAATGGCTCAAGGTGGCTTACAGTAAAAGAAACAGAACAATTTACAAGGGCAGCTAGCATAAGCAAAACAAAACAAAGCAGAAACCCACTAAACAACATTTCAGCCTAGCTTTGGTTGCCAATAACTGGCCCAAATAGAAAGGTTTTGCAGTGCTTCCAAAAGATAACCAGGCTCAGGTGAGTCTTAAGATAATATAAGGCTAGATCTACAAAGGAATGTAAATGTGACAATGCCTAACTTTCAGTTGCCCAGCTCTAAAATTAGAAACCTCAGCCTTGAGTGAAGTGCCAGAGTTCCCTAGACCCCAGAATAAGATTTGCGATATGTATTGTATGCATGTGGAAGGGAGAGTAGAGGGCCAGAGTGATAAGGCCATGTGTACGCTACCTAATAACAGAAGGGTATGTCTGAGGTCATACGTGTCTCAAACTTAGGTGTCCATGGCCAGGTCTGTACCATAATATACAAGAGTTGAACCTGGAAATAAAATGATAAAGATACTCCAATGCATACCTTTATGCTTGTTCTCAAGACTTCAGTTTCTGGTATGCTTGAGAAAGGCCCCCCAAAGACAATGCTGTAGTGTGTCCTCTAGTGTGTGTCCAGGCTTGGGATGTGTATGTAGAGCCAACTTGTTCTCTATCACCCAGTAAATCAGTTGTAAAAAGTCAAGAATGGAACATAGGAATCCTGCTTCCCATTCTCATGTTCCAGCTACTAGGACAGTGGCTCTTGATCTTTTTAGACTCAACAAGACCCCTCATTAAACTCAAGGTACCCCTCAGAAAAGACCAGCTCTTAGCTTTCACTTGTTTTTTAACTATGGAAAAAATAATAGAGAAATTCTTCTATTGCAACAAACTCAGGAAGATCACAACAAGTCAGAATGGTTTTCACGTTATGGATCCCTATTTAAAATCTCTGGGTTTATCTTGTGAATAATGTGTCTTTGCATAGCCAATGGTGCTAATACTGTACATCACCCTTAGAAGGATAGTGTCGCACAGCAGCCTGGTTGAGAATCACTATCCTAAATCACTGTGCTAAATATTACTGTGCTAAACCATGTTTATAGTGTTCTTGGTCCTAAAAGGGAGAACATAAATAACCTATAATGGAGTGTATACACCCAACATTAGAGCAGGGCAGGAATGGGTTAATGGTCCACCGCAGAGACAGGAAGTTAAGTCTGCCCCACTCCTCAGGAACTGTCAGAAGTAGCAACTCAGTGGCAGCCTTAATTTTGGAATGAACAGTGTCATTCCAAAACACCCTCCTGAATACTCAACACAAAGCTTCCAACCAAGGATGTCAATGCTTGACTAAGCCTGAAAACCTCCTCAGAAAGGAATGTCAATAGTCCCACCCTAGAGACAAAGAAACTGCAGCACAGAGAACTGCACCCATGTTCATACACAAGCTCCACGTTAGAATGGGAATTAGTTCCCAAGGTCTCCTTATCCTTAACCCATGCTTTGCTTCCCACACCTTTCAGAAATGTGATCAATGCTACAGGTGAGGCTACAAGAGTCATAGCAGAAGACATGAAAGGAATTTCTTAGCATGCATAAAGTTTGCTATAAAACCAGATTTGTTATCTCATTGTAGGAATGGCAGAATAGCGACGCATTTCAAAGACACTAGTTTTATACTGAACAGTGTTAATGACTGCTATGGTGTTTTTAATTGCTCTGAGCCCAGGTGCTTGAAAGAGATATATTGTTCAGTGACTAGTTTCAATTATCTCCACATAACAGAACATGGACTTCTACAACCCCTCTGCAGACTTCCTGTTTCTAATCTAAGCCCTTTAAAGCAACAGTTCCCAATACCCATCTTTACTTTCTAGCCAAACAACTTAATAATGGTATTTAACAAGCAATATTGATATAACACAAGATTCCAGATAACTAAAACCTACTTAGTAGCTAAACTAACATTGTCTGATTAACCCAGTGGTTCCAAACCTTCTAGAATCGAGACACCCTTCAATAGGGTCAAGATCCCTCATTAGACTTGAGTTACCCCTCAAAAATGCCAGCTTTTAGTTTTCATTTGTTTTTTGACTACAAATTTGCATGAGGGTTCAGATTCTCATGGGATTGGCCTCTTTTAAAGCAGTATGCAGCTGTTCACTTCTGTTTGGTCACAGAAAGAGTGCTTTCTGGAACCAAATCAGGTGAAAATTGTTACTTCTCTCTGCACCCCCCCACTCCCAAGAGGGGGGGGAGCAGCTCCAATCCATCCACCCCACCCCACCCTCCAGCACTGACTGAGGAACCCCAAGAATGAGCTCCCTCTGCTCCCTTTCCCCCCTCCCATTCTGAAAACAGTGTCTGGGCCGGGAGGGAGGAGTGGCACTGCTATGGAGACCAGGCTGCAGGCTCACAGCAAAAAGCTGGAATCCCCAACTCCCCGACGCAACAACAAACTTCTGTTGGGTCCAGGAGATCATTTCAACTCATAGCAGTTCCTGCAAAGCACTATGAGTTGCAACAGAGAGCTGGTCTTCTGTCTGTGCCCTAGATGGCTGCTTGGGACACATTTCAGTGGCAAAAAAGGAGGCGACATCTTCCCTGGCAGCAGCAAACCTCCAGACACTGCCACTGCACTTTGTGCTACACTGTCCAGGGCACAGGACTCCCCAGTTATGCCTCCAGATAGAAGGCAGCCCCTTTGGTCCCTTGCCCTGCCCCTAAGGAAGCCTTTCAGCTTGCCTGATCATCTGTTCCTGCTCCAAGAATAAAGGGTTCTGTGACTGATATTCTTTCCACAGGTGATTTTTTTTTTAATCACTTAAATCCAGACAGTCTTAAAAAGAAAGATTTAAAAAAGAGTCATTACATGGAACCTTGACTCTGAAGTTAGCACACTTGTTTTAAGTTCAGTCTCTCTAAACAATTTCCCTGGGTTTAAAAGACAGTCAGATGGTCATTCAGAAAGTGGTTCAGGATATGTTACTCTTTCTTACCTTACTTTACCACAATACTCTCTCAGAATAAGTTGCACATCCACAAATCCACCTCTCTCGTTGATTCCAGTTTCTTCTTGTTTCACAAAGGTACATGTGATCCATGTTTAGCCCAACAGCTCTGGCTGTGTTCAGAAAACCTGAACCAGTTGGACTGACAGACTCACCCTTCTTCTGTTTGCCCCATTATTTCAAAAAGGTAGGACAGATAAATAACTCCAGACTGGGAGGATACTTCAAGATACAGAAAGTTGTGACCTTTTCTGTGGCACTTCAGATAAATTATGCATACTAATCAGAAAGAAATAATTTCCTCACATTTCAAGATCAGGGAGCAGAGACAATACATGAATATAGCACTGGCTCTTGTGTCACATCAGCCCTGCAATACAGTTCTAACATGAATGCCCTTTAAAGTGAAATGAGTTTGTTCTTCTCAGTCCAGTTGTTAATTAATAAGGTCATCATCTTGAGGATGACCTTTCTATCCAAAGGGCCAGTTTGGAGCAGCAGCAACAGGCTGGTGAGTCATTGATGATATGTGTGGCAAAGGGGGCACTAGGATATCTTACTAGGGACTCACCAGTCACTCTTCACTGATGATCAAGCACCTTGTGGGTCACACCTATATGCTGAGCAAATCGATCTAGTCAAAAGATGGTTAATCTTTGTAATGTGACAGCATGCCCATTGCTGATTTGAGAATAAGCAGCTTCCTAGAATCATCCCAATTCTCTCAGTTCAGGGACTGATTTATGAGGACTTACTTTTCCTTGTTTCATTGCAGGCTGCCCTTTCCACAGGAAATGCTGTAGCAGCTGTTGTCATGCTGTTCAGAACAAGGATCCACAGATCAGCTAAGACAGAGAACTTTAGGAACAGGGAAAGTCACTGGCCAGAAATCAAATGAATCATCCCCTGGTTGTGAATGGGTTGAGCAACTGAAGCTTTTCAAAACACTTTAAATCTAGGCCTCTGGCATGGCAACAGGTCATGTTTCCAACATGCTATACAAATGACATTGACATGAGACTAAGAAGAACCTTGAGCAGAGAACCTTCACACTCTGCCCTTCCACCATGTGAACATGCCCCCTTCCTGTCACTCCTAAGCATGACTATCTCAAGCAACATGCTCTTAGGGTAGATGTCTACACTGATAGTTATCCATGGGCTCAGGTTTATGTTCATGCTCCAACCACCTGACCTTTCCAGGTTAAAACCCCCTTACTCATATCCTGGGGCAAGCCTGCAAGCTCTGCTCTGTATCCAGCTATGCACTCATCTCAGTTTACTATTTATTCTATACACAGCCGATTTGCAGTGTGGTTACAATGTATTGTGAGCTGCAGAGCATTCATCCAGGGAGACTTTTACCATCAATTCCACAATTTCCCTGTCCTACATTTTGCTATTTTATGGTACCTTCTTCCTCCTCCCTCTACTACCTAGAAGCTTAGGGTGTTTTTATAGCTCCTGGTCTAGCAATAACCCCTCATTTTCCTCATGGAATGCTTCAAACTTCCAGAACAGCTCAAAGGAAGCCCTGCTCTGCTAGTCTGACTGCAGTCCCCCTGACACCCTGTTAATTAACCAGAGGAGTATAACTGAATTTTGGTCAACATCTAGAAAGACTACAGCAGCATCAAGACTTCACTTGGATCCTTGCTGCTGTGACGGGCTGACTGGTAGTGACTTAGCCCAGGGGTTTTGAAAGGGCAAAAGATGATTGGAGAACTTCGGATTCCCTTTCCTCACCAGTCTGGTAATGATTTGGCCCAGGGGTTTTGAAGGGGTAAAAGATGATTGGAGGACTTGGGATTCCCGTTCCTCACCAATCAGGCCCCAGAGACTCACCCTCCATGTCCCCTGATTGGCCCCTTGGGTCACCTAGAGGGGGATAAAAGGGGTAGTGCAGTGAGGGACCACGAGGAAGGAGCTTCAAAGAGTGGGCAAGAGCTGAGCCAGTGGGGTGGGAGTAGTTGCCCCAGAAGAACCTGAAGGAGCAGGACTTGCAGGGAGCAGTTGGACCCTCAGCAGCGCAGCATGTGGCTGGCAGGAAAAGTTTCCTGCTAGGCTCCAGGATCCCCTACAAGAGGCTGTGGCCAGCAGGAGATGCTCCCACGCTCCAGCAAGGATCTGAGCAGCGACCTGAGAGGTTCCCAGCTCGGCTTCCAGCTCCTCCAATTGGAGGCCAGGCAGCTTGACATGAGGCTGGGGCTCCAGGAAGGTCAGCTTGGAGCAGTGCTACTAATGATAGCTTGTAGTGCTACTAGTAGTGGCTGCGTGGTAGCCTTTCTGCCTACTATGTAGGAGACTGGAGTTCAAATCTCAGCTGGGTTGAGTGACCTAACAAGAAGCAGATCTTCTTGCACTGGAAAGAGACCATTGTGTTTTCTCCCTCTCCAGGTACCTAGGCCCTATATTTCTTGTCATTTGACATTTTGTATTTTGTGCCTTTTATATTTCGCCAGCCAGTATTGTTTGCTCTGCTGTTTGTGTTTTATATTTTGTTAACCGTCTTTTGTCAATGATTGTAAGTGTCTAACCTTTGTTGAATCCTGCCCCCTTGGGGCATTGTAGTGTCCACTATACCCCCTTGATTTATGCCTGTTATGTTCCCAGTATTGTTCCCTCATTAAAAGGTATATGGTTAAGTCCCCATTGGTGGTCTGGCTCTGCTCTATAGGGGGAGGAGAGTCCCTACACCTCCCACAGTGCTTGTGCACCTGCTTTGATCGCTTCAATTGGAGAGGGGGTGCCTCTTAGAGTACTACCCAGGTTACACTGCATTTCAGCAGCACCTGCATGCTGGCTGGACCCACAGGCACTTGCAAGAGATGCCTGTGTGCAGAGAGGCCATTACATTTTTGTTGGAAATGGACACCCCACTTGTGTGTTACAAGGGCAGAGGTAGCAACAACTGATTGATTTTGGTGTCACATCCCTGCTCATCTTTGAGACCAGCAGGCCAGAGGTAGGTGGTGAACATTTATGAAGGAAACAACACATCAGATCATGGTGATTGAAGGGGTGCATGTGGGGGGGAAAAGAGAGAGAGAAATTATGATTCTTTTTAAAAGGTCCAACCGGTGGCTGAAGAGCCTGTTTCAGTAGCCAGGGCTCCCAAGCTGTCTTTTAGGTTGGGCAACCCATTGACAGAAAACATTTTAGAGGTCCCTGAATGAAAAAAAGTGGCCTGTCCCTTGCAAGTTTGTGCTGGAGCATTTTAGAGCCCTCATAGCTGCACAATATATAATCAACGGGGGAGGTCTGTTGGTTTCTAATGTAGGTACTAACTTTGCTGATCATCTCAAAGTCCTGCTGCATGAGGAGCCTGAAACATCGCCTCCCACGTTCATGTAAAGAACAGGAAGTATACTGTTAAACTGTTTATACCTCTGAACCAGATTCCAGATGTTCCTACAACTCTGGTCAGCACTGAACCTCCTGCAGAGGGAGGAAAAGAATCATTTGGACTTTGCCATTGAGGGCTTTGTAGATTTGTCTCTAGGGAAACTGTGACTGGATTTTGGAAGTACCGCTAAAGAAGTCCCTCCTTACTAGGGCTGCGTGGAACAGCACCATTCCATTTCACCTTGAATTTCGACAGTTCAACAGAACAGCGTTCCATTTCAAATTTCATTTTGAGTTGGAACAGCTGTTCCCTTCTGTTCCATCAAAACAGAGAAGCTGTTTCAACTTTTCACTGGGGATGGGAAGTCAGCCCAGCTGGGCTGCTTTCCCACCCCTGCACTTGACCAAGCCCTACGAGGAGAGACTAGAGAAACTGGACCTTTTCAGCCTCTGCAAGAGAAGGTTGAGAGGCGACCTTGTGGCTGCCTTTAAGTTCATCACGGGGGCACAGAAGGGAATTGGTGAGTATTTATTCACCAAGGCGCCCCCGGGGGTTACAAGAAACAATGGCCACAAGCTAGCAGAGAGCAGATTTAGATTGGACATTAGGAAGAACTTCTTCACAGTTCGAGTGGCCAAGGTCTGGAACGGGCTCCCAAGGGAGGTGGTGCTCTCCCCTACCCTGGGGGTCTTCAAGAGGAGGTTAGATGAGTATCTAGCTGGGGTCATCTAGACCCAGCACTCTTTCCTGCTTATGCAGGGGGTCGGACTCGATGATCTATTGAGGTCCCTTCCGACCCTAACATCTATGAATCTAGATTGCACCGGGGGGGGGGGGGGGGGGGCAGAAAGCAGCCCAGCTGGGCTGTTTTCCCTCCCCAGCACAATCTAGCACTGAGGATGAGAAGTCAGCCCAGCTGGACTGACTTCCCATCCCCAGCCTATGGTTGAAACATTTTGACTAGCCTCCTTTTGTTTCGAGGCTATTTCGACAGCCTTTGTTTCATTCTGATTTTGCTGTTTCGACCTCGAAATTGGTCAAAACTATGTTGAAATTAAATGGCTGGCGAAATTTCGCACAGCCCTACTCCCTATCTCCCCCCAGCATAGCTTACATAGAGAAGGACTAACAGGGACAGTGCAGGATTTCGGTGATTCACAATAGTAGCAACTGCTATTTAACAGATAAACACCCTGTAGGCTAATTATCAATTTAATTGTGGCAAATCTCTTCATTACACTTTAATCCATAAATACGTTGCTTATGCAAATCATAAAATATATATTAGAAACCAACTGTAAGCCTTTGTAATGGCTCCTGGAAGTCAACAGAAGCACATGTGGGCATGGTGTTTTGGCAATATTACAAAATGTATATGGCTTGGCTTTTTCAATGGCCCTGTTGGCAAGGAAGTGACAGGTGGGGAGGGGAGAACAGGTAGAACAAACCACTGTGTAAGCCCTTCCCATGGCTCCTGTCTTAACTGAAGCTGATCAGACTGTGATAAAGCCAAAATCCTCTCTGGTTTCATTTGCTATCTACTAAATTTATCCCCTCAAATTTCTTCAAAACAATAATAAATGTGCATGGCAACACTTACTGGGCTTCCATGGCAGCTCTCCACTGCAGCAACATCTGTGGGTTCATTCTTGAAAAGAACTTCAGAGAACTGTCCTATGTCAGCTGCACAAAAAGCATCAAGGGTGGCTGCTTGGGCATTTCTGTGGCTTCAAGTACCATAACAGAAGTTGCATCCTGGGACTGCTTAGTAAAGACTCCTCTTCCTGAAGAACAGGATTGTGTAAGGCAACAGGCTTGTTGCACTGGCAAGTGCTTCATTCAGCACCTTATAGTAGAGGCATGTTATTGGGGCATTAGGGACTTTTCTGGTCCACATATTTCACTCTTGTTGTGCTTCCAGCATTGCAACTCAGCCTGGTGAATGCCTAGCTGAGCAAGTTGCAACAAAATAGCATGGTAGTAGTAAGTGTCCTGACTACAACTGCTGAAATCACCATGCTTGCTGTTTTCTTATTTTCACCAGGATGCAGTTGTGTCATCTGAACAGCTTGTGGCATGTGAGGAGATCATGGTGAAACTGGCAAAACAAGAGGAGATTGCAGTCCCAATTAGGTATGAGCTTTGCTGATAGTCGCACTAGTCTTTAAGAAGAATGATGGGTTAAATGCTAAAGAAAGTTATAAAGCCCAATCCAGCTTCTGAGCAGCAGCAGAAGGAGATGACGTGCAAAAGGACCAGAAGACAAAGGAACTGTGGGATTGTCAGTGGAGAACTCCCTAGACTTCTGCCCTATAGGATGTGGCCACACTGAAACCACACTATAAATGGCATATTTGAAGAGGTGCACAGCAGGTAATATTCACACCTGGAAATCAAACAGAACTTGCAGAAAACATGACTACAGGATTTTCAGGTAGCATGTGTATTAACAGTGGTGTGAGCATGCCCCCATCTATCAGTACAGACATATCCTTAGCTTTTCTTGCCTATTTAGATTGCAAACACAATATATGAACAGCCCCTAACACAAAGGGACTCCATGCTCAGTTTGACCCTAAGCACCATAGTAAAAAACACTATATGAAAAAGCAAAAGCAAACCTTCAGAACCACAGCTGGGTGAAATATTTTGGACAAATAAATACTCCTCAAAAATACAGTTTGTAAGTAACTGAAAATATTGACAAATTCAGATAAAATTTACTGAGTGGTTTTGGCTGAAAAAGAAATGGGGAAATATTTTTGAAAAAAGTCAAATCATTTTGCTTTGACATTTTCAAACCAAAGCTTTTACCTTTTTTCATTCCAAAATATGTTTGCTTAGCAATTTAGCTTGATTAACTAACTAAAAAGTTTAAAAATATACATGCACACAACCTAAAACTAAATAATCCAAGCCAAAATGTTTGTTTTTGTCCATTTAATGGGGAAAACAGAAATCTTTTCAGTCAATTAGAAAGAAAAAAAAATATCAGAGTGAGAGGGTGGGAGGGGGGTGGAGAGATGTTTTTATACTTTTGTTATTTGGCTCTCAAACTGAAAAATCAAGTATTTGCACAGCCCTGCCCAGAAACACACGCCTTCCAAACATTCCCAAGTCTCCTACACAGCCAAATAGACCCAAAGCAGGCCAGCTTCAAAGATTACATCAAACATTCCCAATACACAACTCTTCCATCATGACCTCACCAATACAGTCTCTGCCCCCAAAATACACCATCTAACATACCATTCATACAAGACAATAGGAATAAAACCTCCAAATTCAGGCATTCCCATCCCCTCCATTCATCTAAACACAAATTAGCATGCAGCACCTTTTAAGTGCCTGCCTATACAATAGACGGCAGCACCATGCAGAGATACTGGGCCAGTTCCCAAGAAAGATACAATAGAGCTGTGTTAGTACAGGAAATAGGGAGGTGCAGGTTACCTCTGCACAACTCTTTCTTGGCAGATTCTGATCAGAACAGACAAAGCAAATGCCATTTTCTCTGCTAGGCCGTAGGGAGGTAAGCATCAATAGAGCAGCAGCTCTAAAAGCCTTTCCAGACTAAGTCCTACAAATCCAGTCCTCTCAGCTCATGTGCCTTACCTCCACTACATGAATGAGTCACTTAGGATAAAATTCTGCTGTTTTTGAGATATGCATGTGCAGGAAAAGAGAATGCTGGAGCCCTGCTCCGTTATCAGAATCACATTTTCACCAAGATGGTACACAGAACCTAGCCAGTCCCCCAACAGGAGAACTGATCTCACATATCTTTTGCCCTTTCTCCGTGACAACACAACCTCTGTCTGCATAACTTGTGGCAGAGTCTGCCCTCAATCCAAGTGACCAGATGGCATCCTCCAAACTTCCAGCCAATCAGCCACCAGGACAACATCTGCATGGAGGCTAATTAATAGGGCCACAGCCAAATAGGGAAATTAAGGAGGCCAACACAATCATCTAGCGCATGGCCATCCATCTGAACCTCATGGCCTGCCAGCTTTGTTTATGTAAATTATTGTTAATACTTAAATTGCCAGCTGGCTTTTGGGCCATCTCATCTCCTGCTGGAAAAAATAGTTGCCATTGACTGTCTGGGTGCTGTGAGAGCACCATAATCTGTAATCTCACTGGATATTCCCTGACTCAAAATGTCAAAAACAAGAGAAGCACAAGACCACTTTTGAGAAAATTAACCCATCTCTCCCAACATCAAGGCAGTAAGGCCATACCTGACTTTGAGCATCAAATTCCACAGAGGGGGCCTCAAAACGCTACAAAAACATGTGGTTGCAGGGACCTTGGCAAGAACACCAGCCTACTCAACATGCATCTGTCAGAAACAGTAAAAATACACATGGCTGTTTTATGACAGGTATCTCCCAGCTAATCTTATAAATGAGACAATTTGGCAATCTTCATATTTAAAAAGTAGGGGAGAGATAACAGTGCTTATTTTTATGAGAGGAAACACTGCTCAAAACCTGCCAAGATACATCCCATCAAAGTAATGTACACACATGACCTATATTTTCATAATAGTGAGCTTTGCAATGGGGCCAAATTAGGGATTTACAGACCACCTTAATGCTGGCATTTCCTAAGTCTTGAGTACTTGACTTTCCACATTGACTTGCCTACATGACCTAATAGCACAAGTGGGGGCTGTAGTAGGCTGTAGTCCTCTTTGTGGACTGTCATAAAGCATGGGTTGGTGGGTTTCACAGCTGTCTGATGACAGCCTACCAGCCCTGGGAGTCCTGGGTTCAGCTCCAGGTTCCACATGCAAGTGTTTTTGAAGGGATGGTAGGACTTTCTCCTCCTATTCTGCCAGCCTGTCTCTGTTCCCTTCAGTTCCTGTCCACACCACCCCAATTTTTTCCCCTCTTCTTTTCTGGCGTCTTCTCTTGACTCAAATTTCTCCTCTCCTGGCTTCCATCTTTCTCCCCCAGTCCAGCTCCACTCCCACCATGGCTCCTATCCCTCCTTGCTCTGTAACTAAAAACTCTCAGTCTCCTTCAACCCACCTCAGCAACATCTTTCCCCACCTTCAACTTCCCCCTAACCTTGCTCCCCTTTCCTATCCCATTCCTTATCCCACTACATTGCAGTGTGGCCTGCTTCCATTCTTCTCTTCCTTGCTGCCTGGGCCTAATAGTGAGAAAACTGAGAGCACAGGAGAGGAAATCTCCCCATTAGCAGTTTTTTAAAACTTTATTTATTAATAAATCCAATTTCTGAAATAGCAAATTCAATGTTTAAAATACACCCAATTCCCTAAAATATACAAAAAGACAGATATTTTTCTTCCATCAACAGTGCTCCCTTAACTCAAGTCAAAATCCACAGGAGTCCTGTCGTCTTCTCTGCCTTTCAGTCTGACGGTTCCTTTATGTTCCAGGAAATGTTAGGTTTGTGTGTTTCTTCATCTTTATATAACAATTCACCCCCTCTTTTTCCTCAGAGCTCTGCATAATATGAATCTCACTCACTTTCTTCTACTCATTTCCGCTTTTAAAATGTTGAACTTATTCCAAAATTGCTCCTAATTGGGAACTTGCACTTTCTTCCAGTATTCAAAAGAGCTTCTTAAGTTTTCTGGTGTGGAGGAGGGAGGGTTTTTTTAAAGCAATATCGAAGAATTTCTATCAAATTTCAAAGTAAGCATCTTTCCCATTAGCACTTATGATAGCACCAGATAGAGCAATTTGGGAGAACATCCTGCTCAGTCACTGTAAACCCAAGCTGCTCAGAACAGATGAAGTCTTTAGAAAAATGTAGTAACCTATCTCTACTAAGCATGTGTGAAATGAGATTTTTTTCATAATCATAACTTGAACAAATCTGGACAAGTTTTCACAGAGAAAGTTAGTGGCTAATTTCCTCAAGAGAGGTCTCTCTCATTTTTAACACTTTGGAAGTATGAATTCCTAATGTGCATGGGACACAACAACAAATGTTTCTTAAAACCTGCTGGTTTTGTCACTGCTGTCCTAAACTCACATTAGACCTAAAGATTACCTAACCCTCACGTGATTGAACCAAGCTGCTGAGATCTGAGGTGTACTACACACCTGATTTGTCTGAAGACTGCAGAAGGGAATGCCATAAAAGGTAGAGTAAGTGAAAATCTCATAAAAATAAAGGATAAAATAGAAGGCTTAGTTCTTCAGGTCAACAATTCCTAATACTCATTGCCAGCCACTTTTCTAAAAAGTGCAGGAAGACAACAACAAATAGGCTATTAGAATATTCCATTAACCTCTCATTTCCCAAAAGGGTCTCCTGACATGAAGCTTAGTACAACCTACCTCCTCATCTCATTCCCTTACTGTAGCCACAGCTCCTGTTCCATGTAATCTGAACAGTATGAAGCCTGTTATCTTAAAGATCTTATTTTTCTTTTTTCTATTTTTCCCCTTTTTTTTTTTAATTAACCAGGAGATGCCCCCTCCTCAATGCTTCCCCCACCTTTTGATTATTTTAGTGTGTAAAAATGTATGACCCTCATGCACCCAATTGCAAGTAGTTGTAAAGTCCCTGCAAGGAAGACACCAGAAAGGAAGTTTACACAGCCTGAAATTTACTGAAAAGATATTTATGAATGCATCTCCCAGGTTCTATATAGAGTGCTCAAACTACTTTCAGCTGTCAGTCTGAAAATTATTTAATAAGTGTTGTCAAACTTCTACTTACCCAACTTCTACTTCTTTTAAGGCCTATGTTATCTGTGCTGGGTATGGCAGGAGGAGAATGAGGAGGAACTGCTACAACAGCAAAAATTAAGGACACTTCCATTAACCTTGAGGTTCCGGCTTGCAGATGAGAATGTTTTCAATATAGAAATATTTAGTCAACCAAGTTCTGATTGCACTGCTGTGGATAAAGTTCTCTCATGTCTATAATTAGACAGACATCTCCTTAGATTCCTTTCCATGGATTAAACTACTGATATTCTGTTGCATTAATCTGATGATATGACTTAGTTCAATATTGCTGTTAACTTGTTGATTTGGTAATTGAACTGCTTAATACTTAGTTCAGTTGAGCTCTAATGTTATGTTTCTTTTTTTAAATTTTAAATCAAATGCATACAAGGAAGAATACTGAATCATCTCTTCTTCAATAGACAAGCTGGACCACAGCCAGTGTGTGTCTGGGGACATCAACACACCTACTTACTAGCCTGCCCAGTTCCTTCCCAGATTAACGACAGTCAGAGGCAGGCAATTATCTTGGGCAGAGGGCCGTTTACTGAGTTTTGACAAGCCATCGAGGCTGCATGACAGGCAGGCAGCCAGGGGCAGTTAAATATTAATTTTCTAAATTTTTTAGGGGCCCCGCACGCATCCAGCCCGCAGGCTGCATTTTGCCCACACCTGCCATAGGTACTAACATTTATTGCATATATAGAATTATACAGATTTTTTTCCCCCACAGCATCCCTTCTTCATCCAGTGCGCAGAAAGGACCTGTTCTGCTCCACAGATGAAATCAGGACTGCATAGAGTGACAGGAGACTGCAGGTCCCTGGCCTCAGCTGCTGCACAAATTAGAAAATGTAGAATGATTTTATCCCTGCCTCTACCACAGAATGGCTAAGAAGCAGAGGTGTAACTAAACAGAGTTTGCACCCTGGGCAAAATCTTCTGGAGAGTGATGTGGAAAGAGGTACCGCTGAGTGGGAGAGGGGTGCTGAGAGTTGGGGGGTGGGGGGCAGAAGCAGAACTGTTAACTGCTCCAGGGCCTCAACCCCCTTCCCCTCCCTTCTCACCACCTCTCCACTGTTGCAGCAGAAGCACAGCACCTCTGCAGCTAGCTGGAACTACTGTTGCTGGCACAGACTCCCTGTGGGGGGTTCCATTCTGGGGGTGCCAGTTTCTGAGGTCTTGACTTGAGGCCCCAGGATCTAAGCACTCACAGTATAAGGGAAATCTATTTGCTCCAAGCCCAGCTCCCATTAAGTGCTCTTAAAAAAAATTGGTTTTATACAGCCAAAATCAGGCATCTCAAACATCTGTCTTTGAGCATTTTGGCCTTAATCTTGCTGCATCACTTGCCCCATCTATAGAATAGGGATAATTCTGCCACTGGTTCTCAGAGGGATGCTGTAAAGATAAATTCATTAACATTTGTAAGAACACCATGCAAACACCCCTAGGAAATTAACCATTTTTTCATTGTGAAGCCTGGCTATGCTTTAAATGAGGCTTGGGGGCTGCATACTTCATATGGAAGATAAAAAGAAACACTTAATAACTAAAAACCCATTACTGATTGAGGTAAGGTTGCTGTGAAAAAGGTAGCATGTGATCATGTCATTAAAGACTGCATCACCAGGAACATACCTATGGGGACTGATTCATTCTTAACTCTAATAGTTTAAACTTTAATAGTTGCATAAGTAATCACAGTGCTAGCAGCTCCTGACTTCTGAGTGCCAGACTCTGTGACAGGCATCTCCTTTTAAATGTAATTTTAGAACATCCCCAACACCACCCTTCCCCTGCATGCTGTAAGTTTGTCAGCTAAAGTTCAATAAGCAATTTTTATTCCTTTATCACAGAAGACATACACGTACACAAATCTTGGGGTTGTCCATATTCTGTCTTTAAAAATTATGGGCACTTGATTAGGCTGGCTTTCCAGGTCCAGCTGACTGACCAGAGCAGTGTGCCAAAGTGCAGATACCCCTGCCCTACCACGCTTTTTCAACCTTCATCTCTTTTTTGCATTATGAGATAGTGATAAAAGCAATACCTACCAGCAATAAGCCTGTTGGATTTGACTCTCTACCATCCTGGCTCAGTGCTTTTAAAAGCTTCAAGTACAGAAATGGACTGTCACAGCATTATAAGGAGGGTAAAAGGGCAAGGATCACAGATGTGTCAGTTGTTCTAATGCATTGGTTTTGTTGGCCTCAGTTTCCCCATGAGTTGTACTATGGTATTTGAAGTCACAATAAAAAAAGAGAGCTGTACCAACCTCTGCCAGGGCAGCGGAAAAGTGATTGCAATTCTTGTGCATGAGATGGTATGCATTGCCCTTGTATTCCTTGCCCAGCTCCTCCATAATTTTATCCACATCCTCTTCCGTGAAGTCTGTGGTGCCCAAGGCAATGGATTCTCTAGTTAAAAAAACAAAAACAAAAACACGCAACAGGAAACATATGGGAAGACACAGTGAAGAGGACTGAGACAGAGACAGGCAAAAAGTGAGAGAAAAGGAGGCACTGGCAAGCAGGTTAGACTTAAAATTTGGAAAAATCAAAGTATATTTAGAAGTAGTGAAGAGGTCCTGATGGCTAGCACTGTGCGATAATGTCTTCTATTTCTCTACCAAGAAGCCCAAGCAACAACATGGAGAGCTGCTCCACAAATGGTCCTGAAAAAACTGACTGAACTCTGAGCCTCAGGGAGTAGTTTGCTATCCATTCAGCCTCTGGCCCCGAAATGGGCCAGTTATGGTGATGCAGATACCTGATGGTCAGTAATGGATTGAGAAGCTTCCCTGAAAAATGAATGTGGCATAATAGGCCATAGTTCTCAGAGAGCAAAAGATCTTCATCCAATTTCTTCCTGGCTAAATCTGAATCAGTTATCTAGGGGTGTAGGGGTCCATTTTCCATTAAGAGTCCATTAACCTCTGTTCTAAAACATGATCAGCTTGAGCACTTTACAATGTGGCAACTGAAATCCTCCCAGAAGTACTCTAAAAAGTAATATGCCCAATTCTGCCAATAGACAGAGGAGAAAAACACAGGAGACAACTTCCAAGAGCTCCTGTTTTTGTGGAATCCATAAGCAACACATGAGGTTCTTGTGCTCCTTCTACCGGCTCTGCAGCAGCTACTAATGCACTATTCTTAGAATTTTGTTGAGTGGCAAAACTGGAGCACAAAAAAAAACAAAACAAAACAGTCAAATAAAACCAACTGGGTGCATTTCAAATGTTACTTTAAAACACAGGAGAAAATAATATTCCCAACATGTTCTCTCACACACACTCCTCCATCCCAATACACACAAACATACACACCTCTTTCAATTCAAGGAGCCCCATTGAACTGCCTTTGGATCAGAACCAGATGGGAACACATGAGGATTGAAGCATGGAATGGGAAGATGAGAATGAAAACAGCAAATGGTATTGACTGGCTGGCTTTAAGTAGGCTCACTGATGACTACAAGAAAGGGTGTGCAGAAAATAGCCCTTACTTGAACTTAAAGGTCTCGCCAAGCTCTACCGCACTGCCAGGTGTGATCTCGAAAATCCCACTGAAAGGGTAAGGGTGCCCTCCATAGGCAAACTCTGACAAGGAAAGAAAGAGACTGTGAGCAAGTACATTAAGGCTATATCAAGGAAAAATCTGTATAGTTCTGCATCAGCACTAGAATCTAGGTCCAAGCCAGTTTCAGTCAGGCTCTAAAATTGATCTTTCTAGTCCAGTTACTGGTACTTATCAGCTTTTGGATATCCTCACAAGCTCTCTTCTAGACCAGATTCTATCCACATTAGGTTACCATTAGTGGGCATCTCTGTGCCTGCCCAAATAAAAACAGTGAGCTCAAGTAATAGTAACTGCTACGGCTAAAGACGAAGGATTCTTCAAGCAATATGAATAGATACTGGAGCTGATAAACAGAAAAGGAAGCTCCTAAAAATTCTTTAATAGAGCCAGGAGTAACTAACTGTTGCCAACATATAGACTGCTTATTTGAAGTAAGAGAGTTCTCCACTAATCTGCTGAAAGCCAAACTAACCATACCTCAACTCATCTTTAATAAGCAGGTCAGGCCTATGGAGAAGCCCAACACACGCTATGTTCTACCTCAAGTAAACTGTAAAAGCTACTTAGTTCAAGATGGACTGCTACCCTCTAAGACTTCTTTGTCATATGACACTGGTAAAAAAAACAACATGCAGAAAGCTACCCTCCCCTTAATTG
Organism: Alligator mississippiensis; assembly: GCF_030867095.1. Taxonomy (NCBI): domain Eukaryota; kingdom Metazoa; phylum Chordata; order Crocodylia; family Alligatoridae; genus Alligator; species Alligator mississippiensis. Next base: position 233,630,292 of record NC_081825.1, read on the forward strand.
AACAAGGAAATGTGCTTTCCATTAAGCTAATTTATTCTCTGGCCTGACTGAATCTTTCATCCAGCCAGCTGAAGAAGCCACCACCTTTTTCTTTTGTAGTGGGTTCTTGTCTAGTGACAACACCTGGTGTGCCCAATACCCTCTCTCATGTGGTTTAATCAGGGCTGGATAAACATTTAGCTCCATTAAGAAAGGCTGAAAACTTAGTTTGAGCATCTCTTGGCTACCCCTAAGGGTTTCCCTGGTGCATACTTGACTATAAATGTAGTTGTTATATACCACATGAGGAATCACTGCCATGTAAAGGGACACCTTTTCTAGGTTGTCTTTTATTTTAAAACAACTGAGTGGTTTGTGATCAGTGTTGAGCATGAAATTGCCTAGATCTGGCAAATATCACTGGATCTTCTCACAGGTCCATATGTTTGACAAAAATTCTCTTTCAGTTTTGGTTTCAGGGTCTGAAAGCCATCTGGAATGAGAAGCTACCATCTTCCAGTCATCTCTAAAAGTAACTAAATTAGTGCCCGATCAGTAGCTGCTGCCATCTGTGGAACCAGGTGCAGACTTGCATACATCTTAAAAATGCCAGAACCTGGGATGTGGTGGACAGATTCTTTAGATCCTCAAAAACTTGTTCTTGAGGTTTGCCCAGACCTACCCTGTTTTAAGTACCTAAAGAGGTAGGGATTTGTTTCAGAAACAGGATGCCAAGAATCCATCTAAGTTCCGGTACATTTTTAGGTGGTAGCATTTCAGTTAGAACTTTGGTATTTTCTGGATCCATCTTCAATCCTGTTTATTGATAACAGAGAACCATAGATGGGTTTGTTGTAGTAGACACTTCTCTTTTTAATTTTGACCCAGCAGCCTCAATTGACTTTAGACCTTGTCTCACTTGGAAGTTATATTCACCTTATTTCCTAGCAGCAGTATCCTTACTTCCCCCCACCCACCCCTCTAGCACTTTGAGACTCCCATTCCTTTTCCTTGGTAAGATTTCTGAGAGGCTTGTGATCCTAAATAGGAGGAAGCAAAGAGTAATATTGTCTGAATGGCTTCACAGCTTGCTACTAGCAATACAAAACAGAACTTCTCAGAAGAAACTGTTGCACTCATTTTCTTGGAGATGGTGAAAAGAAGATTCTTTTTAATCAACAACTTTAGGCAAATAGTTCTACTTACCCCTGTCACAGAGCACTAAGGTGCCCTGCTCCTAGAGGGCAGAAACTGCCAGAGAAAGAGCCCTAGCAGGGAATAGGAGCCCACCTGTGGGTTGCCAGGGCAACTGGAGGGAGCAAATGACCCACACCTGACAGTGGTCAGCTGCCCGTAGGAGGCAGAGCCTGACTCTTATAAAGCCCAGGAGCAGAGGCCTAAAGTAGTCCCCTGCTAGTAACCAGAGAGGTAGGAGCTCTTGGAGTAGGGACTGCAAGAAGCAGTGAGATCTGCAGGTACTGCTTGAGCAGGGTTATGGATAGCAGTTCTAGGGCATTTGTGCAACATGGGTTAGCCAGGTGGCTTTACATTGTTATAGCCAGGAGGCTTGAGTTTCTGTAGCATTCTGTTGTTTATTACACCAGTGGTTTGGGTGAGGCTATAAGGGGTTGGAGGAGGCCTCATCAGGGACTCGCAACGGAGTGTGAGGGCACCAGTGAGGGTGCAGTATCCTCAAAAGGGCCTCATAGCGGACTGTGAGGACCCCGGCACCCAGGAGGGCGCAGCTTATGGGGTGCTTAAACCTCAGCCCCAGAAAGGGGGCATTTGAGATGCCCCAGTGCGGGTGTAGCAAGCCCCAGGTGGGGCACTATTGAGAAGCCCCAGAAAGGGGGTGACATTATTAGAAAAGCCTAAGTTGGGCACGGTGAGCCCTGGAGAGGAGAGTGCCTTATTGAGAAGTCCAGTGCGGGTGTGGCGAGCCCAGAGAGGGGAGTGCCTCATTGAGAAGCCCTAGGGTGGGCCTGGCAAGTCCCAGAGAAGGGGGCAGCAGTGCAAGAGAAGGCCCAAGAGAGAGGGTCACTGTACAGAGAGGGCCCCGAGTGGGCACAGAGAGCCCCAGGAGGGGGTGGCATAACAGAGAAGGCCTGGGAGACGGGTGTGAGGACAGAGAGAGAGACAGACCAACATCGATTCCATCTGCGAGGCTTGGGACGTGGTATCGGGCGTGGCTGGAGCCATGCATAGCCCATAAGGCTAGGGTGCCTGGGAAGCACCCATCATACAGGGAGACCCCTGGTGAGTCCGGGGAAAACACGGGGACGGAGGTCCCAACTAACTGTGCCCAAGGAGATGAGGCAGCCGCCCAACTTTACCTAAACATCAAAGACGTGGTGGGCGAGAATTAGAGGGTGCCCTTGGGCCGACTTGGCACAGAAGAGGGGGCTTTAAGGAGATCACGGCCCTCCTGTAGGACCCCACCGTGACAACCCCCTAACCCTTTGCCACCACAGGGAAACATCACTGTATTCAGTACTGACCCCTTTTACTTCTTACTGTAGCATTCCTCTCCATCCTATCCAGGTCTTCCTTCACTTTCAAAAGCAGTGCATTTGGCTTCCTCCTGGCTGTATCCAGCATATGGAATACAGCCTCCCTCCTTACCCTACCACATTTAGTTCCCTCTCCACCTTTAAACTGGTCATTTTTGTTGCACACCATCCCAACATCTAGTTTTCATAGAAGCCATCTGAATGACTGTGGTCTGAGTTAAACTATTTACAGAAGGCTTATTAACATATAGCCTTACTTTTGTAGTGGCTTTGAACTGTCTGAAGCAATTTATCTGGCCCAAAGATGTATGTATCTCCTTGATTCCTCTTAAATTCCTAATATAATTTTTTTCTTATGTTAGGCTTTCACGACCATGTGTTGGGCAACTCTCAGCCTCCTACATTCTGGCAATCCCTTCCATTCCTCTTGTAATCCTATCCATGAATTCAGCAACCTTGCATGGGAGTTTCTGCTCTCATTATTATTATTTATATTCCATCCTCAAGTTCCATCCGTTAGTTCAATAAGGAGAAATGCAAAGTGCTGCACCTAGGGAGGAAAAATGTCCAGCACACCTACAGCCTAGGGAATGACCTGCTAGGTGGCACAGAGGTGGAAAGGGATCTTGGAGTCCTAGTGGACTCCAAGATGAACGTGAGCCGGCAGTGCGACGAAGCCATCAAAAAAGCCAATGGCACTTTATCGTGCATCAGCAGATGCATGACGAATAGGTCCAAGGAGGTGATACTTCCCCTCTATCGGGCGCTGGTCAGACTGCAGTTGGAGTACTGCGTGCAGTTCTGGGCGCCACACTTCAAGAAGGATGCGGATAACCTGGAGAGGGTCCAGAGAAGGGCAACTCGTATGGTCAAGGGCCTGCAGACCAAGCCCTACGAGGAGAGACTAGAGAAACTGGACCTTTTCAGCCACCGCGAGAGAAGTTTGAGAGGCGACCTTGTGGCTGCCTATAAGTTCATCAAGGGGGCACAGAAGGGAATTGGTGAGTATTTATTCACCAAGGCGCCCCCGGGGGTTACAAGAAACAATGGCCACAAGCTAGCAGAGAGCAGATTTAGATTGGACATTAGGAAGAACTTCTTTACAGTTAGTGGCTGCTATGCAGGGGGTTGGACTCGATGATCTATTGAGGTCCCTTCCGACCCTAACATCTATGAATCTATGAAGAACTTCTTCACAGTTAGTGGCCAAGGTCTGGAACGGGCTCCCGAGGGAGGTGGTGCTCTCCCCTACCCTGGGGGTCTTCAAGAGGAGGTTAGATAAACATCTAGCTGGGGTCATCTAGACCCAGCACTCTTTCCTGCCTGTGCAGGATGTCGGACTCGATGATATATTGAGGTCCCTTCCGACCCTAACATCTATGAATCCTAACCAGAAAATTCAGAGTGGTTTTACCTTTGAATTTTTCCTTTGCTATTTCTTGCATGTTATTTCCACTGTTGTCTTGCCTGGTGATTTACATTTTTACTAGTTCAGACTTCCTTAACTGTACACTACATTTCTCAGCTGCTTTGGGAACAAAGTAATTATTCTGAAAGCTCCTTACTTAAGGAAGGCCTAACTTCTGAAAGATCTTTTATTGGTGTCTGTCAGGGAAAACCCAAAGTCACAATGCTGTTGAATCATAAATGCTCCCATGCTTCCATCACAATAGCATGCCCATTCATACGGGGTGGATACAACAGCAAATAGTGGAGTAGACTCATAACATATAGCCCTTCACCAATGTAACTGATTCGAAGCTGGTGTAGAGTTATCCTTAGAAAAAACAGGGCTAAAGCTGCATTGGTCTAAGATATCATTTGCTCAACTATTCGCATTAGCTAGGTGGTTTGCAGCTATCCTAAGATAGTTGCAAGTCTGTCTTCCTTAACTCTGTCAAAATTAACATCTGTTACAAAACAGATGTAAATTACATTGGTGGAAACGCATCAGTCATACTCATGTACTCCTTTAAGGAATTACACTCATCAGACTTAAAAAGCTTTGTAATAGTTATTCGTAGAGCCTTCTTCATTGAAGTAAGTGATTTTATAAATATTTTAGCTTCACTCACCATTGCAAGTATTAATGGGGGACTTCTTTATGCTAATATGCATAGTAAGGGTTACTATAGTTCTTTTCTTAGGAAAGCACTCCTTCCACTTAAGCCATTCCATAGGTTTATCAAACTGAAAGTCTCCTTTTCCCTCAAATGTGTGCAGGTTCAAAATGACAGTTTCTGAAACTACAGAAGTTTTAGAATGGGACAAAGAAATGACTTCCTTCTAAAAATGGGCTAGGAGATATATTAAGGTAAGGAAAGTAGTATTATTCTTAAAGTAAACCTGTCCACCTATCAGCTTCTGGAGAACTCCTGCCCATATCATTCCCAGTCCTCTCTTGCCTGGTGTCCTATGATAGTTTTGTGAAAAGTATGGGTATCTTTACAGTCTGCAGACTGTGCTCCTGTACTGGAATCAGGGTGCATCATAAAACGTTGTAAGTAGAAGTTCTAGGCCATTCTTTACCCCTTCCAGCTCTAAAAGGAATTGGCTAAATTTTTATTCAAAGCACCCTTAACCTAAAAGCCATAATTCTGGATGCCTTTTCATCATAAGGATAATCACAAGATGCATGGCACAAACTCCCAGTTTCAGATGTAATCAAAAGGAAAAGGTCATACCTCTGCCGTAGATCTCGATCCCAGAGTGGAAGACTCCAATCCCCAAAGTGGATGTGTACTCATTTATCCAGTACTAGAGTAAAAAAACAAGCCGGAAATGGAAGTATTAATGGAGTAGAAACAGAGAGCCTTGGTCTATTATACGTCACAGTCTCATTGGCTTAAAGTTAACTCTCTCTGGAACCTAGCAATGGCTTTGAAACAGGCATAGAATAAAGAAGCTGCAGTTCACCACAAACAGAACACCATCAGTGTTAGACAGCAGAGCTGTTCTTGCACATCTTGTTGAAATTATGTCCCAACAAGTCTACCTCAGTGTGGGACATTTCCTTGGGTTTAAACAGGGCTATACATGATATGCCATGAACCTACAGTGATCCAGCTGCTGCGGTAAGCATGTAGAAGTACATGTTTATCTCTGGGTTTTTAAAAAGTTTGTTAAGACTGAATTAATCTTAACAAGTTGGGCTTTTTATCATAGAAAGAAAGACCGGAAGTGACCTGTAAAATCATCAAGTCTGGTCCCCTGCCATTGGCAGGAGGTAATGGGCTCAAATGAGCTCAATGAGGTGCTTGTCCAGCCTCCTCCTGAACACCTCCAGGGATTGTGACTACATCACCTCTGCTGGAAGTGTGTTCCAGATTTTGATTACCCATACAGAAAAGAAGTTTTGTATATTTAGACTAAAGTTTTTGCCGAGTAGCTTATGCCCATTGGTCCTCGTCTTTCCAAGGGGTGCTTTTCTGAAAAGTTGCTCTCACAGATCCTGTTGATAGTCACCTACAAATATGTCAGCGGAGAACAAGTCACCCCTCAGCTTTCTTTTACTTAGACTGAACAAACCCAGGTCCCAAAGTCTCTCTTCATAGGGCCTATCCCCCAGGTCCTTGATCATGTGGGTGGCCCCTCTCTGCACCCTTTCTAGCTTGTCCACATACTTCTTGAAGTGTGGCACCCAGAACTGGACACAGTACTCTAGCTGTGGCCTCCCTGGGCGCATCCACACATGCAGGCATGTGCACTTGCAGCAGCTCAAATAGAAGCAGTGCAAATTTGAGCTGGGGCTTTTTGCCTCAGTGCACGTGCTCAGACATGCACTTTGTTGTGAAGCAAATTGTGCCACTTGGGGCAAAATAACCCAGCCTGGCTCCTCCCGGATCTGCAGCCAGGGGGAGCTAAAGCCCAGGGCCAGCACCGTTGCTGTCTCCAGCAGTATAGCAAGCTGCCCTGTCCTGGCCTCATCAGTACAAAAAGCTGTCCTGGCAAGTCGCTTCAGGGCTACTAGCTTTCAGGAGCTTCAGGGGCCCAGCTGATTGGTACCTGGGGACACTACCCCTTGTGCCAGCTAGACTGCTGAAGCAGCCCTGAGAGTTCCCTGCACCCTCTACCCACTGCAGCAGTCTGGCTGTGGGAGCTGCTGCCTGGCTATGATCTGCTGTGCACCTGCCAGACCCAGATGAAACATCTGCCCTTCTGGGCTAGCTGCCAGTGGGCTGTGGCTGCAGAGTTGGCCTTTGTGCGGCACTACTGCCATGTGTGCCCCCTGCCCAACCATCTGGGCAACTATCGCCCAGATGTTCCTTGTGTGGTGGCCTGTTTTGAACTGTCAAAGCATGTCCTCCTGGCCTCAGCTTACCAGGAGGTCTGCCACAGACAGCTGGGTCCAAGGTGCCAGCTCCGAGCAGGCAGGGTCCTACCACTGGTCTCCCTAGCAGGAAATCTGGTGTTTCCTATTGGAAACTGAAAAATCCCTGATAAAAAAAATCCCAAAGTCACTCTATAAAATACCCTCAAATCCATGTTCCTCCACAATTAAAACAAAAGACCACTATAAAGAGAGTGAGACAGAGACAGCAATCAGTTGGGCAATATTTTATTGATATATCTAGTGTTAAAGCAATTTGGAAGACTACCGGTGTCTCTATCATAATAAAGTGAACTCTAAATACATGGTTCATTAATTCATGAACACGTGAATATATATTTTGCTGCCCCCCACAGGGGCTACAGCTCCTCCCCGCCCCGGGGCTATGGCCCCTGCAGGGCCCACATGCCCTGCCCCACCCCTGCTTGCTCTGCCATCCCCCTGGATTGCTGTCCGGCCTAGCCTCATCCCCTGTCAGCTCCTGCAGCCCCCACAATGGCTGTCCCACCTAGCCAAACTCCCCTGCTCCCCCCAGACCCCACCAATGGCTGCCCCACCCTGCCCCAGCCCCCACTTGCACCCCCAGTTCCCCATGGCTGCTCCCTCCCCCCCACTGCACCCTCTGGCACTTAAAAAAAAAAAAAAAAAAGAGAAAAGAAAAAAAAGCCTTTACTTACCGAGCAGGGGCTGGGGGGCCTCCAGGGCCTCCTGCCAGAGCCCCACCAGGCAGCACAAGGCAGCGGGGCCCAGCAGGGCCTGGGCTGCTGTGGCTGTCACCCCGCCCTGCACTGTGTGATTGGGGCCCCAGCGAGCTCAGGGGTAGCTCAAGCTGCCAGTAAGTGACAGGGTTGTTTTATTTGGGGTTTTTTTCCCCCTGATGCTGGGGGGGGGTCAGGGAAGGGAAGGGATTGGGGGGCTCAGGGGGCTGGGGGGGAAGGGATCGGGGGGGCTGGGGGAGTGGGGGGCCAATGGGGGGTCCCCCCCCATGGTCCCCGACCCCTTACTTAGTGGCAGTGGAGCCTGGGTCTAGCTCCCTGCTTGAGGTCAGGCAGCGTGCTTCAGCACCAGGGCGAGGGCTAACCATAGAGATGCTCTGGCAGCGTCTCTATGGAGGACCCAGCCTCTGGTTGCCTCTCGGCATGGTCTGGGACCATGCCCTGCCCTGCTTTTTTCTGTGTGGGTTTTTTTGACCCTTGGATATACAGGGGTCTCATTTTGCCCCCACGCTGCAAACTTGCAGTGTGGGGAACATTTTCTCATTCCTGCACGTGCCTCTTGCAGCACCTCAAAGGGGTTTGAGACGTGGTAAGAAGCATGTGTGGGCTTGCCTGGACATGCCCACTAATGCTGAGTAGAGGAGGAGAAGCACCTCTCTGGATCCATTGGCGACACATCTGCTGATGCACGCCAGAGTTCTGTTTGCTCTGTTGGCAACTTCATCACGCTGGCGGCTCCTATTCATCCTTTGGTCAATTGTCACCCCCAGGTCCCTTTCGGATGCAGTGCCAGCCAATGGACCACCACCCATTGTATAGGTATGGTAAGGGTTCATTCTTCCCAGATGAAGGACTCAGCACTTGTCCCTGTTGAACCTCATCTGATTGCATTCACCCCATAGGACCAGCCTGTCAAAGTCATCCTGGATCTTTGTCCTGTCCTCAGACGTGCCTGCTTGTCTCCACAGCTTGGTGTCATCCTCAAACTTACTCACTGCACTTTTCAATCCCTCATCCAGGTCATTGATAAAGATGTTAAACAGCACAGGCCCAAGCACTAATCCGTGGGGAACACCACTGGAGACAGCCTTCCAGGATGAGGTCACCCCATCAATTACCACTCGCTGGGATCAGCTGCTGAGCCAGTTGCCAATCCACCTCACTTATACCACCTTCCATCTGATATCTCAATGCATTTTATAACCACAAATGTATTTAGCCTCACAAAACTGCTGGTAGGTGGGCTAAAGTTAAATATCCCCATTTTAGTTTAGTTTTTTGTTGTTGTTTATTTTAATTAAGGCAGGTGTTTAATTGACAGGCTTATTTAGATGGCAACCCATCTGAGGCAGAGATCTTTTCTTGTCACACATCTAGTGGCATGCTTTGTATTTTTACTATATAGGGAAGAATTTTGCAGAACAGATGTTCAGGTCAACACTTTATATTGCTCTGAGGTACATTTGTTTTAAAAAATAGCACTTGCAGTTCCAAAAGCCATCCCATGGCATCTAAAGCTGAACATCCTAAAACAAGTAATCAGTGGCTGCTACTAAAAGTTTGGCTTTAAGTGAGATCACTATCTCTACGTTTTTCAGTATTTTTACCCTACATTAAGGGCAAAGGAACTCTCCTATCCAATACACATGTATCCTCTCCTCTCCACCAAGTATTCCTAGCTACACAAAACAGCGTGCTCAGTAGGGCTGTGCAATGCTTCGGGTGCTGATTCAATTCGGAACAGGTTTGGCCCAATTTGGCAGCCGAATCTCTGAATCCAAGTCGAATCAGGAGACCACTAAAAAGGTCCAAATTAATTTGAAGCTGTCTGAATATATTTAGAAAAGATTCAGAGAGCTTCGGAGATTTGGGGAGTCCCCACTTGCTGCCACAGGGAGCTGAACCCAGACTCCATGCTGGTAAGTAGGAGCTGAAAGAGGGGGAGAGGACCATGGGGCCACCAGGCCCTATCCCTGCCTGCTCCCCCAGCCCCTCTGAGCGCCCCCCAACTCCCGCCCACTCTCCCAGCCCCTGCCATAGCTGCCCTGCCTGGCCTCAGCATTCTAGCTTTTTTTTTTTTTTTTTTAAAGAGCCCCCATTCACTGGCTGCAGCGAGGCAGGGGAGGGAGGGGAACGATCCCCACTGCCCCACACTTTGTGGGGGACTCTGCCATGAGCCCCCATCCTCCGCCTGCTCTCCCAGCTCCTCCTCCCCCCCACCCCATGGCTGCCTCACCTGGCCCAGCTCCTGGTTCTTTAAAAAAAAAAAAAAAAAAAGCCCCCACTCATTTGCAGCTGCCGTGGCTTTGGGGTTTCTGGGGGCTCATGCAGCATGGGGCAGTGTGGGGCAGCGGGGATCGCTCCCCCAACTGGCAGGAGCCAGTGAGTGGGGCTTTAAAAAAAAAAAAAAAGCCAGGAGCTGGGGCTGGGAGAGCAGGTGGGGGATGGGGGCTCATGATAGAGCCCCTCGCACAGCGTGGGGCAGTGGAAATCAACCCCCCAGCCTGGAAGGAGCCAGTGAGTGGAGGCTTTTTTTTTTTTGGTAAACAGCTGGGAGCTAGAGCCGGGCGGGGCAGGGGGGGAGGATGGGCTTGTCCAATTTAGAGATAAGGCTGATCTGGCAGTGGCCGACTCGCCAAATCAGATTCGGCCAAATCGGTTCAGGACAGTGATTTGACTCACTGAATCGAATCACTGTCCCCCGAATCGGCCAAATCTGAAGCAAATACTACCCTTTTCGCACTGGCCTAATGCTCAGTTTCGTTAAACTCTGTGAGGCCTAATCAATCATTGTCCTCAATCATATGTCACTCTCAATGAAAAATACTATAATGATCTGAGTGATGTATATGAATCACTACCCCACTGTGCCATAGATCTGTACAGGAGATTCTCTTTTAGCTCAAGTATTTGAGGATCTGTGCTTTTGAAACTTGGGACCTCAGAATTGTATTCCATGCATCTTTGGGGTCTATGTGGCCAGAGTATGCAACAGTGGGTCAGGTAGTCACATATTTTAATCCACTTTCTGCATTCTATTTCCCTGTATCTTGATGATTGCCCTGCTTGTCTGAGGTCTGTAAAGTACCTGGAAATTTGTTCTGCATGAATGCTATTAGTCCATCCAAATCACAGCTGCCTTGTTATACAAGGTGAAATCCCAGAGGTGACTGGAGGTTGAAGGCTCAATCCAAATAGCATAAAACCCTAATTCCAAAATACCTTAGCAGTCACTTCTCTGGCAACACAAGTTTGCTGCCCCTCCATGAAACCCCCGAATGCTTTTGGTTCTGTAAAAACATTGGCCTTAAAACTTATGTTCCCAGTTCAGGAATGCAGCCAGCAAATAACTTAAGCTTCAGTGACCTCCACAGCTCATCCAACGCCTCTCCCATTAGCTAGTATCTGTTTGTCTCTTCAAAGACAGGGATTTTTTACCTGAATGTCACACACTGTGGAAGTGAAAGACTAACAGCACAGGGTTGGAGATGGGTAAAGGACTGCCAACGCCTGTTGGTGTCAATCAGTAGTAACCATCCCCTCCTTTGAAGAGAAACATTAATTCCATAGGTAGGAAGTATCAGCTCCCAGTAGCAGCCCCATCCTACAGTTGGTGCTCCACTCGATACATCTCTGTTTCTCTGATCTCACTCCTTAATTGCTGCCCCTGCTAATTTCAGATACTTTATATTAGCAGTCCTCAGCCTTCAGGCCCACAGGCAAAAATATTGAGCAAGTAAATCAAAGGTAATGTCGCACTTTGCTCTTCCTGTCAACCTGAAGAAACACATAGCTGTATAAAGCAAAATTTCCTGTGACTGCAAGCAACATCAGAGAGCCTCAGAGGCGACGCATTGTTCAAGAGGAACAAGTTCAGGACCTCTGCTCTTTACCCTAATTCCCTAGTTGCCTCGCATCTTGAACTTCCGTTTGTTCCAGTAAGCTTTGTGGAAGGACTAGAACAAAGTCTGAACTCTTTGACATTTTTTAGGGTCCCTCACTGCAGCGTCCAAGTTTGTGTGATCACTGTGTGGACGCATGTACATTTTTAACCCTTTTAAGCACAGCAGCTTGTACATTCTAATTGTTATATGTGAACAGGCTGAGAACTATTCAAATGTAACCAAGTAGCTCCATCTTTAAACCTGGATGAAGCCTCATTAAACTTGGGGCTATTTTGCTACATTTGAATGGTTCTAATTGTTATGTGTGAATGAGAACATAACAGCTGCTGCCCTTTTGAAACCTCCCTTTTTGAAAGTGTTCCGGGGTACCTCTGTCCACACCCTGTTTCCTTTATACCTCGGGCTGAGACTCTCGCAAAGCAACAGTGCATCCAGAATATGCCAGCTCCAGTGGTTGGAAGAATACCCCAGACCTTGCCAGCACCAGTGGTTGGAAGAATAAGGAACCAGGAAGCAGGGGAAGATTTTTTAAATCAGAAATAAGCTCAAACCTCAATATTTAAATAAAGGTTTTGAAAATCCAGAAATTCAGGACTTGGGGCTCACTATCTTTCTTCTGCCCATTATAAAAGCAGAACCTCTTTGCAGAAGCTGAACCTGGGTCAAGGTTTATATTTCAAAAAGCCTCAGATTTGTAGAGTTATTAGAATGGTTATTTGGTTTGGGCCCATGTTTACTTCAAATACAAAAATGTCCCCATCACTTTTCATCAAAGTGCCAAAAGCAGAACAGCTCTGAATTAAGGCTGCTACTGTCCTCATTTCACCCCTGCCTCCAGAGAACTGCAGGAGCTGTCTTTAGGGTTGTGCGTGACTGAACGTGCAGCAAACACCTGTTGGTGCCTTGGCATAATCCTCCAGATCTCTCTGGAGGCAGCCACTCTAAACTGAACATGTCAATCTTTTGCTGAGCTGGAAGAAAATCCAAGCCAGACCTGAAATGTGGTTTGTATAAGCACACAGAAGACAGCCCCATTTTCCAAGCTGTTTGTATTTGGAGCATAACATCAGCAACTGGAGTCAGCAAATACTGACCTGCCAATTCGCAGGGTTATTAGCTTTTGAAATCTGCCTGGGGTCAAATGAATGGGACAGGGAATAAAATCAGCAGATCTTATGACCACTTGTGTAATTCATGCTTTGATTACATAGCATCTGCAAAATGGGGCAGTAAAATCCACATGCATGGACTTGGGTCATTTTGTTTCATTCCCATTTTGAACTAGGATGTACAGAAAAACCTAAAAATAAAGAACAGAGTAAAGAGGGAAAGCTAACCAGCCATTTCAATCTTCCCAGAAGCAGAGATGGACATGAGCTACAAAGTTCAAGGCCAGATCCAGAGCTGGACGCTGACTCCCCCTCTGCATCCACCATCAAAACAAAAGTTTGGGGCATTCCAATTCAAACTTTTTATTTGACCTCTGATCAAGTAGAAACTGAAAGCGTAGTTAGGTATGAACCCAGATTTGCATTTCAGACAATCTCAAATTCAGGAATGGTTGGGTTCTACACAGCAGGGTCAGAAATGTCTTATTTGAGGACAGGCCAAGAAGTCTCTTCCAGTCCTATATTCCTATGTTCTTCTCAAGCAGCTCATGGCAGTTTAAATTTTGGGAGAACATTCAGGACAGCTCTTAATTTATCCAACCCATCTACCCACCTTTTGTTTGCAGAGATGGAAGAGAACTGAAAGTCCAACTGGGACACAATTTTGCCTATCTTGCAGCCTCACAGAAAAATCAACAAAACCTCTGTCTCTGCTTCCCAGCCTGTGTCCTGCCTGCACCTGTCAGCCCTGAAACACTCAGTCTGTGCTACTGTTTGTGCTTGGCTTTAGTGTTAAGTACACTGGGAGACAAATCATAATAAAAGCCAAATCCTTTGCCAGCCTGCTTTACTAGGATGGAATGTCTTTTATAGATCCACTGTACAGACTGGGAGATTATTCGCGTGATGAAGGCAAACTAGGAAGGGATCTATTAGCATACGGATGCAAAGATCTAACCTCTCCCACAGAGATGACACACAGGTACCCTCCTGTTACTCTAGTTCTACATGTCAGACAGAGACCTGGCCTGGGGGCCTGATCCACCCCTTGGAGTCCTACAAAAATTTGACCCATAGGTCTCAGATTGACTGTGTGCATCACATGCGGCACATGCCAGCCCCAGTCCCATGTGCTGCAAGTGAAGCTGCCCTGGGAGGCAGTGAGTGCATGCACCACATGGGAGCTGGACTCAGTGGCACGCGCAGCACACAGGGCCATTCCAGGGCATGCACTGCATGCAGTGCCCTGCCAGACCAGCTCTGTGCAATGGATCCTGGGCTGGTCTGAGCCAAGCTCACAGACCAGCCCCATACCACCAAAGTCAGTAGCCAAGGCTAGTCTAGCATGGGAACTTCATGCAGCATGCACCATGCTAACTCCACGAGAGACCCAAACCGGGGCTGGTATACATTGCAAACTGTGTGCAGGTCTTGTCTGGGACATGGACTGCATGAGGTACCTAGGCTGGACCAGCCCTGTACACTAGCTCTGGTGTGTGAGGCTAGCCTGTGGGTCCAATCCAACCCACAAACTGACCCAAGCCTCTTATCTGGCCTGCAGGGCTGGATGAGTTTGACATTCCTGCTATAATTCATTTTATGCAAAGCTGTTGCACAACAGGGACCAGGTTGGAATTATTTCTCCCACCTCAGTCTGTCTTAGTTCCCTTCTGCAAAGTCCACTTGTTAAGCTACTGGTGAGGGGGAGGGATGGATGTGGTGGAGAGAACAATATGCAAATATATGATTATATTTAAGTGCACAAGCAGAGTCACAGATACACTGATCTGCCATGCCAGACGCATGGGACAATCCATTAAGTGACATGAAGGCTAAAACAAAAAATCCATTATTAGAGGCAGCAGCAGATTGTTTCAACAAGCTGACCAAGGAATTGCTAAAGTGATGTCTTGACATTCATTTCTTGGGCCATATCGATCCAGATGTGAAACATGAGACCATGAGAGAGGAAGACAGAAGGAAACCAGGAAATACCACATCAGAAATTCAGTGAATGACATCCTGACTCCACTAAAATCAATAGCAAAACTCCCATTGATTTCAATAAAGGCAGGATTTCACCTTATATGATTTTCCTCTCACATGCCAGTACTTTAGGTCTAAGGAGGGAAAAACAGAGAAAACATGAAAAAGTTATTTTATATGTTCCATAAAAATGCAATGTTTGTGAAACTGGGTGTTGAGGAGAGGAAGAGTTACCCTAGTCATGGGCAGGTATAAAGCAAACCTCTCTACAAATGTATGCCAACACTTAGTCATAATGTGCAGCATCCACTAATGTTCTAGTCCAAGGCTCGCACACATTTCTGCCCATGTGCCTTAGTCCTTCTATTCTTTACTGTTCTGCCCTAGGGCTCCAGGTCAGGAATCTTACTATCATGTTGTATAACATCAAATTAGATTGTGCAGCTGATGTTAGCAAGTTCTCTCCAGAGATTGGAGGATATACCAAGGCTCACTTTATTTGTGACCTATGTCACCTGCATATTCAGATTTCCTGAGGTACAAGCCTTGTGTATTTAACCATGTGTGGCCAAGTGATTAATGAATTATCTCTCTGGGGACTCGCCTGCCACACCTTGATTTGGTAGAAAAATGAGAAAGTAAATTCCCCAACAAGATGTAGGTTAGTCAATCACCCCACACAGAAAGTAAAAGTGAATTGATTTATTATGGTGTTCTCCGTAAATCTCTAGTGGCAGCTAGATAACCGACCGGCCGATGTCCGTCCTCCCTCTCCATTCCCTTAGGCTACCTGCCTGTAGGTCAGCTCCTTTATAACTTTCTGCCTCTTCTGGGTTTTGGCAAGTTCCCCTAGAAAAGAATAGCACTAGATTATATACCTTCAATATGCCCTTCATAAGGTATTGCTTTCGTAGGCTTCCTTTTGAACTGTGTTCTGCATCTGAAGTATTTCGGAGAAAGGTGCAACAAATTTTGAAGATCTTGATGGAACTATGGTTTATATTGGTGATGTATTAGTTTGGGGAAATACTATGGAAGAACATGACTTGAGGCTAAGAAAGGCACTAGAAAGAGTTCACAGAGCAGGTTTGAAACTGAACAAACAAAAATGCAAATTCAGGATCAAAGAAATAACATATCTGGTAGAAAAGCTCTCTGAGAAAGGGGTACAAATCGATCCTGTAATGGCTGAAGTCCTTACAAACATGCAACCCCTTACGGATAAGAAAGGAGTGCAAAGAGTACTGGGAACGATCAATTTTGTAGGGAAATATCTACCTAACTTAGCAGGGCAGACCAACCACCTTAGATCACTCCTACATAAGAATGCTCAGTGGGTATGGAAACTATGACCGTGAAGCTGAATTTAAAACCTTAAAGGAAAAAATAATGAAAGCTCTGGTACTAAAAATACTATGACTCTAAAAGACGCATTAAATTGTTAACAGATGCTTCTAAAGAAGGCATTGGAGCAACATGGGGATAGCTGGAGACCAGTAGCATATGTATCTAGGGAACTCTCTAAGTCAGAGTGTCTATATGCACAAATTGAGAAAGTTATCTCTGGTATATGGCTGTAAGAAATTGTATATATCTTTGGGAAGCCTCCGATAGCTGAAACTGATCATAAACTTTAGGTAACTATAGCAAAGAAAGCATTATCAGACATGTCACTCAGATCACAGAGACTTCTTTCAACTGCAAATGTATGATATAGATATAGAGTATACTCCAGGAGCATCTATTTATTGCAGATACATTGTCCAGAGCAAATGACACACCAGAAAATGATAGAATTCCAGACCCAGACATAGTACATGTTAATCTAATTAAAACAGTGATTCCTGTCACAAATAAAATGTGGGTTAATTGCAGAAGCTAATGCTCAGGACACCATATTGCAAAAAGTGATAACAGCTATTTGTGGCCTGGAAAACATATACCTAGCCCCTACTCTCAGTTCAAGGAAGAGCTGTCAGTACTGGATGGCATTTTGTTCAAAGGCTCACGACTCGTTCCAGCAGTGCTAAAGAAAGACACATTAAACATGAGGGGCATCTAGGCATTGAAAACTGCAAAAGGACAGCAGGGGGTGCTCTATATTGGGCCAATATAAATAATGACATAGAAGATGCTGTAAAAGGCTGGTACAGCATATCTAAAGTGCATATCAGTGCAAGGAAAAGAGCCCATGGTGTTCATAGAGTAAGCCGTAGCTCCATGGTATCAAATGGGCATACATGCAGGAAAAAATTATGTACTAGTACTGAATTATTATTCTCACTATCCTCAAATTGCATTGCTCAAAAGCACAACAGCAAAGTATGTCATAACTCACATCAAACTGATCTTTGATAGACATGGGATTCCATAAATTGTGAGAACAGGCAATGGACCTCAATTCAACTGTCTTGAGTTTAAAGAGTTTGCAAACAAATACTCACAATCCAATGGTCTGGTGGAAATTGAAGTAAAATAGTCAAGCAATTGTTGGAAAAAAGCTACAGATTCACACACCATTGTTTACCCATTACTCTTAAATTACAGAGCAACATCCATGAAACATGGATTGTCTCCAGCAGAAATGCTGTTAAACAGGAAACTCAAAACCAGGCAGCCAAATCTTATGGATGATGCTCATCAGAATGAAAAGCAAAACGTGAAAACATTGAAAAAAACCTTGACAAACTCAAAACAAAAATGGTACTATGACCAGGGTTCCAAGGAGTTACCACAATTGCACAACAAAGATATGATGCTTATTTAAGATGGATGAATGTGGAAACAAAAAGCACTAGTTTTCCATCAAGTGGCTCCCAGATCCTATAGTCACATGAGAAGGACAGGTGTTAAGAAGGAACAGACAACACTTGCAGCTCATAAAGAGGAGAAAAGAAGGAGCATCACGAGACTCACCAAAGAAAACAGAGCTAATATCAAAGCAACAAGAAGCGACAGAGGAGATTGAAAATGACACAAAAGTAGGAGACGTCTGAACAAGGAAACCAAACAAACTGAACCCATAAGGATTGAGAATGCAGAGAAGCTGAGATCACTTGGGGCTAAAAAGCCAACACAAAGACTAATACAGACCTAGTAAAATGTGCTTTAACTATGGGTTGAACTAAACTGCCAATGTTAGTATTACGTGGGGATATGTTATGTAAAGGGGGAAGATGTGTGTATATCTTTAGGAGTGTTATGTATAAACTGTTATATTTGCCTGGGGATTGCAGGAGGGAACAGCAGAACTGTAGGCAGGGTACTGCTCTCAGAATAAACTAGGTTTATCGTTCTATAAGCTTGACTCCTTGGTCTTTTGAGAACAACGCAGACCTCAGTCTAGGTTTAAGTGGAGATGTGTCCACCACATAGGAACCACTACCATGCATAGTATTTGGCAGGGCTATTGGTCAGCTAGCCCTTGTTCTCTTTAACGAAGGTGCATGGACAATGAACTGCCTTGTCAGGCCTCACCTCACAGGGATGACGCAAGTTTTGTTTGAGACAGGTTGGTAAGCCAGCATATACACCATTTCTGTCCATGCTGTACTTGTTCTTGGATAAACAGGTAAGATTTCAGTCTGCTGGGCTGTCAGTCTTGCATGGGTCACCAGCAATAAATTTAGTTTAGAAATGTTTTTAAATAAATTAATTATTACATGCTTTAATCCTAAATAGCTGTTTAATTTACCAGAAACAAGTTTAACCAAATACTAGGACTTAATCCTGCTGGGAGACAAGAAACAAGAGAGGAATAGCTGTAAGAGATACAGCAGTTGTAACAAAATAATCGCGTGTTCTCTGATTCATTTGGAAGGTGGGGTAGACACCTAATTGGGCAGAGAAAGAACAGAAAAGAGACACAGATGGATAAAAGACATGGTCAAGAAATAACAAAATGGCCTTGTCTATTCTTAACTTCCAAAGAAAGTGGTGAATTTGGAGTCTTTGGTGCCTTCAGATTGACACTTGATGTCCTTCTGAAAGTTCTGCTTGAGTCAAATGCAAGTCATTGGGCTCAGCGAAGAGACACCTTGAGTGAAATTATACAGTAACTCAGGCTAGATGACCTCATGGCCCTTCAGGCCTTAAAATCTTTGAATCTATGAGCCTGTTTTTAAAATTGCCCACTATCAGCACCATCAGTGGGAGCTAGTATGCAAAATAATAATAACAATCTAACCCTAGCCATGGTTCTACCTGCAGCCACATCCAGATTCAGGGTTGTCTGGGGTGTCAAATAGTCTCGGTCAACCTCCCAGCTCCTAAGGCTGGGGCCACCTCTCCATAGAGTGCTTTCTTTGTGGTTTCCCCACACACTGGAGTACATACAGTCTAACTATTTACACAGTTTATTATTTACAAAACAGTCAACATATGAATGAGGTTAATAGCAGAACAGGGTATCAATAATCTAATTGTCAAAGGCAGGAATCAATTAACTAAAACACTCTATACAAATTGAAATAAGACACCCTCAATCCAACTCCTCAGCTTAAACCTTGGGACTCCTATGAATTTCAGCAGGAGCACACAGGGTTAACACAAACATCAGTTCTCCTTCACACCCACAACACAGTAACCAGGGCTGGTAGGCCCTGTGAAGCTTCGGTTCCTGATTTGATTTGGTGGAGATTTGGCCCAATTCAGTGGCTGAATCTCTGAATCGAATCAGGAGACCCTTTAATCTCTCCAAATCAAATCAGAACCCTCTGAATCGATTCGGAGAGATTTGGAAAGATTCAGACATAGAGACAGCTTTAAATGTTTTTCTACATACCTCTAGGTAGCAGGGGCTCATGAATGCTGTGATGCTGGGGAGCATGGAGTGTCCCACGGAAGCACAGGGGGCTCCCCAGCATGCTCGACAGCAGACCTGGAAGTGGACGAGAAGCACTTCTGGTCCACTTCTGGGTCCACCAGGGAACGTGCTATCGGGCCCCCCTGCACCCCTCCAGCTTGGTGACTGGTGCCTCCTGGGTCTGGGGGGGGCACTCGGGGTCCCCCTGTGGCTGATCACTGAGCCGGGGGGAGCACTGAATGAAATGAATGGGAAAACGTATTACATACACTATATGCACACCCTTTGCAATTTTAAAAGAATTAAATATTTGCAACAGCTCTAGTGCCTCAGCATGGGGTGGAAGAAACTTGACATAAGGGTACATTGAGTAGGGAGACCTCATCATCAGCAAGCACTTGCCTTTAGAACACGTTTTCACATCTTCTCATCACAGCCCATGTACCTTTTTTAATATTAGGACGGAGAAATGCTCCTTATACAGGCTTTGCATTTTTGAAGGATTGGGAGCACTGAGAAGTGTACCTGGAATGAACTACGAATCCACAAAAAGTATATATACATGTTTTCACAAATTTAGCTCAAGATGTCACTTTCTCTCAGTCATGTCTTCTGTTTACCAGCTCTAGCCCCTAGACCTAGAAGCCCCGAGTTCCCTTACCATTACTCCCTTGCTTTCCTTCTGCTTCCCTGCTCCCACATACACCTTGGTCCTTAGCAACAAACATATTTTAACAAGAAACATATTCTAAAAAATTAGGAGCCTGAAGGAAAAACCCTGAACAAGTCAGTGGAGGCACCCCTCTGCATGTTCTTGTCTATATTCATAGCTTACAATGATTGTATTTATATTCAGGGTGTGAATTATGGGGGAGCTCGGGCGGGCTGAGCCCCCACATAAGAGATGAGAGTCCCACTGTAAGATCTGAAAATCATAAACGGGGGGGGGGGTCTCCAATCGGATTTCTCCTTCTAATGAATTGGTTTAATATTTTTTGCAGCCCCCTTCTCGCCTCTCCCCAAGAGTCAAAGTGTAATTTGAACCCTGGCTATATTGATAACTGGCTATTGATTGCTGAATCTGGGCTATTTTCTATACAGCCTTAGTTTGCAACAAGAAACCTGGTTTTAGCAATAGAAGTGGGGCAGAAAAGATGGTACAAGTGACGGAAGACAGGAGGTACATCCTTAGGACTTAGTGCAGGGGATGCAGTGATTTTTCATAAATGCTGGTTAGAAAAGGGATGGCTCAGGAGTAGAGACAGTGGGAGAGAAAGGATAGGGAAACTAGTGAAACAGTCATATCTGTTGTAGCTGCACTCTGGATGAAAAAAGGGGATTTAATTCCCCAGCTGGTTCTTCTAACCTACATCAGCCAGTCTCAAGGCCCAACTCCTAAACCCCTATATTTACATTCTGTAATAAAGTAGGAAATCCCCGGAAAAAAAGTTTTCACTTTATAAAGAGTATTTCTCTCACAAAAATCACATAAACACTAAAAAAAGAAAAGAAATAAGTCATAGCAATATTAGCACTTAATGTAATTTTTACCATCATGGTTCTCAACCACAGTGAACTGGGAGGCTGCGTGAATTGTGAAGACCAATTCTGCTAATTTTGGTTTCCTTCTTTTAGCCAGTTTCTAATCTACAGCAGATCTTTTCTTCTTATACTCTGGCTAAATAGATTCCTTAATTATCTCTTGTGAGTGATTCGTAAGAGGCTTGTGACATTTCTCAAATGTTATGCTATTCCCATGCTTGAGAACTGCCTGTTGATGAGCTCATGTCAAAATCTAATCTATCATCATTTATAAAGGGTTTATTGCCATAGCTTCTAACTATCGTATGCAGATTAAAAAACAACAAGGTTGCCTAAGGACAGTCAGAAATCTACTTATGTTTTGAATGTTGTGATGTAATAAGATTTTACTGGGTAGATAATGGGACAGAGAAATACCAATACTGCATGGAAAGAAGAGACTCATGAGTTTTAATATAAAAAAATGACCAATTTGGTAAGTTTAAAAACAAATCAGAGTAAATTCTAATTTTGCCAATAAGACTTCTAAAAATGTGAAGATAAATAATAAAGAACTGAAGCTTCATTTTTAAAAGGGATAGGTCATGATCAGCCTTATAATGGGACAAAGTGTGTAGTCTCTGTACATATTACCCTCTCTCCTTCAGAATGTTATTCAACTAATTTAGGAGGTATACATTAGCAGAGAAACCACTGAATGAGGCTTAGAGCTGTTCAGGGGAAGAGTTTTACTACCTCATCTCAGACCTCTTTAGTTCACTGTCCAGCATGGGCAGTTAAACTAGGTGTTCTCTGCTAGGGCGCGCTACAGTGTAGCTAAAGGAGGCAGAGCAGCACATATTAGTTATTGGCTCACACGGAAGCCAAGAAATGGCTACTTGCTCATAGCTAAAGCAGGTACTCCTCCCACTCAAGGGGTATTTTTTGTGCTGGAGATCTTTGTTCATATTTTCACTGACAGCTCATCTTGAGTTGTTATAAATCCTACAATTACCACAAACGTATATGTTGCATGTTACTTGTGAAATATGAGAAATAATACAAACGCACGTTTGGCTCCACTTGATTTCTTTTCTCAATCTTGAGGCTGCCGTAAAGACTCAGATGAAGGGGTTTTTTTGGTAGGGGTCAACAACAAAAAAAGATGACCCTGCAGAAGAATCATGTTAGAGGCACAGATAGTAAAGGTGTTAACTGGCACAACTGAGAACCTTTCCCTATAGGTGACTATGTAAGAGGCCTGTCATAAGGCCTACAGGTAACATTGTACATACAACCTCACCCTTACTTTGGATTACTTATTCGTGCAACCTTAACATTCTCTGAACTGTGCTGAACCAGAAACACAGTGACAGACTGGAAGGAATTCAAAAGAACAACCATTGCAAACAGGGAAATGGAATGGTTCGGCTTTTGAAGAATGCATTTAAGAGAGGAATACATTTCTTGGCTAAGCAATAGCTAAGGACAGACCACAGTTTGGAAACATTTGAATGGCACCCACATGAATGATGGCAGAAGAATTATTTAAGATATAAAAAGGGATTCAAGTAAGAGTACCATGAGGACATTTAAAGGAGGAAACTTTAACCTGAATACTAAGAAACCCCCCTAGAGCAGGATGCTCTAGGGCAAGGAAGCATTTATGGCACTAAAAGCTGGAGTCAAGAAAAGACTAGTAAATGCCCTGGTTAGGAAATGGTCTTGCCTTTCAGGGAGATGGACTAAATGGTCTCACATATTTTCATTCCTGTGTCTAGGAACTGGTCTGCAAAATGCTTTCTGAGCTGCAATGCCCTGCTCTCCAGAACAAGCATTATAAGTTTAGAACATTCCTTTCCCCCTCCATTAAGGATTCTTGCTGGCTGAGATACCCCCGACTTATGCTTTCTATGTGGGCTGTAATTATACTGTATAATAAGGCAGAGGAAATAATAATGGCATGAACAGGTTTTACTTTATATTGATTGGCACCGGAAGGTTCACACTGTACCCAAACCTCAGTTGGTTTGAATATTTGCTCGTTAACATATATGCGAGTGGGAGTAGAACAAGAGGAGTGATTGCTATAGAGTAGATTTCAGTAGGCACTTAGATCTTTCATGCAGAATATGCCACAGTCAGAGTCTGATGGAAATCAGCCCCTGACCACTTACCTCTTATTTAATGTATGTTAGCAAAGAGGCAGGTGTCAAACCTCCTCTCTGGAACTTGACACAAGTCACATGGAAACTCCTTGAACAGAATAAATAGGAATGACAGATTCAAGTGAAAAAATACTTTCCTCTGCCTTTGCTTCAATATTACAGCAAGTCCATGGTAATATAGTGGTGAATTTGACACAGGTTAGGAGACTCAGCAGATTATTCACTAACAATTTTAGTCCTTCAGATCCAAAGTAAAGAGGAATTCAACTTTCTCAATCACACAGGTGCAAGAGAGGTCAGTGATGTGAACTTAGCCATCTTGGCTCTGATACAGTATCATTATCTTGACATCCCAGGTAGTTACAAAATATCCTTCACAGTGGTGAACTGGTGAAGCTGGCTGAGAGTGAAAATATGCAGAGCTGTTGGATGGTGTTCATTAAGTTGCACATGTAAGTTGTCTGATGCAAGCCACTTTAGGTATCTAACAGCTTTCCCCCAAGAACTTACATGTCAGAAACAAACAAACTAGACCTAAATCCTCTATCGCTATGTCTGTCTCACTTGTTTTCTTTCCAAACAAGCTAATTATACTCCTGAATTTCAAAATTGATGCATCACTTGAAGTGTTACACTCCAGCCTATGTAACATGTATGTCTGTATTATATTGGCTGCACTTAATCTTGGGATCAAAGAACGCAGGTGTGTCCAGTCCAGTCCTCTTGGGATTAGCCAATAGGTTGGGATTAGCGCACACCCCTGGCTCAAATCTCTATTCTAACTGAACTTGTAGTAGGAGCTTTACTTTCAATCTTTCACATCGCAAGTGAGTACCCCAACCACTGAGTCACTCTTCCACAATATACAGGGGGTATACCAATCTCTCTTGTAGAAGAGATGAAGAGAGAGCAGGTCCCAGAATAGCCAACAGCTTGGTGATTAGACATTCCCATGGGATGCAGGTTCAAATCCCTGATCTGGATCAGGCAAAGCATGTTTATGCTTTGTCTTCCTCATACCTAGAAAAGGCCACCAGTGTATTGGCTATTCTAGCATGTCTTCCTCTTTCTACCCAACTCATAACTACAGGAATTGCTCATGAGTCCAGAGCCCAGGCAGAGGGAGGTGCCCAGGATCTGAGTGGCAGGGGGGAAGGGGAAGAGAGTGATTCCTGATCTATCCAACATTTAAAACCAACTGCCTGCCAGCAGTAGCAACATTTCTATTCAGGCAGCAGTGAGGGAATCAACTAACATCGTTATAATCTACCCGATTCCTTCTACACTCTATATTCCACAGGTGTTAACCCTCTCTCCTTTTTAATTATCTTGATGTTCCACTAATCAAGTTATCCTTTCCTTGGCAAATCTGCTGTCTGTTAGCTGCTCCTAGTAATGTACCTCCTATTTAAAACCAGTGCAGACTGTTTTTAACTCTAGTTAAAAAACAGCTCTGGTGAACATCAACTCAGGTGTGGAAATAACTTTCAGTGAAACACTGGCTGCACTGCCAAGATGCTCAAGAAGGCTAGATTTTGTTTTATGAATCTGAAAGAGATGTGTATTTAACACTAATGACTACAGGACTAATGAAACAGCATTTTAATACTTTTGTCTAATTTGTTGTGTTTTTATGCATAATAGCACATTAATGCACATTCCAATAAAGTTGTATTTGTTTTTACTTCAATTTTAAATGGAATACTATAGCTCTATGCCACTAGCATGTTACTAGCATTACTAGCTAGTAAAGCATCACATTTCTTTTTAACTGGAGAAGCATATGTTGCATTATATCAGATGATGCGCCACGTCATCTGCACCCCGTTTTTCAAAATCCTATATCTGCACATGGAGGTGCCTTTCTAGCCTGAGACAGGCACTCATCTTTTCCACATCAAGTACCGAAGTCCCTTCTGCCTTTTACACCTGGCTCAGTTAGGCAGCTCCCGACACAACTGGTTTCTGAGTTATCCCTTCCTTATGCATCCTATTCTTCGCATTGCATTACAAGGGGGTCTCTGCATGTCTTGCTTAGGCATAGGCTCCCAGTTATACCCCTCTATTTCACAGGAGTCCTATGAGGATAAACGCACTGAAAACCATGAGTTTTGCAGGAATTACAACAAGCTATTTGTGTAGAGAATCAACCCATAAACAATTTTCCTGCAGGGCATCCTAATCCTGAGAGTCAGGACTGCAGAGGGTCATCCAAGATGCTTCTGATCACAAAAGCAGTTACTAATACAGCCTGGGAAACAGGATTCATATGTTCTGTTCCTGGCTCCATCAGTCACTCCTTAAGTTGTCCTTGGGCACTTAACTTTTTTTTTTCTACCTCAGTTTCCAAATCAATAAAATGCAGAAACTATAGCTGTTCACCCACTATACAGAACAGCAGCAGTTTAAAAAAAAGTGATACCTAGGTGCTTTAAAAATGCGGTAGGAAAAGAAACTGTAGCTCAACACTGCCCTTACCCCCATCCTGTCCCATTGGTAGAACTGGACTTGCTCCACTGCCAAGGAAATCTCTGTAGCGAGACAGGGACAGGACTGCCTCATAATTAACAACGTCATCAATGCCTTCCTTCAAATCCCAAAGTCTAGACCCTATAAACACAGAACTGGAAGCCACCTCCAGCCACTTGTGTCAATGGCTATCTTAGGAGAGATATAGCACAGACTGCAATAGTCCAAAGAAGGGTAAGAATAAGGGTTAATAATGAGATGAGATTGTAAATAACCAAGATATAGGGAAGAGGCACATTAAGTATGGACCCAATTCAAAGTTAATCAAAATTAATCTCCTTAAAATGAAGAATCACTTCAAAAATATAAGGTCAGTACATTTAGATCACATGAAAAGAAATACTGTTGCTTTCTGCCAAATTGTTATCATCCTGTAGAACTGCAGGCCATGGGAGCATAGAAGCAGGCCAGTGGTGCTAGAACGTTTCATGGTTACAGCTAACATTTTTGGTTATACAAGATAATAAGAGCAAATCAAGCACCAGGCTTCAAAATGCACAGGTTGATCACCTGGAAGGATCAGGACTAGAC
Source organism: Alligator mississippiensis (assembly GCF_030867095.1). Classification (NCBI taxonomy): domain Eukaryota; kingdom Metazoa; phylum Chordata; order Crocodylia; family Alligatoridae; genus Alligator; species Alligator mississippiensis. Next base: position 233,656,380 of record NC_081825.1, read on the forward strand.
TTTCTCTCCCACTCATCCTACAGAAAATCTGTCTTACATACCCCCAAGCTATACCAGGGTGAGCCATGGACTCCCTGGCCTGCACAGTGCAGCAGTGCTGGCGGATGGGGGGCATCCATAACCTCAGCCACTGCTGCACCATGCATTTCCTACCCCCTCCCACATCTTGTGTAATCACATGCCCATGCAGCCCTAGGCCCACTCTCAGCTACACTATGCCATACTGCCCTGCCCCCTGGGATGTGGTCAGGCAGTAAAAGCCAGAGGAGATGAGGAAGGGCCTGGAGTCTCAGTCTGCTATCGCAGTCAGAGCAATGGGAGGAACAGCAGCTAGGCAAGAGCCTGGGGGCAGCAACTTAACCCCTCACAGGCCACACGCAGCCCACAAGCCACCAGTTGGACAGCCCTACTCTACAACATTGCTTGACTGGCTGGGTACATTACTGCCCATTTAAGGAATTAGTGCCTTTCTCTAGAACTTTTGACAACTGTAGGAAAGTGAATGATGTGGTCATCCAATGAATGTCATCCCATGACAAAGCAAGCCCAGCAAAGACATTAGATATGTAGAAATTAGCTCCACAGAACAGACCAATGGAAGCTAGGCAGATCCAGGAGAACAAGGAGAAGAGGGTGTCCCAAAACCAGGAAGTCTGTGAGGTCATGGCAGTGGGCAAAGAAAAATTCTTTCTTCGACAAGTCATGACGTTCACTAAGGGGTGCTGGAGCTACAGTGTAAACCTTTTCAGGGCAGGATTAACAGTTCCATTGGCTGATGGGTCCTGCCTGCCATCACTAGATGCGATTCCACTGCATACAGATACCAGACTCCAAGGACTGAATTATTCATAGCTACTGTCAGCTGATATCTGTTTTACAATTAATTTGTCAGTTTATCAATAGGGTCCTGCTCCCACCCATAAGCACATCTCTCCATTTTTAAGGCAGGTTCCCCCTCCAAGAAAAGTTCCCAGCTTCCACCTCCTCAGCTATTACCTATGACAGCAAAATGTGCTTCTACGATTCCATTGACAACTAGCTGAGTTTTATAGATCAGAGTAATGGAAAACCTACAACCTAATCATGCTCCTGACAAGTATTTCTGTGAGCCAGACTGAATATATATTACAACTGGAGCACTATCCAAGCTCACTATATGTGAATGTGTTGATGTAGATCTGCTGTAGACAGGTCACAGTCATCCCCAGTTGGTAAAAAGACTCTCTGAATTGCTACACTGGGCTAGGGAGGGGATGAGGAAGCATCTCTAAAAGCAGAGGGAGCCAGGAAGGGAACAGTTAAATGGAAGAACTTAGGTAGTATGGGTAAATCAGAGATAGAACTACTTACTACAATGAGGCATAAAAAGTAAGAAAAGAGTGCTAAGGAATTAAAGAGAAAGGTTTGTCATCATCAAGGCTTATCACCTTTCCCCAGAGAAGGAGGAGGAAGAGACCCTAATGAGAAATGAGGTCAATGAGGCTAAGAAGAAAGGTATTCAAGAAATGCTACTCCAGGAAAGATACTTAAATACCATGAGACTGAGGGTAATTTGCAATCAGGCTAGAGGAGACAGAGGTCATGGTAAATACTTCACTAAAAAAATCTGAGTCAGCCTCTGATTCTTTTAGATTCAGTCACAGAGCAGGTGATTTAACAACACTTAGAGATTCTAGTTTGGTGTTCTGAAGCTTTCAAAGCACTTTACAAGTAAGTATTAAGCCATTAAAGCCACACACCCTATGTGTGAAGTAGGAAACAATACGATCCCCATACCTGGCGCACAGATCCGGGGGGCATATGCCCCCCACCCCCCATGCTTACCTGGGAGTGCATGCAGCAGTGGGAGCTGCCCTCCCCCGTCCCCAACAAGCTGCTCGTGGTTCCATCCCATGCTTTGCCCCAGCTGGTGCCCCTTTGCTTTGGCACCCAGAGTGGTCACCCCACTCGCCCCCTTGCTATGGTACTGACCAAGAGCCAGGGACAGAACCCAGAGGCCTACATTCTAACCATACATGGATGCTGCCAATCAAAAGGGCACAAAATTCTTTCAAAAGGGAAAGTGTTCAAATAGATGCATAATGACCATCTATACAAGGTTCTTTGGGCAAATCATATCTTTTATTAGACCAACTAAATAGTTGGAAAAATTGTTCTTTGCCAGCTGTCAGGCACAAACGCCCTTCTTCAGGCATAGGGAGAGTCTGCTGGTGTGTGTGTGACTATCTATGTAGTCCAAAAGAATGACACCAATGTTGCCTCCCTCGGCCCAGGGCAGCATAATCTTCTTGAAATGTAACTTCCTTCCTAACTGGCAAACAAATGTGAAAGTACAGAAACACAGGGGCGCTAATGAGCAATATTATCATTGTTAAATTGAGCTAACACTTTCACCAGAGGAATTCAATCTTGAGTGTTAAACCTCTTATCATGATGTCATAGACCTCATTAGTACTCCACGATTCTCAAGTTTTACTATTACTTTCATTGAGGACAATAGTTTCTCATTATGTCTCCAGGAGGCACCAACTGTTGACACTGTGTCAAGAAGATAACCTAGATAAAACAACTTCTGGCTTCTGCTGAGTTGCTACATGGTGACTACTTGATGAAGATTTAGATAGTGATTAAGTTATCAGGAGTGCAGTCATCTTAATGGGACAAGAAATCCCTTCTTCCACCATGTAAGTCACAAAAGGAATAAGAACTATATAAGCAATTGAATAAAAAACCCTTTACTTCCATCCATTATTTTAGCCCCATCAGAGGAAACTTTCCTGTCAAAAAAACAAATGGGAAGTAGGGGTATGTTTAGGCATTGGTAGAGGCCTCTAAGGGTATCAAGATGGTCCAGTAGGCATGGCACTGGCTTAGGGCTTCAGAGACCTAGATTCAATATCCAGCTCTGCTACAAACTTGTTGTGTGACCTCAGGCAAGATCCTGAAAACCCCTGCTCAGCTGTCATCTCACTGTGGAGGTGGCAAAATGTTACAGGCATTGTAGTTTGGCATTAAATAACCTGCCACCAAAAAGTCTGCTTAAATACAGAAAAACTTTGTAATGAGGAACCCAGAGCTTACCTTATATCTAAACCCCACTTGGAACCATAAACTATGTACTCTTATGCCTATCACACAAGGGGTACAGTGCCTTAGGACTTTCTCAGGGCACATACAGGATCAGGCCCCACACAGAATGTGGTGGCAGCTGCCACTGTCTTTAAAAGATGACTCCCAGAGGAGGAGCCACCTCTTGTTATGCATTAAAGCACTCAACCTCTATGCAACAACTGTTTTGTTCTAGGCCTTTCTCTGCTGGTGGGGATAAGAACTAACATCTCCAACCTCACAAAAAGTACTCTAGCTACCAGCCAGAAGGTTATCTGACAGGGATATGCTGCTGTCAGGATATGGACAGATGCTCCTTCATAGCACTGCAGGGTCTCAACACTTTGTAGCACTACAAAAATGTTGTGCTATGAGGTATAGGTGTTCCAGCCCCCTGGCTGGCTAGCTACAAAGTCACCTCAAAGGCAAGCTCTACAGGTAGGAGGTAACAGGGGGCTGCAGCTTGGGTCCCTCTGTCTTCAAGAGAGCCTGATCACTGACTGCTGCCTAATCATGCTCCTCCCTTCTGGGAGTCAGTCACAAGCTGGCAGAGTCCTCAGCTGCCTGGGTCTGACAGTCAGCGCCCAGCAGATCTGCAGCTCTGGTGGCCAAAGAGGGAGGAAGGAAGGGGGTGTGCTACACAGAGCCACAGCTGTCCGGACTCCACCATCTGCTAATTAGTGGAGCTCAGGCAGAGGCCCAGCCAACATGGCCAGCTCTGGCTGAGACAAAGCTGCTTCTGCTCAGCTCCCCGATCAGCTGAACCAGGCAGTGGCGCAGCTTAACTGGCCACAGAAACCGAAACAGAAGCAGGGAGCCAGCTGCTCTCCCTCTCTTCCCCCACACCTTTGGAGAGGGCCGGGAGACAGCAGAGGACTGTGGGATGCTGGGTGTCCTAAAGACCCCTGCAATGCAAGGTGCAACTGAACAGGCATTACAGGTAGTGCTACAAAACACAGAAGCCCCTCTGTGAAAGCACTACTATTCTGAAGTACTTTCAGTGTCTTTCCAGTGCTACAGACAGCCTGAATGGCCAAAAGTTCACTTTTTATAATGCTACAAATGCAACACCTGTCCATGGCCTCATTCCTGTTTGTTGAAGCTGTTCGACCTCACATGCAATACACAGAGATGGACTGGCCCAAAGAGAGAGGGCTAAAGATGGAGTATGACTCCAACCTAGTTGTTATCTCAATTATCTGTGAGACAGAAGTCCTGTGTCTTGGTCTGTGATCCAAGGTTTAGATGCCTGTTTGATTAATTGGACTAGAGACTAGAACTGAGGAATTATTTTCCCAGGCAAGAGCCCTGCTGAGCTGCCACTTAACCCTAGAGGTAGCAACATGCTTTGGGCATTGCAGCTGATCAAAGGCCCCTAGGCACCTAAAGTGGAACCACTTGTTATGGATTGAAGCATTTCCCATCTTCCAAAACTCTTACTATCATGAAAATTTGTAACCAGTACAATGAATCTGTCAGGGCAGCCAATTCACTAGGACCTTCCATGGGTCCTTGCTGATACTGACTGTCAAATGCCTTTGTAGAAATCAAAGACACAGAAAGGTTAATATTCTGCTCTCATATCAGCTGTGCAGCAAAGATCATGCCTGCCATTCCTCTGCCCCCTCTGAACCACAATAGCTATTCAAGCAAAACAAAGTCCCAACTGCACAGAAAAGAAAGCAGTTGAATATGATTCTTGCAAGGATCGTGCCAGCAACCACAGTTCTCCAACATATAATTAGATTCTCACAGGATTATCGCATATAAAATAATTATCCTTCTCCTTATACATGTGCACAAGTAGAGGCATAACAAGCGACTTTTACACCCTGGACAGGGTTGGAGGAGTGCTGTGCCAGGCCCTGAGAGCAGCAGTGTGGGGAGGTTGAGCAGTGGCAAGCACACAGGAGGGTCTTACCTGACAGCAGCTCCTGCTTTTGGGACTGGCTTCTTGTACGCTGCATTGCTGGCGGTGGGGCAGTGGCCAGCTCCCTGCATGCTGCCTTGCTGCAGCCAGGCCTGGGGTTAGTTCTGTGCACACCGCTTGGCTGGGGCTGCTGGTGTGTGAGCTGGTACCCACTCCAAACTGATGCCTGGGGCTGGGCCCCCCTTGCCACACCCTAGTACACTACTGTGGACAAGAGAAGCATCTTTATATTTTTGGGGGGCCAAATCAATTGAGAGCTCTCTGAGACACTGCATGTACAGCTGGTCCCCACCAGCTATACAGACCTCAACCAGAACGGCATCAGAACCAGCCACCATTTGAAAGCAACGAGATTGCCTTTCCCATCTTTCAGAGAGCAAGTTCAGTGGCAAGAATTTAATTAATAGCATACTGATGCAATTGATCAATAGCCTCATTGCTGATGCTGTATTCCTTGCTGAGCAAGTTTTTACAGTGATCAGTCCCACTTCTCTAGAACCTGGTATTTTTCAGTAAGGAGGGTTCTTCCACCTGAATTCAAAGCAAGGGTGAAGCCATCCAGATGAGGCCCCAATATTGTGAGCATCACAGATTTTTTTTTTGTATACCATTTCAGTCCAACTGTGACTGTAATTCCTTTGCTTTCTTATTGCACTAAGTATCATATGCAGCTCTGCTTAGACTGAAGAGTAAACATTATTACTGAAAGCTGATGTTCTATCAGTAATGCAGGTAAAGTTTCTCATTAAACAAATCTCTTTATATCCTCAGCACTCTAATTGAACCAGTATAGATATTTCTGAACTGTTGATCCAGAGTTTTCAAAGCAGCTTTATAGGCATTATCCTTGAAATACTTCCACTCAGTGTCAATGTCTCCAGAAGCTGTATTAATGATGTAGTTGTTTCCACTGATTTACATAACTCTTATTTTGCAATATCAATCTTCCATCTATTGGCATTCAGCTTCTTCAGAAGGTTTGGACCTGGATACACTGTAAGTTAGCAGTTGGTAACCTATGACCCCTGGGCTGCACCTGATCCACAGTGGTAAGGATCATCAGCATACAACAGTAAAGGCATTTTCTCTGCTTTGCTCCATGAATTCCTCTGCTGTTTGTCACTGATCCCTGTGCAGCATCCCACAGGAAGAGTCCAGCCCTCTCTCCTCTGCACTAGAGGCTGTTCTCTCACCTCATTGGTAGCAATGATAAACAGAAGCTGCAGAAACAGGGCACAATAGCAGTCCTGGTACAGAGCAGGGAGGGCTGGTGTGCTGCAGACAGGACAGTGGTCTGTGGCAGTGGCCAAGTCACAAATAGTAGCCTACCATTCTTAATGTAGCCTACCATTCTGACCCTGATTGCAAACAGTTGGACAGGGTTGTTGAACTTTGCATAGATGTGAAGATCTGTCCCACACATCGTTCCTCTCGTGAGCATAGTGACCCCTAACATCTTTGCCCAACAATGCTAAGGTTCCATTTGGAGCATATCAAGGAAGTTTTGTTCTTGTTGGGAGCTAAAAGATGGTATTTGTCACAATAAGATGGTGTTCAGCGCACTTCCCCAGAAGTGGCCATTGCTGCTGCACTTTCTGATGCTGTATTTGCCAACACCAACTTACCAAGTTTGACTGCCTGACCTAACATGGGCATTAAAATCACCTATAGTAATGAGATGGTCCTTGGCTGGTACCCAAGAGACAGGATATTCCAGGTCTTCAAAGAACTTGTTTTTGGTTTCAGGTAGATTTGTCATGGTTGGTACAAAGGTATTGATGATGGAACCATGGTTCTACTCTTTATACATCTAATTTAGTTAGTTTACAAGGTGCATATCTACACTCTTTGGCCTGACTGCAGAGCTAACTAACTCACTCTGAGCATGACAGTTCCCATAATATGGTAATTTTATGTCCATTAAGCTGTCATTTATGCCACTCAGCAAGCAATCTAGTTTAACAATAAAAGGAAAAAAAACAGCTACAGCCTCCTGATTTTCTTTTGGAGTTTGTGTTGCCCCAGAGAAGACAGTGTAGCCCAACTGAGACACCCTAAACTGACCTTTGTCTGTAAGATGAGTTTTGCTTAGTGTTGAAATATGGTTTCTATGTCTGGCCAATCTACCTGTCACAACCCAAAGTTGTGATTTGTTGTTTGTGTGTGCTTCGGCAATGCTAAATTATGTTCCCGTTAAAATTACAGTTTCCTTGCACGGTAGAGTTCTCTGCTGTGGGAGAGAACTCTGGTGCAATGGGGGATTTCCCGCCAATTTGCAGCTTCTTTGCATGGTGCATTTCTTTTGCATCTCGGAGATGCACGGTGCAAAGGAGTTCCCGCCATTTGTATTTAGACTCGCGCCACATTATTGCCCGGTTCTAAATGTAGGCATACGTGGCGGCTAGCTATTGGCTTGCTAGCCGTACAAAAGGCTTGGGTAGCTTCCGCCCAAGCCGGAGAGAGAGAAAAACTGGAGAGATACAGAACTCGCCAGGAGGAGGAGATTTCGCGCTGTGTGAACATCTCCAAGCGATGTGGACCCTTGCGGACCCAACGCGCCTTTCTTAAGCAGGCAACAGAGGTCTAAACAGCCTCTAGCCTCTCCCCGTCACCGAGCGCAATCCTAGACGTATCCCTATCCTATATGCCCAATTTTCGAACCCACGGAGTCTTAACAGCTCCGGGGGACCTGGGAACCGAACAAAACCCATGGAGATTCAGCCACTCCGTGAGGAAAGAATTGCTGAACCCGTGGAGCCTAAACCACTCCGGGGCCAAAGAACCGAGTTTGTCAGAGTCTTCCAACGATGATTTAAGCAGAGCTGCACCTGGAAAACTGTCCAGCCTACACCGCGACCATCTTGGGTGTAAGTAAATAATCTTTTCAATCAACCATTACGCCTCCGTAACTAATTCTAGCTCGCGCGTACCTAACCGCCCCGCAGTTTTCTCCGGCCCCACATGCCCGGGCTGCTGGCCACAGTCCGCGTGTGCAAAGATGGGCCCGGCTCGCCCCCGGCCCGCACATGGCGACGAGGATGGGATCAGGAGGAGACACATTAGAGCTAGAATTGGTTAAGAACTGCCCTTGGCGCGATAACCAACGCCAAGTGAAAAACTTTGAGGAACTGGAAGCACATATCGCTTACCACCGGGCGGGTGGAACGGGTGAAAGATTTGTCAGCGGACGCCTGTCGCTGAAGGGAGAAGAGGGAGTATCCGAAGACGGAGCCCCGAGAGAGAGGGAAGTGTATTTGCTCCCCGCGGCGTTCGGGTGTATAATGAGAGACGAGCGGGTCCTGTTCAGGCCCCTCGATACTGTGTCCCTCGCCAGACCCAACCCGGCGGGCGAGACGAACCCAACTTTTACCGGGGAGCGTGCCTGATGCCTACGATATGCTCGGGAAAATGAAGAGCCGGAGCCAATCGGCCGGTTCCCTCCCCTCATGCCGGCTAGATTAAGGGGTCGCAAGCTACCATCCGAGCTCCGCGAAGATCTGGAGATGGAAGAACGAGCCACAGATGAGAGGGTGGCCCCGCGGTACGACAAGGGGGGAGAATGTAGTGCAACTTTTCGTACTATAATGAATCTAATGCAAAAGAACTTAAGTTTGAAAGCCCAGCTGCAGATGGCGATCTGAGTGGTCAAAGAAACGGCTGAGAAAAAAGAGCCTGAAACGCCGGTCCAAGATGGCGCCGAGCAAGAGGGAGACTGCGTGGAAGAACCGGAAAAGAAGGGTGGAGCTTCTGAAGAACCCGCGAGAGTTCGGTCAGCGACTCCGCCCATCGACGCAGCATCGTCGCCGGCAACCCCGCCTAGCGATGCAGCGACGTCTCTGCCGACCACGCCTTCCTGCCGACGAAGGAGAGAGTCAAGCGGAGGAGTGCATCCGCCCCTCCTGCCTGAAGCAATAACAGCAGCAGCGACTCCCGCGGCAGCAGTTCAGCCTATAACAGCATCAACTCCCGAAGGAGCAGCTTATTCTACAACAACAACTAACCGAGTTGCTACCACCTATTATGCTCGCACCAGAGCTGAGTTGCAGGATTTATGTAGAGCATCAAAAATTCAACCTGAAGAAACTCTAGCTGTATGGTTAGGACGTTTAGTCATGGAACTTGGATCCAACCTGCTGAATCAAGAAGAAGCAAGCTTCCTAGTCAGACAAGCTTCGTGGAGTAGAGGACATGTCACCGACATCGACATGATAACAGTTAATACTCACTGGCCTATTCTGCTACCTGCGCTTGTTGCAGGACTGATTAGTCAGAAAGCCCACGTGTGGCATGCAGGATGACCAGAATATACCGGCGCAGAGCATCTCATGCTGGCAATCATCGGCTTCTCGTACTGTGCTTGGAACCCGAGAGCATGTGCGCTGGGACTGACATCACTCCAGCGAATAAGACCATGGCCTCACCATCACTTGCGAGATCCTGGAACCGTTCCACTAACCTCTCACAGTTTAGATAGTTGCCTCGAGATTTATGGACAAAAGAACATCGTTGTCCTTCGGATTCTGCTCAGTCCAATGGTAAACCAACCCGTGAGTAATCTTCTTTGTCAGTTGCCACGACTGCGTATCCTGATGGAGCCAAGGTTGTCTCTTGATCGGGACTGTTGACACCCGACCGGACCTCAAGGCACCAGACGTCGTGGATCCGATCTTCCACCACTGCCACCGAGAACCATAGAGGAGCGATACATGTTTGGATTTCTCCTACAGCATTCCGGACTCAATAAGCGGCAGCTTCGGATTTTAGGAGACGCAGGCCAATGGCAATTGGCTTATGAGTTAGGTTTTCGTTATTTAGAAGAGCCAGATGATGGATCCTCAACGATTTCATCCAATTGAGCCATAGAAATTGTTTAAGTTTGTTGAATAAGATCATTAATCTATTTTTTGAGAGTTGTCTGTTTACAGATCCGAGATTCAGAGCGCGTGGCGAGGAGGAGCCCTGAGAAGGATGACATCACCGAAAGAAGTGAGGGCCTGACGCGCGACTTCGCCATGACGCCCACTGAAGCCCTGATCGTGAAATTTTGTTATGAATCAGATTATGTGTTTGTGTTGATTAGTGTTTCTTGATTGTTATGTAACTTAATCCCAGGGCAGCGAATTTTATGTTTATTTGTTTGTTTGCTTGTTTGCTCATTTGACGACTCACGACAAGGTTCTAGAGTGAAGAGTATAGCATAATTTAGCTATGCTCTCAGCAAGGGGGATGTCACAACCCAAAGATGTGATTTGTTGTTTGTGTGTGCTTCAGCAACGCTAAATTATGTTCCCGTTAAAATTACAGTTTCCTTGCAAGGTAGAGTTCTCTGCTGCGGGAAAGAACTCTGGTGCAACGGGGGATTTCCCGCCAATTTGCAGCTTCTTTGCATGGTGCATTTCTTTTGCATCTCGGAGATGCACGGTGCAAAGGAGTTCCCGCCATTTGTATTTAGACTCGCGCCACATTATTGCCCGGTTCTAAATGTAGGCATACGTGGCGGCTAGCTATTGGCTTGCTAGTCGTACAAAAGGCTTGGGTAGCTTCCGCCCAAGCCAGAGAGAGAGGAAAACTGGAGAGATACAGAACTCGCCAGGAGGAGGAGATTTCGCGCTGTGTGAACATCTCCAAGCGATGTGGACCCTTGTGGACCCAACGCACCTTTCTTAAGCAGGCAACAGAGGTCTAAACAGCCTCTAGCCTCTCCTCGTCACCAAGAGCAATCCTAGATGTATCCCTATCCTATATGCCCAATTTTCGAACCCACGGAGTCTTAACAGCTCCGGGGGACCTGGGAACCGAACAAAACCCACGGAGATTCAGCCACTCCGTGAGGAAAGAATTGCTGAACCCGCGGAGCCTAAACCACTCCGGGGCCAAAGAACCGAGTTTGTCAGAGTCTTCCAACGAGGATTTAAGCGGAGCTGCACCTGGAAAACTGTCCAGCCTACACCGCGACCATCTTGGGTGTAAGTAAATAATCTTTTCAATCAACCACTACGTCTCCGTAACTAATTCTAGCTCGCGCGTACCTAACCGCCCCGCGGTTTTCTCCGGCCCTGCATGCCCGGGCTGCTGGCCACAGTCCGCATGCGCAAAAACAGGCCCGGCTCGCCCCCGGCCTGCACACTACCAACTAATGTGATCCTTCATTTTGATCAATCAGACATATCTCTATCCATTTTATTTGTCTGCTCCAGGTCACTGTGTTTGAAGACGTGAATGTAATTTGCCTATTATTTTCACCACTATAGTGGAATAATTGTCAGTGGTAGCTAGCTGACCAGAGCAGACAATGGTCAGGGTATTTTTTTCCAGCCCTTTGCTTAGGCTGAAGGTGTGATCCTAAAAAGGTCTGGTTAGCCCCATCCACAGCTGTTGAGCTCTATTGCTCTTTCAATCCACAGAAGAGCCACCCTATACCCTGAGCTGCCTATATGCAGGTTTGCAACTACAGTTCCCACAGTATCCATACTTACTGCTCAAATACTCGCCTATCGACGCAGAGATTAAGGATATTGATGGTACAGGGTGAAATGCACCTCCATGTGAATTGGATTATAATGAGGAAGATTTGTGCCAAGTTAACCTCATACTACAAATCTTGCTCATCAAAATCCAGTGACAAAACAGAGTCAAGATAACTGGAGGGAGAGGATGTTGGCTGCAGTGGATGGCCTGCAGTATCTAAGGCACCCACACTGATTATCTAAACTAGCCTTGTCCAGCTTCAAACCATCTGGGGCAGCAAGCTGCTTGGGTCACAGGCCCTGGGCCCCATGCTATGTGGGCTCCTGGGACCCCTGCTGTGCACAATCCCCTTCCTCTCCTGGCCACCAGCACACAAACCAACCCACTGCCAGTCTCTTCCCTGCCAAAGCAGCAGAATCCCTGCCTTCCAATTTCACACTGCACAAGTGCTCCCCTGCTGCTGTGGACAGGCAAGCCCTGTCCCCACTGTGTGAGCAGCATAAGCCCACACCACCCCTCCACCATGTAAAAGAGCCACTCCTCCCACCACTGCAGCACAAGCATTTCTCCCACATCCCTGCCCTGGTGCTGCCAGAGCAGCCCAAGTTTTCCCTTACCAGACTGTCTCTGGGCATGCTGTCCTGACCCAAAGACCCCTGCCTCTTGCTGCTTCTGCCACCATCACCACAGGAGCAATGCAGGGAGGAGCCTGCAGGCTGCTCACTAACCCCTCAAGGGCCAAATGAAGCCCATGATCCACCAGTTGGACGGCCCTGACTTAAACAGTCTACCAAGCTCTGTTGTCATGATTTACAATCCAAAACATTGACTTATTCTGTCAAATCCATGTGATCTGTTATGGCGGATTATCTGAGCAGACCTAAGAGGAGTTCACATCTTCATAACACGGGATGTCGTTACTCCTTTTGCTACCCCCTTCACCCACTGTGGCCCAGCAAATGATTAAACACTGAATGCAGAATGCAACAGCTTCAAAACGGTAGGCAATGTGAATGTCTTTCCCATTCCTGAATAACCCACAGCATAGTGAATAGGGCACTCTCCTAGAAGATGGGAAGAAGCTAAGCCTACACTTCCCATGTGCTGGGCAAGTGCTCTAATCACTAAGCTCATGTAGAACAAGGAGGCTTCCCAATGCTTCAAAATGAAAGTGACCCCTCCTCAATTTTCATTTGTTTATTTTTTAATTCCTGAACTAGTATATTTGAAAGTCCAAGGGCAGCATGGAAAAAATGAACAAAGATTTTCCAGGTCACCATGAGCAGCTAGATTCTCACACTCCCTCTTGTGACTTCGAAGCTTTCATAGCACCCCATGGGAGACCTACTACTTTCAACAGAGCTAAAGCAAGCTTTTCTTTTTACCCAGATACAGTTCAACCACTAGAGATTATCAAAATCCATGGACCAGAACTATCAGTTCAGTACTGACCATTTGCTTTAGGAACACATGGCAACATGGTTAGAGAGAATCTCATAGCCAAGGTAGCATTATATCTCCAATGACTGCACACCTCTCTCTAACTGAACAACATTTTGACAGAAGCCAGGCTTCTACATTCAGTATAGGACACAACAAAAAAGCCTTAGATCTCTTCTCATGCTGGTTCTGTACCACTGTTAGTAAGATTACAACCAAGCCAAACACTTAAGTCTCATATGGAGCTCTCTCATCCTCTTTAGTTTTCTTGGCATGAGTACATGCAGTTCTTCAAGGGATTGATCACAACAATCTTGAACAAAGCCAAGAATGGAAGAAAACCCAGAATTTTGAAGGTCTATCTTCTCCAGTGTGTTTATGCGTAAGAAAGCCACGCTCCATGTGCTGTCTTGTGTGGCACTCATTCAAAATGCTTCATCAGTGACTATGAGAGGATTGGCTTGTTGCCACTGGGTGGAGTTTACTAAGTTCCACAAAAAAAATCAATATCCTTCTCTAAGCTTCTGAAAAGGAAAATCACTCCAGAGTAGAAGGGAAAACCCAGCCATACGTGAATTGGCATGTTTAGTGGAAAGTTTCTAGAGGCTGTATCCAATAGAGTTTTTCTGATAAGCTTACCTTAGAGAGATATAAATGGCATATCAATTCCCTCAAGTGTTAGTTTCTCCTTTTTTCTTCCACCACCATTTCCTGTCATGTATAGTCCAAACTATTACAAGTTTCTATTGCAGTAGCTGTTTCTGCAGCAGGAGACCAGAACCATTTTTATACTGTGACCCTTCATTCCATTCCTTCCAAAGTACTCCATGAACGGACTGAAATAAGACACCCCCTCAAAATTTCAAGCTGGACAGCATGTAATGAAGGGGTCAGAATGTGGTAGCGATGAAAAAAAATGAATAAAAAAGATTGCTCTAACATCCAGGCACAAATTCACTAGATGATCCACAAATACATGTTACCCCTCTTCCCTTTGCCCACCATCCAAAAGAGCTGATAACTAGCAGTCTTAAAAGACATTATACATTAGGCAAGGACGCACATCATGGAAAATGTTTTGACTAGACACAGAAACTTTGATTTAGTTGGGTGGTTCCACAAAGAGAAATATGTCTCCATTAAATGTGTTCATATGGTTAAATCCCAAGACAAATTTAATTAAAAAAAACAATGTTGTAAAAAGTCCAAAAATGATCACAGAAAGTAGCCATGAAAATTGTAGAATTTGCCTGGGAGGTGGAGGGGGGTGTTTAGAAGAAGCACAGCTCTGCAGCATTTATAAGACAAGCACTTTGACATCAGGTCATTCAGCTGAAGACAAAATGAAGGCAATATCAAAATACAGCATCTTTGGAAACCTGAACCATCATTTCTAATCGCTGCCATTTAACACTGACAATTTAATGCTGACAGATCACCTTAAGGTGGGTTTTTCATACAAAGATGTAACAGAATGATTAATATCTGCAGTTTGTCATGGTAGCTGGGAAAAATTAAGAACTGTTGGAGTGTTTTAATGACTATGATGCATTTTGCTGTACTCCGGTGTGTGCGTGGGGGTGGATTTTTCCCCTCTCCAAGGATTCCCACCGTCTTTATTTAATGAGCAATATTGCGTGGGTGGTTCTGCAATGCCATTCAATGGCCTGTCCCTCATTGAAAGAGATCATGCTTAGCAACAGTGCCTGGCAACAAATCAGTAGCATCTTGTGCCATGGAAATGTCACTTCTCTTCAGAAGAATTGTGTAGAGGGGACACTTTCAAATACGTGATCCAGGTACTAGTACTGACAAAATCATACATGCATTTTCCACCTGGTTAAGAATGGATTGAGCAAAGAAAAGTGATACATACTGTTTGCTTAGGACAGAAATAGAGAAGAGCTCTTATAAAAAAAGAAATGTAGCACTGTGTACATGACCAACGTTTGGACATTATTGCAGCTAACCTATGTAACTCCCTCCTAGGCTACCCACAGTGGTAATTTCTAACCATTGCCAATAAAACTTCCATGCCATGCCCCCATGTATTCTCTAAGCGTCTATATTTAGAAACATGACTGAAGTGACCCCTGAGGGATTGACCAATTGATTCCTAAAGGGATGGTCACCTAATAGAAGTGGGATGTTTGGGGTCCATTAAGACAAGAATCTGCCTAATAAGGTGGTCTTCTATACAGATGTCACGGTAAAGATTTCACTTCCTCTCACATCTTTGTATTTATGCAAAGTGTTTGTCTCTATCAAAACTATTATATATGGCAAATGTCTCCATTCCTGTTTATTTTAAGGCAGAAGGAGCTGGCCAGATATTCATATCATGATGCGTAAGCAGGACCATCTGCCAGTTCTTTCAATGCCAGGCCAAGATCAGCACCTGCATGCAGAACAGATAGCTAAATTGAACCCTGGCAAGATTTCAGCAGCAGTAACAGGTAAAGGAAAGGATTTTAAAGACTTCTCTCACCTTTAAATTACCACAACCACATACGTGGGAGGGAAGCTGCAAGCCGCACACCTTGAAAAACGGGCAAATTTTGGGTGGCACAGAATACGGCAGCCAATTTGCTAAGGAATGGATCATGGCACATACATCGCTCCAGTGCTCCAGCTTCCACACAGGCTCCCCATGGTCTCTTGTCCTGACATCTGAGGGCCTTAGCTAACCAGGGATCACTGATCTCCTTCCATACCTGAAATCTTCCACATCAAAAGCATTCCACTGGCTATGTGCCAGGGCCAACCAACAGATGATGCTTCCAAGTGCGGCAGACAGGGCTTTCACATATCACCACCAGGACTGGACCCAGATTCACTCCCAGAAGAGATAACTAACAGCAGAACTCCTTTCTTTCTCTCCACTTTTCTTAGTAAATTCACTTAAGCAAGCTAGCAACCACAAATACACACAGCCCAGGTATGAAATTGAGCTATTTATCCTGTAGATGGGGAAGGAAGAAAGATTGTCATTTAAATTTTTACACAAGGAGGTGTGCACACACTCCCACAAGGAAAGCCATGCACATGCCAAGACAAATCTGCGATCAGTCTGTTCCCACACCACACATTTGACTCTATCCGAGTTAGACAGATGTGTGCTGGCGATAAACAGAATTACCATATAATGAAGACCAGGACCCTAAATTGCTGTATTTCATCTTCTTGGAAGCTTTTTTTCTGTTCTGTTATCAAATGCAAAATTGGTGGTGTTTTATGCAATTTTTGTTATTGCTCTTCCTATTAATACTTCAAAGAATCTCTTCCAGAGAAAGGGAAACAATAACATACACAGGCACTGACTTTTAAAAGATCAACCTAATCACCTCTAGTACAGAGAAAATAATCTATATATGTCCCCAGTGTACATGAAGGACAAACAGGAGTTTGCACCTATTCTAGTTTGCACATTGTATAACACAGTAGGGTCCTGGTTCATGTTTGGGTCTCATAAGTGCTATTATAAAACAACAACATAACAGTTATATAGGAAAGACAGAGCATGGTATTTTTGCATACCATGATAACTTCTGTGAGAAAAGATATATCTTTGTCTGTCATGTACATACACATATTTGGTAGAGTACATAGGTAATAACCATAGAAAACCCCTATAAAAACTTCTTTGTGTTTTTTTTAAATGTAGTGCCCACCTGATGAGAAGCAGCTGTTGCTGGTGAAACTATGCATTGAAGTTGTACAGCCAAGAATTACTTTGACAGCAGGCCTGCTCTTACATACACTACTTTCTGTCATATGGGTAGCTCCACTGAATGAACTTACTGTCAAATTGCACTGTGTAACTGAGACCAGGTCCACTACTGTCCAAGAGTTCTGACAGCTGGATTGTTATTGCTTTAGTTTTGGCAAAACTGCTTTGCATACACCATTTTTCTTATAACCAACCCCCCAGCAGAACCACTTATTCTTTCAGCAGCCATGGGAGACCATTAAAAACACACAGGCCATCATTATCAACAATTAATGTGCTTAGAAAGCAGTCTCCTTGGGAAAGATAATTGCAAAAGGGAAGCAAATTGCCTCTCCTCTGTTTGGTTCATCTTATTACTCCTAGTGTATTTGTGTTTCTTTTTCACTCCTGTATGTGAGCTGGGAGCCAACAAGAATAGGTGTAGCAGCTGGACATGCCCCTTCATCTTCACAAGTCTCTTAGTAACTACATGTGAAGAGATTGCTGAATACATAATACCAGCTACTTACCAAGTCTTCTCCCTTAGGCAAATTGTGACTTCCTTAATCTTGTTGTTGTGTTAGGATTCAGGAATGTATTGGTCCACATGGAGACTAATGGAACCAATGTCATCTTGTTGCTTCTTTCAACTTATACCTCTTTCACATCCCCCTCACCCCAAGAGGATAAAGAATAGTCAGAGACTCCTCTATGCTCAGTTTGGCAGGCAGAGGCAGATGTAAAACCTGAGAACAGTGAAGCCAATGCTAAAGAATAAAAGAAGAAGTTTGGGAAATGCAGGGGAATGTGTTGTACATGGTCATAGACCAGAAGGGTGCTGATACAGAATATAGCACTTTGTTTGAGAGGAAAATACAGGGGTAGGTGGAGCAGCAGGAAGGAAAACACAACGTACTTCTTAAGTGACTCAATTTCAGAGCAGGAAGGTCTCCATAATGTACAGCCTTCCAAGGATGCCAAAGGTTACTAACACATTCTGGAACTGCACACTGTTTGATACTACAGCAGGCTTTGGCCTAAGCATGGGGATATAAAAGGTTAAAAAAAATCTAGCACATAATACAGATCTAAAAATTAGAGATTAACAAGCCCACAATTTTTAATAGCCCCATTCTGATTGATTGTGTCATTCTGGGATACTTGTCCAAATGTTCCTAACTGCTTGGATCTGCAAAACTGATTTGGAAATATTCCAAGGACATAGTCTTTTGCATGACTTCTGGTAGGCCAGAAATAGTTAGGGGTGGCCTCTCCAGAGATGTATCAGCACTTCCACTGGGAAAGCAAATATGAGCAATGAAAACACTGTAAAGGAGATGTTTGACAATCAAGTATTTTTAACTTATGCCTATGCAAAAATATGCCATTCTAGGCAACAGTCCCCCTATTACAGCTGCTGGGTGCCCAAGAAGAAAGTAACAGAACATACCCCCAGAAAAATAAAAAGGAGCAGGGAAGGAGAATACTCATTTTGAGTTCCCCTCAGAGAGGCAACATGCATGGTCTGTGGGCAGCTGGGAAAGAAGCCATCCCAGTCATCAAGCAGTCAGGATACAGTTTGAGCAAAGGTTTCCAGATTACAGTGTAATTGCCCAATTAGCTCTTGCATGCAAAAAGGATTCTCTTGCATTTATCCACATCCAGCAGGGCAGAAATCCAAAGCTCTCTGCCTGCTGTGGATTTGCTCTTCCAATTCATTAGAATTAATTTTTTCACCACCCATACAGTTCTCAGGATCACTTTTCCGCCCAGACACCACCTGCCAAACTGATAAAGGTGACTGGTACCTTCTGAATAAAGATGCTTCTGGGCTGCTAGAGCCTATAGAGAGTGGCCTTTTTTCCCTTCTCAAAAAAGGAATGCACCATGAGCAGTGTTTCCAAAGTCAATGCATGAACACTCTAGGGAGTGTTTTGTTCTGACAAGTGGAGCAGAGGGGGGGAAGCAATTTTCAAATTAATTATCTTCCAAACTAAATAGGAACTCACATAATCTTGTGAATTAAATAACTTTAGGGATGGCCTAAAATACATCTGTACATTCACCTTCTCCCATAATATAATGGGCAATTTTTGCTTGAATTAAATCTATGCAACACTGCAGTCTAGTTACTTCTCAAAATGGATAGGCAAACCTAATGGAGTAATTGCCATTTTAACTACATCTCCTGTTCTTTTGATTCTACAGAATCCAGGAAAACAACTTCGGCACTTATCCCATCTGATCTGGGCCAGTCATTATCATGACTTATCTTCAGACTGAATCACAAAGGGTGTATTACAGAAGTCACTCTATAAAAGTAACAAGCTTAGGAAGAACCATTTCTAAATCCTGTTGCCAAAGTACTCAACAGAAGCCTAGGAAAGTTCCTTTGAATGAGGACATGTCATCAAGGTGGAAATTTCAAAAAAGAAAGAGCAGAGAAATAAAATGTTTCCCAATGTTACATCCTCTGCTGCAGGAATGGGAGGTATCTGAAGTCCAACAGAAAGAGCAAGGAGGTGGTAGGACCTGATAAAACATTATGTCCCTGTAACAGGTTGCCCTCCCCAGCAGCATTCTAGTGGCCAATGAGGGGCACCCTTGAAATCCCTTAATGCTTCTGTAACCTGGGCTGTACTCCAAGAGGTACCCCCTCTCCAATTGAAGGGATCAAAGCAGGTGCACAAGCACTGTGGGAGGTGTAGGGACTCTCCTCCCCCTATAGAACAGAGCCAGACCACCACTGGGGACTTAACCATATACCTTTTAATGAGGGAAAAATACTGGGAACATAACAGGCATAAACCAGGGGGTAAAGTGGACACTACAATGCCCCAAGGGGGCAAGATTCAACAAAGGTTAGACACTCACAATCACTGACAGAAAACAGAGTTAACAAAATAGAAAACACAAACAGCAGAGCAAACAATAGAAAATGTCAAAGGACAAAGAAATACAGGGCCTAGGTACCTGGAAGGGGAGAAAGGGGGAAAACACAATGGTCCCTTTCCACTGCAAGAGGAATTTCACCTTGCTGGCTCACTCACCCCAAGTCATCAAAGCTGAAACTTGAACTCAGATCTCCCACATAGTAGGCAAAAATGCTGCTACACAGCCACCAGTGCTGGTACTGCTCTAACCTGCTAGGGGTCTTGACATTCCTGGAGCCCCGGCCTCACGTCAAGCTGCCTGGTCTCCGATTGGAGGAGCTGGAAGCAGAGCTGGGAACCTTTCCGGTCGCTGCTCAGATTCTTGCTGGAGCTAGGAAGCCTCTCCTGCTGGTCACAGCCTCTCATAGGGAATCCTGGAACCCAGCAGGAAGCCTCTCCTGCCAGCCACATGCCATGCTGCTGAGGGTCCAGCTGCTGCCTGCAGGTCCTGCTCCTTCAGGCTCTTCTGAGGCAACTGCTTCCGCCCCGCTGGCTCAGCTCTTGCCAGCTCTTTGAAGCTCCTTCCCCATGGTCCCTCTCTGGTCTCTTCCCTGAGTCAGCCATGCTGGCCCTTTTATCCCCCTCTAGGTGACCCAAGGGGTCAATCAGGGGACATGAGGGGTGAGTCTCTGGGGCCTGATTGGTGAGGAAAGGGAATCCCAAGTCCTCCAATCAACTTTTACCCCTTCAAAACCCCTGGGCCAAATCATTACCAGATTGGTGAGGAAAGGAAATCCCAAGTCCTCCAATCATCTTTTGCCCTTTCAAAACCCCTGGGCTAGGTCACTGCCAGCTAGCCCATTACATCCTCCCCCGCAGAACCCTTCATCATCTCCGGTGAAGCGCAGGACTCAGCCTGGGAGACTACTGGACCCATGGGGCAGCGATGGGGACCTCCCCTGGCACCCCTGGGGCATCACAGGTGAAGCAGCGGACTGGCCGAAGCTCCCTCCTTGGCTGTGGGGTGTGGTCTGGGGCAGGACTCTGCGAGGGCCCTGGCGACTCAGGTCCCCTCTCACTCGAGGAGTCTACCCCACTGGCAGATAAAGGCATGGGGATGTTTTCTCCTTCGGTCTCACCAGGCGGGGCCCCACGAGCAGCAGTCCCCATCTCCCCTTCGCCCCGAGGAGTGGCAGGTCCTAAGCTCGGGTGAAAGTCAGTAAGGTACCACCAGTCAGAGCCAGAGTCCTCCGGGGGAGCTGCAGGTACAACTGCCGGCTGGGTGGCGTGAAGCCTCATTCTATGGGGAGACCTAGGCCTCTCTTCTCACGGCTCGCTCTTGGGTGGAGGGGGCCCCACCAATTCACCAATAGGCAGCAGGAGGTTCTGGTGGACCATGCAACTTCGACCCAGTCCAGACTCAGGGGAGATTTCGTATACTGGGAGGTCTCCCAGTTGTCGCACCACTGTATAGGGTTCAGCCCACCACTGATCAGTGATTTTGTGTCTCCCAGTTATCCCCAGGTTTCGCAGCAGCACCCGGTCCTCTTGTAATCCTTGCTCATGAACTCAAGAATCATAAAGCCGCTTATGGCGTTGCTGGTTTCTTCCAGCAGTTTCGGCTGCCAGTCAGTACGCATGACTGAGACGGTCCCGAAGCTGTTGTGCATATTGACGAGTTAAATGTTGTTGGTAGACTCATTCTACCCCAAAACACAAATCTATGGGTAACTGGGGCTCCCTCCCCAACATGAGTAAATATGGACTTGACCCCTGTTGCATCATTCCCAGTGGAGTTGTAGGCACGCACCAGGTATGCGATATGCTGGCTCTGTGCGGCCTTCTGTTCCTGCTGGAGGGTACCCAGCATGTTCAAGAGAGTGCGATTGAAGCGCTCAGGTTGGGGATTCCCTTGGGGGTGGTAGGGTGTAGTCCTCGATTTCTGTATGCCAGCCACTGTCAGTACTTCACGCAACAACTGGCTCTCAAAATCTCGCCCTTGATCGGAGTGGATTCTTGCGGGCAGCCCAAACATGGAGAAGTACTTTTCCCGCAGCACTTTAGCAACTGTTCTTGCTGTTTGATCTTGCGTAGGGAAGGCTTGGGCATATCGGGTGAAGTGGTCTGTCACAACCAGCACATTCCCCTTTCAGTGCCCCTCTCCTTCTATGGCTAGGAAATCCATGCACACGAGCTCCATGGGTTTTGAGCTCTGGATGCTGTGTAGATAAGCAGTTTGAGCGGGCAGGGTCTTCCTCCGCACACACCGATCACAGTTTGAGCATTTAGTCTTTATGTCTTCAGCCATTTTGGGCCAAAAGAACCTCTCACGGGCTAGCGCCAGGATGCGCTCCACTCCCATGTGCCCAAAGTCATCATGCAAGGCCCGTAATGCAAGGGCCTTATACTTCTGAGGGAGGACCAGCTGCCAATATTTCCATCCTTCTGGGTCCTGCACCTCCCGATGTAGCACTCCATCAAACAAGCGAAGCCTTTCCCACTCCCTCAACAGGAGGTGGGCTGCTGGGGTAGCATTATTAAGGGTCGTGGGGCAGGTATTCCCTGATCTCCGGGCACGCAGCACCTCTTGCACATCCGGGTCCTGTTCTTGTGCTGTCCACCATTCCATGGCCGTGACCTGGGGCAATGAAGAGGAAGTCAGCATGATGTACTGAACCCAGGCCTGTGGGATCCCCTCAGGGGGCAACCCCAACATCTCAGCCATGCAAACGGTACTTTCCCTCATCCCCACAGGGTCTTGTAGCTCCAGGTCGTAAATGGTCTTCACTGTCTCAGGGCTCCAAACACTCCCAGGGTTGCTGGGGAGTTGTCGAGACAGGGCATCAGCATCCACATTCTTTAATCCCGCTCAATAGTGCAGGCTAAAGGTGTAGTTGGCTAATGCCGCAATCCAACATTGGCCGGTCGCATCCAACTTAGTTCTGGTGAG
Source organism: Alligator mississippiensis (assembly GCF_030867095.1). Taxonomy (NCBI): domain Eukaryota; kingdom Metazoa; phylum Chordata; order Crocodylia; family Alligatoridae; genus Alligator; species Alligator mississippiensis. Next base: position 233,678,858 of record NC_081825.1, read on the forward strand.
CACATAGGTAAGGGAATTATTGTCTGTCCACACCTGGAAGGTAGTCCCATACAGATAGTCCCGGAATTTCTCAGTGACAGCACACTTGAGGGCCAGGAATTCAAGCTTATGTACCGGCTAGCGCGTCTCACTGGCTGACAATCCCCTGCTGGCAAAAGCCACTGGTCACCGGTATCCATCATGTTCCTGGTACAGTACAGCCCCCAGTCCTGACAAGCTAGCATCCGTGTGCAAAATAAAAGGGTGGTTGGGGTCAGCATATGCCAGCACAGGTGCCTGAGTCAACAGTCAGATCACCTACTGGAAGGCATCTTCACGCTGTGTCTCCCACCAGGAACCAAAAGTCTCTGTGGGGCTTCATGTCACAGGAAGCCCATTTAAGCCATTGTTTCGCCCCATCTTGCGGGGCGACCTTCCCCCCTGGTGTCTGCGAGTTAGGGCATTTAAAGGTCTGGTTATTGTAGCATAGTCTTTAACGAATCGCCGATAGAAACCTGCAAATCCCAGGAACCTTTTCAATTCCGTAAAGTTCTTGGGTTGAGGCCAGGTGGTCACAGCACTTACTTTCTCCGGATCAGTGCTGACCCCTTCCTGTGATAAATGTGTCCTACGTACTTCACAGAGGCCTGGCAGAACTTACATTTATCAATGGCCAACTTAAGTCCAGCGGTCTCCAGCTGATCAAATACCCGGAGCAGCCGTTCTTCATGTTTCTCCAGGGTCTTTCCAAAAACAATAATATCATCTAAATAAACCAGTATTTGGGTCATATGCATATCCCCAACCACCTTCTCCATTAGTCGCTGGAAGGTGACGCGAGCCCCAGATATCCCTTGAGGCATTCGCTCAAACTGATAGAATCCCAAGGGGCAAATAAAAGCAGTCTTCTCTTTGTCCTCTTCCCGGAGAGGTATCTGGTAGTAGCCACTGCGGAGGTCTAGTACCAAAAACCATTTGCTCCCTACTAAACAGTCCAAAGCCTCCTGCACCCATGGGACAGTGTATTGATCAGTGATGGTCCGGGCGTTCAAAGTCCGGTTATCAATACACATACGGAGTTGGCCATTCTTCTTCTGCACAGTCACAATGGGAGAGGCATAAGGGCTCTTAGATTCCGTGATGATGTGGTGGTCCATGAGCTCCTGCAGATGACGTCTTACTTCCCCCATCTCAGCGAGGGGAATGCGCTGAGACCTTTTGCGAAAGGGTCGTGGCTTGCTCAGACGAATGTGATGCTCCACCCCCTTAGCCTCCCCCACATCCCAGTCATGCAGGGAGAAAACACAGGCTCGAGCCCCAAATTTGTCCCAGAGCCGAGCTTTACAGGCTTCGGGTACTGGGGAGTTCCGAAAAAAAACCTTGAAGGGTCAATTGGAGGGGAGTATCCCTCCTGCTCAGGGCTCACCACTTCAGCTTCCTTTATCAAGGCCACCTTTTGTCCCAGGTGGACCACAATATCTTTCAAGGTTGGGTTTACCACTATCACTGTAACCAGGTCTTGGTTGAACCCTTTTGTCTCAATCACGCCATCAGGGACCCTCAGTGCACCGGGTCTCTCTCTCCCAGTGGGGGTCTCCACCACCAGCAGCTTATTCTTTTCATCCCTCTCAATCCAGTTGTATACAGTAGGCAAAGCCCATTGGCCCTGTGCAGGGACTTGCTGGGGCTTTGCTCCAGAGAAGTGCAGGGTCCCCACAACCTCAGGGTGACCCCACATCTCTCTATGCTCCCATTGGTCATATGCCTCTGAGCACAAGGCATGCATCGTTAACCGCTGTTGGTAACCCAGGCCAGCTTGTCATATACAGTAGTGAGCAAGAACCTGGAAAGGGCTGGAGTTGGTCCCACAATGAGAGTGGCCCATTTCATCCATCCTGGATCAGGGCATACTAGAGCGATGGTTGACACTTCTTCCTCCACCCCAGCTATTTCAGCAGGGAATTTTAGCCTCACGTTCACATAACCCCTGTAAAGATACTGTTCCTGGCTTAAGCCACCAAGTCCCAGCCCCGTAAGGGGAAGCAAAGGCAAATGTCTCAGATTTTACTCACAGAAGGATTCAAATAGGATGGTGACCTGGGACCCGCTGTCTAGAATGGACATTCACAGTCATGGGGACCTCTGCACGGGGTCACACTAGCCCCTTTGGCAGTGAATTTACTGAGGGTAATGTGTGGGAGTCCGTCTGGGTCCGGAGCAGAGCCAACTCCATTGCTCTGCCCCTTCCCCATTTCCCGCTGCCCACCGTCCTTTTAACCTTTCAAATACCAAACCAGGGTTCTCAGGCTGGGTGCACTCCCAAGCCATGTGCCCCAGCTCCCCATATCTATAGCAGAACCCTGGGGCCCTAGAGTGGGTATGGGGCCGAGGCCCTCCCAAGGCACGAGGACGGGGCAAGGGCTGACCCCTGGGGAGGGCTCTGGCCACAGCAGCTGCTAGTGCTGGAGTCACAGGCTCCTCCTCCACTCCCAAAAAGGTGTCCTCATGGGGATCCACCATTAGCACCCAACCCATGGGTCCTCTCTGGGGGGAAATATCCTCTGGGACACACATAGTCTCTCTGAGTCTGGATATCTCTTCCTCTTCACGAATCTCTCGGAGGAGGTGACTGAAGTCAGGTGGGCTGCTCCTGCTCTCCACTAAATTGAGGTTCTGGAGTAAGTCCGAGCTATACCGTGCCCCAGTACGAATTTGCCGGATCTGTATCTGATCAGCGTCGGTGACACTAAGCGCTCCCTGGGTCACCAGGCATTGTAACACCAGTTCTAAGCTGAAAGAGTCTCACCCTTGCTCTGGAAAGTTCCCAGCAATTTGTAGTACGCACCCCCACTCCCTGTGGGTTGGCCAAAAGCATCCTGAAGGACCTGCACGCATTGCTGGGTGGTGATAGCAGGGTTCTGGAGTTTGGCAGTCCTCACAACCCCAAAGGCAGGCTCCCTCAGGACCTCCAGCAGATGGTGTTGCTTATCCTTATCAGGTATTTGACAAGTCAGTAAAGTCTCTTGAATATGAGAGAGGCAAGAATCGAATCCTTCCTCCCCTGCAGGGACTGGAAGGGTTCCCGAGAAACTCCAGAGTCTCTTATAGGCCGCCTGGTCACTGGAGGCACAGGTCACCTCCCGCAGAATCTGCTGGAAAACCCTAACCCATTCCAGGGTAGCTTCAGTACCAGCAGGTTGCCCTACTCCCCCCTGCACCATCCCATCACTCCTGGAGGGTACGGCAGACTGGTCGGCATTGGACATGTCTCCTGGTGGCTCTCTCTCTCTCTCTCTAGGGGTACACAGCGCTTGAATAATATCCTGGCACCCGCTACATGGGGATCCTGGACGAGCCCCCAAAATGTAACCCGGGCAGTACTCCAAAAGGTACCCCCTCTCCAATTCAAGGGATCAAAGCAGGTGCACAAGCACTGTGGGAGGTGTAGGGACTCTCCTCCCCCTATAGAGCAGAGCCAGACCACCACTGGGGACTTAACCATATACCTTTTAATGAGGGAACAATACTGGGAACATAACAGGCATAATCAGAGGATATAGTGGACACTACAATGCCCCAAGGGGGCAGGATTCAACAAAGGTTAGACACTGTCATTGACAAAAGACAGGGTTAGCAAAATATAAAACACAAACAGCAGAGCAAACAATACTGGTTGGGGAAATATTAAAAGGCACAAAATACAAAATGTCAAAGGACAAAGAAATATAGGGCCTAGGTACCTGGAAGGGGAGAAAACACAATGGCCCCTCTCCACTGCAAGAGGAACTCTACCTTGCTAGCTCACTCACCCCAAGTCATCAAAGCTGGAACTTGAACTCAGATCTCCCACATAGTGGGCAGAAATGCTGCCACACAGCCACCAGTGTTGGTACTACTCTAACCTGCTAGGGGTCTTGACATTCCTGGAGCCCCGGCCTCACGTCAAGCTGCCTGGAATCCTGGAACCCAGCAGGAAGCCCCTCCTGCCGGCCATACGCCGTGCTGCTGAGGGTCCAACTGCTGCCTGCAGGTCCTGCTCCTTCAGGCTCTTCTGAGGCAACTGCTTCCGCCCCGCTGGCTCAGCTCTTGCCAGCTCTTTGAAGCTCCTTCCTCGTGGTCCCTTGCTGCTCTCTTCCCTGAGTCAGCCGTGCTGGCCCTTTTATCCCCCTCTAGGTGACCCAAGGGGTCAATCAGGGGACATGAGGGGTGAGTCTCTGGGGCCTGATTGGTGAGGAAAGGGAATCCCAAGTCCTCCAATCATCTTTTACCCCTTCAAAACCCCTGGGCCAAATCATTACCAGATTGGTGAGGAAAGGAAATCCCAAGTCCTCCAATCATCTTTTGCCCTTTCAAAACCCCTGGGCCAAATCATTACCAGATTGGTGAGGAAAGGAAATCCCAAGTCCTCCAATCATCTTTTGCCCTTTCAAAACCTCTGGGCTAGGTCACTGTCAGCTAGCCCGTCATACTTCACGTCTGTCTTTTGTCTTGTATCCCGCCCTTATTCTCCTGCCATGTCTTGATGTAAAGATTGTTTAGATGTTCTTACAAGCGGGAGACTGCCTATTGTACTTCTATGTTGGGGTTTTCAGCCACCACAGGCTTTACTCCCCCGCCTTTCTCTAGCTAGGCCTAACAATCTAAACCCACTAGGTAAGGTTTAGCCTTATCTCCTTAATACTCTCTGGGTCTGTGGCCCTCCTTTTGCTCTTGCTATGGCACCAGGCCTTCTGGCCCACTTTCACCCTGTGCCCCTGGATGCCAAGTTGTTGGGTCTTCTGCCTCCTCAGGCTCGGCCCTTTCTTATAGCTCAGGCTACTAGCCAAGATCCACCCACTGGGACCTGACTTCAAAGTCCTGCAGCCAGCTCTGGGCTACTGGCCCTGTACAGCTGCACCCACTATTGCACTGGGCCCTTTGGTCTTTTATGACTGCGCCCCAAGGCACTAATGAGGCCTCCTCCTCCCCTACAGCCTCGATCACAAACCACCAGTCTATCAGTCAACTACAAACAGTAAGTCCACAGGCTATAACCACAAAAAATAATATTAAACAAGGCAGTATGCCAGCTCACATTTTTCCGTGGCTCTGCGCTCCTGCTTCCCACTATCTGTTATGCTTCTCCTTGTGGGGCTGCCATAGCTTTTCTGGGAGTCATCAGGAGTTCTCCTTATTGCCACCAAGCCCAGGGTTTTTACAGTCCCCCAAAACATCTTATCAAGTAAGTTTGAATGTACTTAAGGTTCACACTAAGAAGCAATGGCTTGGTGGAGAAAGTAGCAAACTGGAGATTAGGAGATATGGATCCATTCCTGGTTCAAAGATTTCCTCTGTGACCTTGGATAAGTTACTTAGGACAAGATGCAATAAAGGACATAAGCATCTGAATACAGGTTTCCCTCGCTAACCACAGGGATTAGGTTCCTGAAAGTTCCCTGTGGTTGGCAAAACCAGCAGGGCTGGGGAAGTAAGGGGCACCAGCAAGGCTGTGGGGGCTGGAAGAATGAGTGGCATGAGCAGGGCCAGGGAGGCTGTGGGGGGTATTATCAGACTGTACTACCCCCACCCCTTTCTCTGAAGTGTGGATACTCAAAACTGTGTTTGGCAAAACCGTTGTTGGTGAGGGAAACCTGTACTAAGAGCCTACCCCCTATCTCAGAACCCAAAACCCAGGCCTAGATGCCTATAAAGAGCATGGGGAGAGCTAAGCAGAAAGGAAATTTGAAAAAAAAACCAACTTACATCCTGGATAGGGAACTACCTAGAGAGAGCAAATAGGACACACTAATCATAGAGGTAGGTCTGAACTCCTGCTCTTCTCAGGAGCTAGTGACAAAAGTCAGACCTACAAACAAGACACTTGGGATTCAAAACCTAGAGCCCCCTAGTATTTTTTTTAAAAAACAGAGCATGCTTCAACTCTGGGACATGGGAGATACACGTTGCAATCCCCTCAGATGGTGAAGAGCCTAAAGTCCCGGTCTTCTATTTCCTAGAGGACTGCTCTACTAGACACCGGGTCAATCTCAAAAAGGCTGACACCAATTGGCAGCATCTCCACTGGCCACATTTTAGGAAGAGTAAACCCTGCCCACATCTTACAAAGAATTCTTGTAGGCACCAACACTCAGGAAGAGGGTGTTGTGAAGATGATAGTTTCCAAGCACTTCAAAATTTTTAACATTTGTTGAGAGGGCTTATCAAAGAACTCTGTGGGAATGCCTACACCACACATCACTTGTCTGACTGCAGTGTAGTAAAGAGATACCCAAGCTAATTTTAAATGAGCTAACTCAGATACCAATAACAGTACAGCTTTGCAGCAGCACAGAGGTCAGCCTGGCCTACTTTACCCTGTAGAGAAGCAGGCTACATTACATATTGCATTCTTCAACCATCCAGCCTTATGTAGAAAGTATCATGCCTGCATTGTTTCAAAATTTTTGCCACTTAAATAAAACCATGTACTCTATGATTGTGCATGTGCATGCAACACATACATGCATGACATCTGCATACAGAGGATTATACTTTCTTTGACTTTGCTTCTAAAATTAAATGAAATATGCAGAGTTGAATAACATTTCCTTTTTCCAATCACTTCCCTTACCCTCACCACTTTACTATATGGCAAAGTAAAAAGCTGCCTCTCAAATCAAATTTCAGCTGTCACAAAGCCAACAGTTTTCCCCCAGGGAGCCTGTTTGCTAATGAAAGAAAGAGAGGCTGCAGCTAAATACTTCATCTGTCATATGTGGTCAAAAGGCCAGTAAAAGCAAGGAGCAAAGTGGACGGGCTGCCTCCCTCTCTCCCCCATCAAAAACAAAACAAAACAAAACAAAACAACGCCACACGCTTACACATACCACCCCACACTTCTTACTTGAACATATTAATAGGAGAAAACTCTTTCAAGGAAGCTCTAGGGAAAGAAATGAAAGCAGTAATGCCAGCAGGAAATAGAATCCCACACAGCACTTCAGTAAGAAGGCATATCTGCCTTTCTGTCCCCAGTCTCATACATAGGATAGCTAATAGGGGGAAGGGAATTTGCTCCAGTTGAAAGAATGAGCAGCCACTTCTAATCAGAGGGCTTGCTTCCGTCTCAGAGTCAAAGTAGCATTTGTGAACCCAATTATGCTCTCATTAAATTGAGCAGGAGCAGGACTGGGTCCTAGAAGTAGGTTTGATTAAGAATACTTCCTTCTATCACTCAACCAGAAATAGTGGTGCACGCTGGAAAACAAGCATACCTCATAGAGCCTTCAGGGACAATAGGTATGAGAGGGGAAAAAGGAACTACTGCCTTACATGGCAAGCAGTTATTTCTGATCCATAAAAGAATTACATGAATTTATGTAAGGGTACATATGTTGTTTATATAGCCAGCACTCACGTAAGCAATTCTAACCTTCAACTGTTCCTCCTATGAGAGGAAAAAAATATAGGGCCTATTTCTATAGATAGGGAGATTTAGTGATTTGTCAAAGAAGGGACAGGCACAGTTGAAGCCAGATTTAAAACTCAGGAGTCTCTGGCTCCCCAGCAGCCCTGTGTATTACTGGAGCTAGAGGTTTAATTGGAGGTTAAGGTCCAGGAGTATGTTTCATTGGTGGTGCAATGTGAACTGAAGCAAGGTGCTATCTACAGCCTTTGATTCCCATGCAGATGGTAAACACTAATACTTTTCCACAACAGTCACTAAACAATTTTATATTTGAAACAGTGGCAGGAAGGAAAAAAGGGCATTTCTCAATCTATCATTATACACAAATGAAGGATGATCTCTAATTATGACAGCAGCTTGATTGGAGAGGAAATGTGAGAAAGATCATTTATGACTATGCCAATCACTACGGCTCTGCTATTTTCTCACTCATTAAAATAAGCATCCATTTATCAGGATTTCTTTATGCACAATAAGAAACAAGGGGGAGCATACAGGTAACTGGACACTTGGTGCATCTAGGGTACTGATTCTCAACTGAAAGGTGCCTTGAAGCATAAAGAGATAAGCGCAGGAGATAAGCAGGTAGGAGGAGAGAAACATGTGCTCTGGCTTCTCCATGCCTGGCCACTCTGCAAGGTGTTAAACAGTGTAATAAATGGCAGAAGGCAGGGTAGAGGTGCACCTTGTAGACTAACAGAATCAGTAATGCATAAGTTTTCATGAACCACAGTTTACTTCATCAGATGCTACGGGATTCCATTCTAGGAGCTAAATACCCAAATTGGAAACACCTCAGCATGTTGGTCGGGCACCTTTTTCAACATCCCATTAAAACGCTAGTTTTTGTTATCCAAGTGAATGTCCTACTACTCAGCCAATTAGACTGGTTGAACACCATGTACATTATGGCAGTAATAACACTTGATATTTAAAGGAATGTTGTGATGATTACTATCTGGCTGGAGAGGTTGTGACCCCAAGAACAGATTGTTCTGTCTTGAAACAATATGTGCTGTAGCTATATAAAGGCTCCAAGGTTACAGCACTGGTCTCTTCCTAGCAGGGAGTGAGCTGGTTTACGGTTCTTTGTCACCATGCATAAATGAAAGTACACCATCTCCCCCTCTTTGGATATTTAAATTGCCCTCATAGTGCCTACAATTTGTGCCACTTAACAGAGATGCATCATTGGCAGCCATGTTCATGTGTTTAATAGGCTTTAAAATCAGTTTTAATGAGACACCTCCGAGACCTCATGACGAGTAATAAAGACAGTTGGAAGTACTCTTCAAGTTCTGATATGCATGAGAGAGAGAATTAAAGTTCAAGTGCAGTTTTGAAGTGGCTGATGAGTATAGACTATGATACCTTTTTTTACATTAACCTCAAGAATATTCATCTCCTTAGATTTGTTTGATCTGACACCAACTTCAACTACACCAAAAGGTACAGGAGGAACAGCAATGCAAGTGCAATTTCACATTGAAAGAAATTACCAAGTAAACCTGTAGAGCTGTTCACTACTGTGCCATATTCTGAACTTTACTTACAGACATGTACATAGCAGGGGGTTGATGTATTTTGTTATATAGCTTTCTTTGAATCCACGGTCCTGGTAGTTCATTTCAGTGGGCTTTAAAAAAAATAATAATATGGCTTTGGCCTCTCTACCCCGCTTTTGTACCTCTCTAAAATGTATCTTTGTAAGTAAGAAAAGTAGGAGGCTTAGATTGATGTTACTATGGTGGGGACTAAAGAAAAAGGTAAAAAAGAGCATCTCCTCTACCCTTTTATCTTGTAGTGCACTCAGGTGCAGGTACAGTACTACCATTAACAAAGTCCAGAAAATCATTAGCTTTGGCTGTAACACCACAAAGCCAGCCAGCAAGGACACATGACCAGTCCAATTTGGTAGAGCAGGGAAGATCCAGCCCTGATCCTGATCACTTGCACTGCCACATGTTTTAAAGAGCTGCTACTCAGAACTGTTTGCCTGCTCCTCTGAGAGTCTAGTTCTGTTAGCCCACAATAGACAAGTGTTTTCTGTCCCCACTAGCAACACTCTACCCAATGGAAGAAGAGCCAAAATTTGACACAGAGCAAAGAAAAAACACTGGTCATTGTGACTTGTGTTAGCAAGAGCCTCAGCAAGAATCAACTGGGAAGAAAACACAAACACACAAACTCTCTACCCCCATGTCACAGTCCCAGTTCCCTATTATAATAGTAGTCCCAGTTCCCTATTATGAGGGACAGTCTACTGAAATAATTAAGAAAACTTGCTTTCTTTTCCTATGGTACCAAAGGTATTCAGGATTATTAAACCTAAAGTTATATCCATAACCTTTTTGTATTTCTCTAGGTTTTCATCAAAACCACATAGGTGACTTTTTTCCTGTTCCAGTCAGTTCCTAACCATTTTCACCTCTACATTGTGTATGTGTATAAGCTAGTGCATCAGAAGGACAGATACTCAGCTAGGTAAGTTGAAGTAGTTGTGTTTTGCCTCTCAAGTGGCTGCCAGATAGAAGACTAGCCATCTTGGTGTCTTGGCTAATAAATCTTCACCTTACATTTTTGCAGACAACAGAACAGCAGATTACATGAATGGCTAGCAGGGGGGAAGGGAACACTTCAAAGTACTATTGAGAGTCTGGGGCTAGGTGGGGGGTGGGTGAAGAATAGTCAGCTTGAGACATGTACGGTTGTAACCTTTTCCAGTACTACACAAGGGATTTTATTTAAATGCCAAGAATAGACAGCTGTTTATGCAATCCCTCACAGCATCACCTCATGGGTGGAACAAATGCATACAATTTCTCCATCCAAGAATTGGAAGTAATCCTAAAGAACAAACAAACAAAAAAAGATGCAGGCTATTTCCCAGGAAAGTCAAGTCAGGCAGTACACAACAATGGATTTCCCTTTAGTTGCAAATCCAGGGAAGTCTCTCTGCTGACCAATGGCACAACATTTCAAGAGCAGTTCTCGCCAACCATTCACACATGGGAAAGCCTATAGCTGCAATTAGGACTATAATGAATGCTTTTCCCCCCTCTCAGAACATCCATATCCAATATAAAAACTGCTCACAGAAGGCTTGGGGGGAAAAAAAAGAAAAAGAAAGTGGTGAAAGGAACAACATTTCCCAGGGGAGCCTTTAGTATGACTGCAGGAAAACAGCAGCAGGCCCAGGGCCAAAGGCCAAAAAGCTGTATAACTGAGGCACGTCACAGCAAACAGACTTTTTCCCTGTGCAGATCAGCTCAGGCCTTCTCAGTGGCAAATATTTCACTTGTGACTGGCAAATGACCTGTACTTTGACCTGGCTAGCCAGGCCAGTTACCAGATAGACTGAAAGCCTTTCAGCGTGTGTAGCACCTCTATACATAAAAATGGAAATTTAGCAGACACAGAAAGGTAAGCACAGAAAGGATAACACATTATCACTGCTTTCCCCAGACACCTTTGTTTTTCTAGCAGTGAACCCTAAATTACAGCTGGCAGTTGATGAGTTTTCCAGTCTTAAGAGACAGCCCATGATGTCCACAGTCATACACTTCTAGCTATAACAAGAAAATATGTCATTGATCTATATGCTTTGTTTTGTTAAGCCCTGAAAAAGGCAGAAAGGGAAGGCATCTGGTTTCACCTTGCTATAGGTTTATCAGTCTCAAGAAGGCACAGAGTTTACATAGGATACTGCTGTTTTTTTATTCCTGAGCAATGTAGGTTAATTCACTAATGCAAAGGTGTCAAAACTAGAAACTGCTTTGGTTCCCCCTGGACAGAAAGAGATCTTAGTAACCAACCTCCCCTTTCAACCCCATCTTCCAATGTTCTCTCACAATTCAGCCACTTAAATCATCCCAATATTCGAGAGAAGCAATAGGAACTGAAAATAACCATATAAGGGAAAACTTCATGATTAAGGACTTTGTTAATAGGAGAGAAGCTTTCACCTCTAGGACCCCAGTTTAAGTTCAGGCCACAACACCACTGACCAAAAGCAGTTTTCCAAGAACCCTTGGATATAACACATTTATCACCCTGTAATAAGTTGATCCAGTTGTTCTTCTGGGGCTCATGGCTTTGTTTCAGGTCCTAGCAGACAGGTATCCATATCACTAAAATACCACTGTTTGTACAACTTGTCCCCTATAGGCAAGGTCAGCACAGAAGCGAAGGACTGAAGGAGCCACAGAAACTGAACTCCTCTCTCATTCATAAATGAATTTCTCTCAGGCCAGGGCTGAAGCAAAAAACAGGCAATATGTATACTGCCACAGCTCATGAGGTGTCTGGTGGATAAAGAGGGGTCAGTCTCCAACACTGTCAACTTATCAGTTTTCATCAGCGTCAGTTTCACTAAAATTTTTAGGAAAGACTTAAAGATTTTTTTTTGAATGACATTAGGAACTGTGGAATCAGAAAAAATATATGCCTTAAACTTTGATTATTTTAGTTATAAGATGACATAACCGCTTTGTGGAGAATTGCTGGCTCTATACAGTAGAACAGATAAGGGCAAGTGTTTGTTCTTTGTAACTCTTCTGCAACTGCTTCGCTCACCGCGGCCTTGAAGGTAGCAAAAAAAAAAAGTATATGCAAAGTTAATTTCCAGGTGCAAGGAGGTTTGTGAACTAACCTCGCCTCCCCCATTAGTTCCCATCCTGATTACAGCAAAGAAATAATGAAATAATATTATAGCCGCTTTTCATGCTAATTTCACTATATGATCACGTGAGTTATAAGCGACTGTTAAAAAGTATATAAGCCTCCTGATTTTGCTCTTGGGGGGGGACCCCTTCCAAGTGCTTGGGAAATCCATGTCACTTTGGAATCCCCCCTACAGCTGTAGTTTCTTTTGAATAAAAGCTTCTGCTGACCTGACCCAAAAGTATGCTGCGTGTGTTTCCACGACAGAACCTTGACAGCCATGTAAGCCAGAATCCAAATAATAGTGCTGCCAGAAGTGTTAAACACCAAGATGATTTTGCTTTGAGATACGAACTTTTTGGATAAGCTTAAGCCCAAAGTAGACTTCAGTAGAAACCACTGGGTTGTATGTAGTTCAAACTGAAATCTACAGTTGTTCCAGACTTGCTCAAAACCATCTTTCCATGGTCTGAGAATGCAGTTAAATTCCACAAGACTCAAGCTTCTTTCCTGCACTGCTCATTCATTTCTAATTCATGTTTGGGCCAAGATCAAACCAAGGTTTCCCCTTCAAGCCACTGTCTATGCCATGACAAAGCCAAAATGCCCCGAACTAAGAGGTCTGATCCAAGTTCTCTTCTGCCTGTTGTGGAGATGCCAGAGATCTCCACCTGATAAAAGGGCATTGATTTATGGAGCCCTGCTGTCTTAATTAGCTGATGAAGTTCAGCTCCAGATAAATGTTTAGGCTTTTCTTTTGTGTGTGTCTTAAGGTAGCTACAGTAGAATTTATAGCTTTTATAAACACCAGTATTTGGATTTGGAATGCAGGACAGACCTGTTCCTGGAATAGGCAAGTTATTCCACACTACAGATCTTATGTGAATGAGGAAGCTTTAGGCAGCAAGGTGAGACTTAGGAGTCCCCTCAGATCACTACTTTGATCCAGTTTCCTATTGTTCAATCAACGTAAAGTGGTAAAAGGACCTAATCTACAAAAACACCATGCTAAGCAGGTGCTTCACTGAAGACTACTAGGCCCATGCCTTTCATTCTCTCCACACTTTGACATACCCACCTAGTGCCTGTTAAGGAGGCTATGCCATATCAGTCTTACAGCACAGTGCACATAGAGCTGACCAAATACTTGGCTGTAGCACTCCCTGATATAGTTCTTCAATAGAGTTGACAAACCCTGCATGTCCAGTCAAGCTGGCTGGTTGATATATGGTCAGCATGGAAAATGTTTAGTGCACAAGTGTAGGACAGTTAGTTGAAGGAGGACAGTGCTGGAAAAATATAGGCAACAAGATGCACCATAGACAGGTAGCCCATCCTAATGGCATCAAGGTGGGCTGTTTCACTGAAGGTTGGCACATTTCCAGGCAGTTGCTAAGACAACAAAATCCCATTTATTATGCACAAATGGACATATTTTACTATTTAACTCATTAATCCAGACCACACCACTTATTCTTTTAGCCTTCTAATTGGTTTCTCTCAAATGCCCAGCATTCTTTTGCTTCATTCTACTTGAACTGATAGACTCAGCTGTGGTTCAGTATCTTAACTGCTGTTATCTTTACATTTCCCAATTGATTTCCTCTCTCAAAACGATAGAAAGGAAGAAGGCTATCTAGTGCCATGCCATCATTTTAATCCAAAGCTTGAAATGGGCCAATGCAGTGTACTGGGACACCAGCTTATGTTCTGCTCTGGCACTCCACTCCCCTTTATCCTCCTCTCCCACAAGGGAAACTCATGTATAATAGATAGCACCCTTCCCAATACTAGCTTAATTATCCCAGTTAAAGTTACTGTTCCTGTTCCCTCATCCCACATTAGCAGGCAGGGCCTGGAAGAGGAGAAAGCAGTAGTAGAGCCCAGTTTTCCTACCTAGTTGTACTGCTCTTCACAGCCTGGACACTAACCAGATCTCAGCTATAGTCTTGGTTAATTAAAAGAATATTCTACGCTTTACTGTATGATTTTGCCAGAGAATTTCTCTTTAAATGGCTGGAGTTTGTATTTGGCATTTTGTGTGTTACTCAGAACAAACATAGAATAGAGCAGCAGGCCTAATTGTCAATCTTACAGTCTTCAGTTGAACTAGTCACATTACTACATCTTCAGCAGCATGAGTTAAGAGTTTTAACTTCTTCAGTGAAAACCTTGACTCCTACACAATCTAACCCCAATTTGCTGAAGAAACCAGGAGAGGGGGTTTCAGTGCTCATTTGAAAGACACTGCACCTTCCATGTTATGCCACATTTTCACCAGAACAGACAGCGCATTCAGTTGCTCACAAAAAAGCAAAAGCTGGTTTTCCCTCATGCAAGACTATCAGACATGTGAAAGCACCCCAGAAGACTGGCCACAACTCTATAGGTAGTTGCAGCTGCAGATCTACGTTTTTGTTTAGAGCTTCATATCTGGCACATTTTAAAGACAATAATAGAGTATTTCAAATAAATAGGGAGTCAAGAATTAAATAAGAGCCTGACAACAGAATTCTCCACTTAGTCTTCCAAAAAGAAGCAGTAAAGCCTGCCCTGGAAGCCCAGGGGGGGCAATCACATGATTTCTACTATGAGGGTATGGAATAGATTAACTAAGGGTTCTCAACAATCACTCATTAAGCAGTGCTAGTGATTCCTTAACAGCATGGTATCTCCTCCCTCCCTCCCTCCCAACTGACCCCAAAGATCTCCAAGGTTTTCTTGGGACCAGAGAAACAGGAAGGAAGGAAACTCAGTTCCCAAATAAGAATGCCTTAAATGCTTGTGCCATAACTCTGAAGTAGAATAAAGAACACCTCATCACCTCCTTCATAGAAGCTGCTACATCAGGGCCCTCTTACAAGAGCAGGGTGATAATTTGGGAACAAGCAGTTTGGTCACCAAAAAAAGGACTAATAATCTGGGAAAACAAAAGAGTGACCTACACCAGCAGTTCTTTGGATAGATGTACCACCAACCTGTTGGAGATCCCGAGTTGCCCTACTGACTTTGATAGGTTTTTGCAGCACAGAGTCCTAGAGCTAAAGAATGTTGTTTCGTGTACAGATACAGAAGAGACTTTGCATTCAAGACAAACTCTTGGAAGAGAGAGAACTACACCAAGCACAGCCTGGCAATACTGTATTTCTCCAGATTCATCCCACTTCCCAACTATAGGTTGTCCTATAAGGAATGCAGGGGAAAAAAATTGAGACAGCTCTACAAATGTGATCCAGACCTTCCTGGCTTGCAGACCAACAATGTATAAGATTCTGATTACGGGGATTGTCATCTTCCCTTCAAGGATGAAGCTTGTTCCTCTTTCCCACCAAACTGTAGCTAGAGAGGCATGACAGGCACTTAGTCCTGTACTCAAGCCCTCACCCTGTTCTAGAGAAAATATTCAAGTTCTGTCCTCCCCTGTTGACATGCAAGGAAAGCTAGTAGGGAACACTGCAGAACAATACAGGTTAAGCAGCCACAAATAGACAAATGACACCAGTTCTACATAACCTTCACAAACACAGCAGCAGCATCTCTCAGCTATTCAAGAGCTTATTTGAAAATAGCCATTTTACACACACACAAAAAGCTGGCTGGACTGGAGTGCTGATAAGAACAGTCCTCCACCTCACCCCCCCAAAAAGAGAGAAGGACTCCAAAGAACATGCCACTTGTGGAATATCATCCCTCACTGGAAGTATCCATAGGTACATAATTAAAGCAGCAGACAGTCTTAGTATCCAGACAGACCCTTTAATGAGAGTAGAGTGCTAGCATGTCTCTTCCATCACAAAGACAGCAAAAATGCACCCAAAATCCAGTTCAGCTCCTTTCTCAAGGCTCTGATTTAATTATTCCCATTGAACTAGGACAGCCCATCAGCCATCCTGTCTTCCTAACTTGGGACTTTCTTCACAATCTATCTACTCTCCACAGATTTCCCCTTGACAAGCCACTTGCCCCCCCCCCCCCCAAAATCCTACCCTACTTCCCCTACACCCCCCAGAAACTCCCAGCTAAAGAACCTCTTTACAGCTCTGCCCAAGTAAACACCCAGCAGGCTTTTATCATCATCTGGTTGATCAGCCACAGGTGTGACTAGGTCTTATTCTCCTTAAAAGAACTGCCACACTATAACATAGTAGCCAAAGTTGGGGGGGGGGGGGGGGAAGGGAAGGGAAGGGAAGGGAAGGGAAGGGAAGGGAAGGGAAATGCAATGCGGATAGTTTTAATTTTTTTAACCTATAGTAGGCCAGAAAAAATTGTACCCATCCCATCAGGTCCAGACTTAGCCATGGTTGCTGATTATTATAGTACTAGCCACTTGCCTGTCATGAATGATGGATTTAAAATAATGAAGGTCTTTACATTTTAAACTTGCCTATAAAACCATGAGCCTTAAGAAGATGCAGGTAGTTCAAAATTTAGTAGCTCATCTGCTCAACACCATAGACCAGTGGCTCCCAATCTGTGGCATGTATACCACCAATGGCAAAAATTTGCTACTGGTACTAAAGGTTGAACTGAAAAATTTGCTGGTGATACTTAAGGTTGTCCTGTTTTAAATTGGTAGTCTGCAATCTGTCAGAGTTGGGGAACCACTGCTAAAGACCATTATGGGCACATCACCTTAGTGCTCTGCTTGCTTCCCTGCTTTTCCATTGACTATCTGGTCAAAGTTGAGGTTTGGCCCATCCTGAAAAAATGCCTTACTGTACACAAATGCAATGTTTCAAAACAGCTTTGTTGCACAAGAAGTGGAAGACTCAAGTGTATGACTATTGCACAGGAGACGGAGCTTTCTTGGCAACTCTGTTGTGCACCTGGAATTCATGTTTAGATAAAACATGCCTGACCACAAAACTCAGTACCTTTAGACTAGCGTGCAACTGCTGCTTCAACTTAAGCTTCCCACAATAATACCACATGCACAAAAATCTCAGGCCCTGATCACTGCAATGGAGAAGAAAAGATTTCTACATTCACGTTGCTATTCATGTGTTCCCAAAATTGCAGAGTGAGGCATGTGATATAAGAACCATGATAAAGACACTGTCATTCTAAAGGCAGCTAAACAGGAGAGGCATGTGCATAAATTTACAATGACAGCCCCTTGTTGCCAAGTGCTGGCCGTCAGACACTTAGATTACAAAAAATTATTGATTAAAGGACAGCTGGAAACCATGGAGAAGTCACCAGCTCTCTGAAATGAAATAATTACATGCTGACTAGCATTTTGAAGGGAACAATCATAAGAAGAATGTAAGATCAGGTATGTCTGAAATACACTGGAACAGATTTTGCTTCTCATTTACTCTTTTTAGAATTAGAAGCAACTTGAATGACATCAGTAGGCAACTCAGTCCATGCTGTCATTGAACAAGAAGATCTAGTAACGTAGCTATTTATATACTGTAAATATTGGACTTGATTCTCCACTGATATGCACTTCAGGTAGTCATTTACACAAACACAATGTGGATGTTAAATGCCACCAGATGAGAATGGCACATTTTGCTGTATGTGGTGCAAGGCAGTGGAGAATCATGACAGATTTAAAGATGATCAAAGCAAGAGACCAATGATACGCATAAAGAACTGTTTAAGTTAGCAACCTACAGGTGCCATGTGACAGTAACTGAGTGAAAACATTACAAAACAGACTGCTGACCCCAATCTGTGCAAAACTGATGGCTTGTTACTGAATTGCTTTGGTATGTCACTTCATTTATTCTGTTAGAGATTTAAACATTTTAATATGTTTACAACCAGTCTCACGTTCAATTAAGTCTGTTGATATTCATTGACACTATGCTGATTTTGTTGCTCATCCCAAAGCAAACCTATCAGACCTTCCACAGGCCAACTCATATCATGCCTGCCTCCTTCCACACACAGGAACTCCAAACCAGCACTCAGTCAAAATTAGACTGGGATCCTATAGACAGGGACCTATGATCCCTGCTGACTTCCTGCCCCTGGGGCAGGGGGCTGGACTCGATGATCCTCTGGGGTCCCTTCCAGCCTGAATGCCTATGAAATCTAGACACCCTCAGGTAAGAAGTTCTGAGCCCCACCATCCACTCCTTCAGCCAAGGGCTGGATTCTTGTTCTTTGATTCTTGTTCTTAACTCCAAATTGAGTTACCTATCTATTCCATTTTAGAAATATCCTGTCTGACCAGGAAAATTCTCTCTCTCTCCTTTTTTGCGTATGCCCATGAACAACAGACAAAATGCATTATAATCACTGTTTGTGTTGTGGGTAGATGGAATTGCTTTTAATGATATAGTAAGTTAAGTGCTTGGCAATACTGATGGATTTCTGCACAATTATTTTATGGTGGAGAGAGTAATTCTTGTGATCATGGCTACCTACAGCAGCTGTTTGTGCAAAACAGTTCATTAAATACAAGCATTTCTCTCTGAAGAGGCTTACCACATATCTAACGGGTAAAAGATAAATGGCTATAATCTTTGAATACACAAGACTACACAGAGTGGATATTTCATATCTGCACAGAGGGTCCTTAATTGAACTTATACCCTAAGGCTAAGCTTTCCAGTACTTAAAGTGCTCCCTGATACCATACCAGGGTCATGTTCCACATCAGAAAAGAAGAGCTTTAAATTCCAGTTAATTGGTATCCCCAACTGTCTTTTTCTTTCATTAAGGCTACTTTTATAACAGTTATTTATGTAAGTGCAATTGTTTCTCTACCCCCTCCCTATAATTTCCCACTCCAGGTAGTAAAGTACAGATATGACTATATTCCAAACTCTATGGCATCAAAATCATAGCACCAGTCAAAAGCCTGTAGCCCTAATAATTGTAATGTAAACAGGGAACTGTAGGTGACTCAACGGTAAGGAAAACAGATGCAATATGAAGACAGAATGGTATCTATCTACAGCATCATTAATTTAAGGGGTAACACAAGGGACTGGCATATAAGTACATATAAACACTTTCACTGGCTGCTAAACACCAAAATGTGGTCAATCTTGATTCAGCTGATGGCTGTAGTGCAGCTCCTTGTGGACAAGGGTCCCCACCACAACAACAAAAACACAAGTGTCAGTGGCTGTCATGTTTATCGATCATCTAGAAGAAAAATCATACACTGACTAGGTCATGGAAACTGGATTTCCCTCAGCTTGGGAAGTGATTCCTCAAGTTCAGGTCTGAGGCATTCCAGTATTTCAGTACCATGGGAATGCTTAAACAGCTGCCCATGCCCTTCTGAAGGATAGAGAGTAGGATTTGACCTGCATGTGTGACAAGCTAACACACTTCTCCAGGGGTTCCCTTAATAACAATGCAAATAAATAAATGGAAGTGGTGTTGATGTGACATTCTCCAGGACATTCTGTACACATCCTATGTTCTCACAGGCAAGCCACTGTTCTGAGCTGCCAACCAAGTGACTATAAATTAGTGAAGACTGCACTCGGGAAGGAATGAATTTGTGCCTGTGTGGTCAGTGTTGCAGATAACACTTTCAGAAAAGGCTGTGTACTGCATACATCACAACAGTCCAGGGTGTCCCTTCATATAGGTGTTACAGTTTCAATAGGCTTCACTCGTTGTATCTTCAAGAGCACTGAAAAGGTTCCCACCTGACAGGGAATCACTTAATCTTTACTGTATATGAAAGGCTGGCCTTTATACTGTCCCATTATTAATATATTTAGTGTTTCTCATGAGCCACTTTATCATAACTCATTTGGCACATGAAGGCTTTATATTCCATGGACTTCCCATGGACAGTTAATGTTAATTACCACAGAATGACATTTAAATTAATTGGCACTCCACACATTCTTAAAATACCAGATTAGTTATTTATAGCCAAGTCAGCTGTTGGGCCTAATAAAGTTATATTTGCCACAGTAAAGTTGGTTAAAAATGTCTGTGGGCCTGAGAAATGTTTTGATCCTCGGCTTATAAAAGGCAAATCAGGAGACACAGATTACCAGCTAAGTGTCACCCGGCTCTGTGCTACCCAATGCTGATTCCTTCAAGCCGGGCTGTCTGTACTGCTCTCATGTGGGCTTGGTGGCCCGGAAATAAAACAGTTCCTTCAAAGCCCTCTTCAGTCTTTCGCTTGTGTCACAGCTTTTACTGGAGTGTTCTGCTTGCTTTATCGGGTTTAATGCAAATAATCCCCTTCCCCGCCCCAGGAGGCTGGTAGGGGAGAACCGTTACATACGCTGTGAACTTTGGAGGACTATTTGGCAGCAGGATCCCCAAGCGCAGAACACTTCTTCCAGCACCCAGTGGCTGCATCCACTCAAGCCCTGTATTGCTCCACTAATTAGGGCTCCCCCTAAGAGGAAAAGCAGCTAGTCTTCCCAGGCAGCCAGTCCCGCCAGCTTTGTTCCTAACCCCCCACCTCAGCTTCAACACTCCCAGCAGACGAGGGTGACAAAACCCCATCCTGGAGCTGTTACATCTGCTTTCTCTTCCCCACCTGGGGCTTCCCTCCTCCCTTCAGCCCCCTGCCCCATAGCCTGGAAAGTCAAGGGCACCTAGCTGTAGGGAGGCAGGAGGCCGTGGCCTCTCGCTCCCTAGCTGGGTCCCGGGCAATTCCCAAGCGGAGCTCGGCCCCCGCGCTGCCCTGCACCGGGGCGCCGTGCTGCAAACACCCCCGGAGCTCGGCCCCAGCCCAGCCCAGCCCAGCCCAGCTCAGCCCAGCCGCCCGCTGCCCGCATTGTTTCTACTCACCATGTCGTACACGTTGAGAATCACGGGCTCGCTGGCCATGGTGGCGGGCCGCGGGGCGGGCGCGGAGCGGGCGCGGGGCCCGGAGCCCTCAGCTCCCTGGCGGCGGCGCGCTGCTTGCCCGCAGCCGCAGCCGCCGCGACCCCGCCGGCTCCGGGCCGCCCGCTCAGCCCGGCTCGCTCCTCGCCCCGCGGCTCATGGGGCTGGCGGCGCGCGGGGCGCGGCGGGGCATGCGGGGCTGGCAGCGGTGCCGCCGCCGCCGCCGCCGCCGCCGCGGGAGCTGTCCCGGGTGCTGGCGGCGGCGGAGCCCGAGCAGCCCCGCAGCCTCAGGGGGCGGCCCGGCGCCGCGGCGGGGCTGCTGCGGGGAGCCTCATCGGGGCTGCGGGGGCGCGGGGCAGCGGCCCCCCTAGGGGGCCCGAGCGAGCGCGGCCGGCGCCGGGCGCCAGGGCCATGGCGGGAAAGCCCGCCCGCCGCCTCCGCCGCCGCCGCGCCCGCCTCCCTCCCCGCCCCGGCCCCGGCCCCGGCCCCTTTCCTCTCGACGCCGCCTCAGCGGCCTCGGCCACGGGCGGCGCTCGGCCCGGCTTCCGCGCGCGTCCCCCCTCGGCCCCCGAGAAGCAGCCGCCGCCGGGCAGGGGAAGGCGGAGCCGGCGTCTCCCCCACACACCCCACTCCTCTCAGAGCCGGGCGCTGGGCAGTGGCTTTGGCAGTCCTGGGTGCGGAGCGGAGCTCGTGCGCCCGCTGAGGACGGCAGCAGTCTTCAGGGCCTTTTTTTCCCCCCTTCCTCCCTCCAGTGTCCCTTCCTCCCGCAGCTGGCGGCAGAGAAGTGGTCCCTGGAAGCGGGCAGAGAGTCCTTAGGCAAGCTGGCCGGGGGGGGGGGGGGGGGGGGGGGGGGTGCAGTTGACATGAGGACAGGCGAGGTGCCATGCTGGGACAGACCAACGGTCCAGCTAGTGCCGAGCAGTGTTTCCCAACCTTTCCCAGCCCCTGGCACACTTACATTAATAAAACATTGCCCGCGGCTCACCTGTTAAGGCCTTCCCCATCCTCCTACCTGTCGTAGCTCATCACAGTGGCAAAAATCCACTGTGCACCTGTTCATTTCCAACCGCACGCTTTTGTGCCATGGCGCGCTGGTCAAGTGGTCCTTGGAGCACTTGGTATTAACCTTCACCCTCCACTCCCAGCCCTGTTTTCCCTTCTGTTGTCCCCTGGAATCAGTTGGTGCACAATTAGCCACCGACCCCCTCTCACAACAGGGGTGAGGGGGCAGCAGTTCCTGTGTGGGCTTGTGCCCATGACCCCATGTGCATCAGATAGGCCTCTCTGACAGTGGCAGAAGGGGGTGCTATAGACAGGGAGAACACCAGGCAGGATATCTCTAGAGTCATCTATCCTCTGTTTCAGTGGTTTTCACCCTGTGGTCCACAGATGCATGGGAGTCCAGACACTATTTCTAAGGCAGTGGTCTCCAACCTTTTTTAAGTAGGAGATCACCTTTGGCATTTAAAAGCAACCCAAGATCTACTGTGCGCCACCACTACCCTCCCCCTGCCCAGCAGGTAAGTCTGTGGGGAGGAAAGGGGGTCAGGGTAGATTGAGGCAAAGGGAGAAAAAAATATTTGGGGGTGTACCTCCCAAGCAGGTATGTCCTACTCGGCCAGGGCCCCCACTCAACTTACCCCTGCTCCTGCCTCTGCAGCACTGTCCGTCATCGTGGGGGCCTTGATCTAGCTCCCACCCTGTCCCTCCCCCACGGACTGACATGCTGGGCTGGGCTGGGGTGGGGGGCACTCAGCCCCCCACCCCAGCCTTGGATCAACTCCAAGAGGCTACATGATCAACCATAAGCAGCTCCAAGATCTACCAGTGGATCAAGATCCACTGGTTGGTGACCACTGGTCTAAGGGGTCCACAAAAGATGGCTAAGATCAATCAAAAGTATGTGAATACCCACATTTACCATTCAAAGGGGTCCACATCTCCGTTTGAAACTTCCAAAGGAGTCTGCACCTCCATTCGATATTTTTTAGGGATCCACAAATGAAAAAGGGTTGAAAACCACTGCTCTATTCAGTTTTCTCCCTGACATCCACCATTTATTGCATTTGGGATGCCAGAAGAAACATCTCCAGCCATTCTGTTCCATAGACATTAAAAGAACTATCATCCATTAGTTCATCCAGTCCCTTTTTGAACCTGGAAATGCTATCTGCCTCCTCTACATCCTGTGGCAATGAATTTCACAAGTTTACTATACACATAAAAAAGTAATTTCTATTGCTAGTTTTAAACTGGTCACCTACTAATTTCAGAGGGTGACCCTTGTTCTAGTGATTCAATGAGATTTCTCTTAGCATATTCAAGGACTTGGCTGAGGTAATTGCAGAACCGCTGGCTCTTCTCATTGAGCATCTGTGGCCTTCATCTGTGGTGAAGCATCCAAAGGAGAGAAGCAAAAATAATTAAACATCTAGAAAACATCTGGCATACAAAAATGTGTTGGAAAGATTAGGAATATTTAGTCTGGAGAAGAAAAAAGACTGAGGGGAAATTTCTAACCATCTTAAAGTATAAAAAAAGAATGGTTGCTGTTCAACTATTTGTCATGTCCACAGGGGACAGGACAAGAAGTAATGATCTTAAATGGCAATAGAGGAAATTTAGGCTGGATATTATGAAGGACTTTCTAACTATGAAAATGGTTAAGCACTGGAACAGATTACCTAGAGAGTTGTAGGATCTGCATCGTTGGAGGTTTATAAGTGCAAGTTAGATTTGTCTCTGGTACCTGAGACACAAATACATCTATGTTGAGCAGAAGGTTGAACTTGATGGACTAGCGATGTTCCTTCCTGCTCTATTTTTGTAGCATTTCTATTAAATTTAGGGACCCATTCCTGCAAGGTGCTAAGCACCATCATTTGTTCAATGTCCTGTGAGATGGGACCCAAAGAACAGCCTCAGACTTCTGCTAAACTGGCAACATGTCCCTAGTGTCACTAAGTTTGGGTGCCTTGTAATTTAGCTCATCAACACACCATGCTGTTTACTTGCTGAATTAATCTAACATGCAAAGTATCTGCTACTCAGAGCCCAATCAAAAGTTCTTTGAAATTAAGAGACTTTGGATCAACTACACATTATACTGAAGATACCTAAAAATATTAAACATAAATTTAGAGTAAAGTGACCAGTGGTTTGCAATTTGTGATTTGCTTTTATCCTAAAAACATTTTAGGATAATACAATTTAATTGCACAGTTTTTTTAATTTAGACCATGGTTCTAATTTTTAAGTAAAATTAGGGTCAGAAAGAAGAGGAATAGTTTCAAAGCAAAAATGTCCTTCCTTAACCTCACTAGTTGCCTTTAGGGAAACAGATGTATGAAAGTGTATTTGTTGGTCAGAGACTTTTGTTTTACTGAGACATAGTGAATGTAATTTTGTAGACTGAAGATCCTTGCTTTTGTAGATTGTAATTGTAATAAAGGATTGACTGCACTTTGTATTGGTTCATTTCCTTTTATTTGTGTCAGAAGTACTAAATGGTCTCATTAGCAACCAGAAGGGGATTAAGATACTATCTGGATGAGTATGGGTCAGTTTCAGACCAGACTTAAATTAATGCAAATCTGTGGCCTTCAGGTTGAATTTAAATCAAATGATGGAAGTCAATGGAATTCTGTTCAGACCAGAATCTGATTTTGGCCCAGCAAATATAATACAAAAGCAATGCAAAAAACTTCAGATGTATTAATATAGTATATTGAGAAGGTAAAAGACTCATGGCTAGCTAAGACTGGAACTGAAGAAACTCTGTCCTTCATCCTGCCTTTGGCCCAGTGTATCACCTTGAGGGAGTAATGTAGGCCCACATTTTCATATGTCTATGCCTGAAGTTAAACACCTAAATTCATATATATCACAAAAAGTGCAGAGAGTCTGCTTTTCAGATGTACCAAATTTCTTCAAAAGGACAACTGTGTTTGTATTTAACTTGAGTCAGTCAGCTTTGTCATTTTTATTTAAACCTATGTGCTTCAGTTCCTGTATCTTGATACATAAACCACTCTGATATGAACAAATATTGTTATGGAAGAGCAAGATGTTTATTAAAAAATAATAATGTTAACATCTAATAGTTATTCCTAACAACAAGAATCAGACCACAAAATTCAGTTATTCCTAATCAAAGTTGATCAGTAATATAGATGGGGGAAAAAAGGAACATTGACATTTTGGCTAGTCAAAGCCTTGCTCAGATCATTCTTAGTAGATTCTACAATCACTTATATGGTAACAGCCACATGGGAAATTGTCTCTATGGGCTTATTTACACATGAGGCTATTCAAAAATTGTACTTTAAATTAACATCTTGTATTAATCCATATTAACGTTCAAGGGGGATAAGGTTCTTAGTTACCAATAGCCATAAAAAATTCTCTCTCTCTGGGCTGCCAAGTTGAAGATTCAAGATGTATCAGTTATATCCATGTCAGATACATCTCTCCACAGGTATACATTATTCTTTGCAACAACCTGTCATTTTGGATTCTACACAGTACTTTTGCCCACATAAAGTTGTTATTATTATCCCATTAAGAGTAAATTGCCAGAGTATTAAAAAACTGGAAACCACATCAGGTACTGGACAAAAGTGGCAGGTGTTTGGAATATGTGAAGTGTCTATTGTTTCTCTTATTCCATCTACAACAGCATTCATTGGTGCTTGAGCTGGGTAGCTTGGCTCTCAACATATCATAGGACTCATTTAGATTATTTGAGAGAGATTTACACTCACCTCCTATTGAGCCATTCATATATATATATCCTGAAGCTTGAGAATGAAATTTCTGGCCAGTCTTGGAAGGAAAGAACTGGGTTGCAACATTCAGGGAGACAGTGGGATATATTATATAGGCCATATATTGCAGTCTTCAGCCTGTACCTAAAAGTGAGTGGGGTTTGACTTCAGTCTTCTTTCAGTGGTTTCACAGTTCACAGGACTTTATTAAGGATAGTTGGAGTTTGTGACTTACCACTGAAATTTAAATGAAAGAGAATGTCTGTGGGCTAGGGGGCAGAATTAGTATTTGTGTCAAAGCCTCCAGCAAGTAATTGCAGACTGTGATGTTCAGGTTTTATTTCATTACAGCTCCATTTCCCTGACTTTAAAATGTTTGCTAGTTCAGGCTTTTATCTGTTCCTTTTGAAAATGGGAACACTGTAAACTGATATCTCTGCCAAATTAATGGCCATAATTATTTTGTTTTATCTGTAAATGAGCATGCAAATACTGAACATTCATATTCATTTTCGTGTTCAGGACTGGGTGGTAAGTATTTCTCAATATTATTATTAATATGAATTCACAGCACAGACTGTAATGGTTCCAAAGGAGCCATTACAAGTAATTGATAGAGGGATTACATGGTAACGGTAATTCACACTGAGTATTACAGGGACTGAACAGTTTTATTTTTAGAGGGTATTTCAATACTAGTATCTTCAGATTATTTATTGTTTGTGTTGTAATAGCATCTGAAGGCCCCAGACAAAGTCAGGGCCCTATTTTACAAGGTACTGTACAAGCAGACAGGAAGAGGCAGTTCCTGTCATCTAAAAGCTAGTGATATAAATAGACAAAACAGACAAAGGGTGGGAGAAAGAAAGAAGCATCATCCCTGCTTTACAAATGGGGAACTGAGACAGAGAGGTTAAGTGACTTTCCCAAGATCATATACCAAGTCTGTGGGGCTCTCGGGATCTGACAATAACTCTGCAGTACCAGTCACTGTGATAACCACAAAACAGTCTTTGTCTCCTTCAGAGACTACATATTTGAAACTTCTCCTGGAGCCACTGTAAATTTGAACTCTGCAGATGTACCAGCCAGATTATGATCTGATTTATATTAATTTCCATATAATTCCTACTTGCTTCTCCTAAGCATATTACTAGACCTGTATAACCAAATTCTTCCCTATTGTCTTTCCTCCTGATCTTTAAAAAACAGTGTCTGCTTTAAAAGATAGGCCATTTCATGTATCAAATGATCATCTTAGCAATATAGTGACATCATCATATACCACTGCTGCTGTCTGGGAGCTAGTACGAAATTTACCAGGGCTTGGGTTATTGCCTATTAAGTAAAAATATACATGAAAGCTTGAAGAGGCATGGTTAGAATTTCATCAGCCCAAATAACACATCTAATCCCCCTTTGTAAACTCAATCTAAAGTAAGAGTGGAGATGATAACATCTTTATAGCATTAGATGCTTTCTTGCATTTTGAAATCCATTTCTAGTGTTGTTTACCCTTTACCCTTGAGGAAAAGGGTTTTACTAGCACAATCTTACAATGGATCTTCTTTAGCATTTTGCAAGGTATTCTTATAGCTCTGAAACACTGATAGGTAACTATGCTACATATATTCCATTTTTCCTTTAACATTCCTTGAAAATCACTTTTGGGCCCCAATTATTTTTTTCAGATAAATGTAATTCATTACGAATTATTTCTTAACTATCATCCTATGGTCTAACAGTTTGATTATTATCCAGCTGGCAAAAAAAAAAAAATCACACATCTGTGATTGCTCTAAAACTATGATAATGCTAGAACTCTTTGAGACCCTGCAACGTCTAGTCAATCAGTAATTGAAAAGCTGCCTGTGACCATAACCACACTCCGAAGTACCTAGGTGTATAGGAAAACCCTTTCCAGGAACTAAAGACTGTTTTTATCTATTATCCAGCACCACCTGCAGGTATGTCTGTGTCAAATCTTATTGGCTCATTGTCCCCATCTTAACTTTACTGACAACATCCCTCCTACACATACATGCCACACCCCTGGTTCTAAGGAATGAGATATTTATGTAGGTTTAAGCAAGGATTGTTTTAATCCTCACAACTGGGTGTTTCAGCGTTTGTTTAGTTATACACGGAATGTTCAACTGGGAGCAATAAAGGAGATTAAGCTTTCATCTTCCAGCTCCTTGAGTTGATTCACTCTCTCAGGTCATATAGCTCTCATCTGGCTTTACAAGACCCAAAATGGCTTTTTTATTAACCCAGTGTGCCACCTAGGGTTTATAATGGGAGTTCTAGCAGACATTATAATCCATGATATAGGGCAGGTCATAGTGAATGAACCATTTGCATTGTTTTTGTTGACTGGCTGATGCGTTGTTCTCTGCCAGCCCAA
Source organism: Alligator mississippiensis (assembly GCF_030867095.1). Classification (NCBI taxonomy): domain Eukaryota; kingdom Metazoa; phylum Chordata; order Crocodylia; family Alligatoridae; genus Alligator; species Alligator mississippiensis. Next base: position 233,706,885 of record NC_081825.1, read on the forward strand.
AGAACACCAGCAATCTTTTAAACTAAGTTTGCTCTTAGGAAGGGTCCCTCTACATATTCAGGTAAAGGCAGAATGGGATCTAATGCACAATCCACACACTCATGCCTCCTGCCATACCACATGTGCATGGCAGGAGGTGTGACTGCGGGATCACAGATCAGACCCTATCACACCTTACTGCCAGTGCAGGGGAAGCTCAATCCTAGGCTCTCTCTGCCTGGAAAGAAGCAAGCTCCCCTGGTTGGGAGCCCTCCCTCAGCTGACAGGGCTCCAGGCCATGGGGGTACCCCATGCACCCCCACAGCTGTGAGACCACAGGTGATGCAATCTCCCAGCTGTTGGGGTGCACCTGATGCACTGGGAGATTATACCAGCTGTGGTCTGCAAGCTGTGGGGATGCATCAGGTCTTCCTGTGGCTGAAAGACCTGTCAGCTGGGAACTCCCAAGCTTGGGGATGCACATGTACTCACCCACTTGGGAGCTCTAATCAGCTGACAGGGCTCCCAGCCACAGGGGCCCCTGGCCACATAGGAAGCTACAAAGTTATTACACATTTTGTGGAATAACTTTGTAGCTTATTCCTCTTTTTATCATGCCATTACTTGAACAAATTGTGTGGCTGGGTGACCATTTAAGGCAAGGCATGATTAACTGACTAATCTTGCCTTAAGTGTAACGTGTAGGTGAGGCCAGAGGAAGATCATTCAGAAGAAGCAGTTAAACCAGAATATCCAAGTGAGGGGTCTGTGAGGAACAAAATGGAAATTAAAATAGTGTGTGTTGTATACATGGCACATTACACCCATAGCAGTTGGGCCCACTATAATGCAAGTTGAAATTGATACAGAACAATATCTGTAATGCTGCTTGATGCCAACCTGTTTTCCAATAGGTCAATTTGCAGTGTAGAACTAATTGAAAGATAATCTACTGCACAAAGGTGGCCGGTGGCAGTGCATACACAATTCCTATTCTTGTCTCTTTTGTTTACATCATAAGTTGGTACCTCTAGGGTTATCCTTCATTTGCTAGTGTCTCAGTAAGGAGTTGTGCACTGACCTCTTTCAAGTGTAAATGAAGAAAGATCGTGGTGATAAGGTCAAAAGGTATGTGTCTCTTTCCATAGATCTTCCCTTCCTCCCCCCAAAAAAATCAAGAATTCACCATGATTAAATACATTTGTTGCTATTAAGGACTCAGGAACCAATGCAGATGCATGGGAAGCTTAAATACTGATGCTGAGCAGCAGTGGATTGTTTGATAATATTTGATCCACTTTTTTTGACTTCTTACTAAAGGTCCTGTTGCACATTCCCCAGGAGCAGGGGTTGCTAATCCCAGTATCCTGGCAAAATTACTTGTGCCTCCCTACATTCTTCCTGTACTTTAACAGAGATAGATTCTCTTTCTCCAATTACTGTTATGAAGGGCTGTGAAGTATTGTAGTAAGCCACTAACAGCTCCATTTCCATGCCAATGACTTCTGCTTTTAACATGATACGTATCAATACTTCATAAGCTACTTTGGGGGTGAATTGTATTCCTAAACTATAAAAATTTGTAGCCATATATTAGATTGTTTGCTTCCTTGTTACTTGCTTAGACTTGCAGATTACAAGAACCACTAACATGTGTCAAAAAACTTAAGTTTTAAGGGCATTTTTCTAATTTCCTTCTCTCTCTCTCAGCTAGATGAGCCAGTTAACATTTGCATTTCTCAAAATGTTGGTGAAAATGTAACTCGTTCTAATAATTATATTTTTAATGACAGAGGGGAAAAGCCTCTATGAATCTCTTCAGATTTATGTGCTTCCTCCTAAGTATTTACATTTCCTTATCAGCTTCCAAAAGACAAGGAGAAGATGAGAAGGCTAGATGGCACTGTAGGCTAATGGACTAGTTTGTTATGGTGGGCATAAATGAGGCAAGTTTGGTGTTCTTAACACCAAGCTTAGTGGACACTGTCAGATACAGGAAGGGCAAATCACACTAATGGTTAAGCCTGCCAGTGTCTGTACCCATATAACATCAATGAAAACAACATAGAGTTAATTTGCAATTTGCATCCAGAAAGACTAGTCAGTAGGAGTCTGCTTGGATGAAATGCTAACCACCCACAACTCCCATCGGCTTCAGTTGGTGTTGTGGGTACTAGGGACTTCTAAAAATCAGGCCTATGTTAGTCAAACTAGAAACAGCAGAAGAATCATAGAAAAGTTGGGCTGGAAGGGAACCTCAAGAAATTATCTAGTCTGAACTTCTACTCAGGGAAAGACTATCCTTGTCTAGAAGCTAGAGACGTCTTGCTCCCAAGAAATACGAAGAGACCCATTCTTAATTTTAGTTGTCAAAAATACTAAAACTACTGCACTCCATACCTCGAGATATAACTTATGGCCATGATGATGTATGATGATTTTTGTTAACATTGATGAAAATGTTCCTCTTTGAGAACCCGTTTCCTATCCTTATGATGTTCCTTGGCCTGAGCAGCTAGTCAGTATCTAGGGCTTTGCAGCTCATTTCCATTAGAAGACACTGATGATATGGTTCAAGTAATCTGTTTATTTCCAAAGAATGAAAAGAAAGTTCATTTTCCTGAATGCAACAGAAGCAAGCAGCAGGAGGCAGTGCTCTTGCTCACAACGTCCAGGCATGCTTCTCCAGCAAGTCCTATGCCCCCAAGGAACTATATCCTTCTGCTCCCTCCCTAGCTTCTCCTTTGCTTTCTGATAGCTTTCTCATTAAGCCTGAAGTATCCAAAGGTGGAGAGATGGGAAGTGTTTTTCCCTTTCAAGTATGGTCATTTCCTATATGTATATGTCCTAGGGTTTAAGACCAAGTGAGGCTTTTTTGTAACCTGTAATATTGAACTGAGGTGAGATTTCAGTACAACCCTGTTTCTCCAATGATAGTTCTGGCTTTTCAATAATTCAATAATTTTCATTGCTTCGAATGAGCTGTCATTTAAGCAAATTGGTGGAGCAGACAATGCTTGCAAGTTATAATGTGTTAATTGTAAACATTAAAAATAATTCCAGCGTGTTTAAAAGTTAACCTACACCCTTTAAAAGTTAATTCATTCATGGGGAAAATATCCATTAATGACAGAACCTGGAACCGGAAGTTCTCTTTATCAACACAGCAATTAAAGAGCAAGGCATAGCAGTGTAGACTTTCCTCGTGCTGCCTCACTAGTAGTGTGCCTTGCAATAGACCAGGGTTGGAATGAAAAATAGCTCCTGCTGGTTTCTTCTCCCCAGGATACCACCTCCTTGTTACTTTGTGCATGGGGTCTGTGTGGGGAGAAATCCCCTCCCTATTAACAGCAGAGAGAGGTTATGAACCCTGTCTGTCCTTGCCACCCCTGCCCTATCTAGAGTTCTGTCTATTCTCTTCCTGTCTGGGTCTCTTGGTTGTATCAACCTAGCCATTAAGATCCCTTTACTGTTCCCTTGGGCTAAGATGAGGAGTCCAAAACAGAGGAAGGGGCTCAGGAAGATAGCGAGCAGATCTTGGCAGTTTGTCTGCCCTGAAGTACCTAGTAAGAGAAAGAGTTAATTTGCAGAGAGTCAGGCAAACATCTGCATACAGCTTCTCTCTGATGAGAATAAGAATTGGGGTCTGCCGGTGAACACACTAGGGTACTTGTGTACTTGATCTCAGGTAAGAGGATAGGCCATGCTAGTAGTGTAACTAAGGGTGGGTGACCAAGGCACCAGTTTAGAGGGAGCACCAGAATGGTGGCCCCCTTGGGGAGTCTGTGCTACAGCAGCAACAACCTAGGGAGGGCAGATTGTCATGGCAGTAGCAGGTGGGGACTTTGTATCCCCAGGACTACTAAGACTGAACAACCCCCACTGCCCTCAGTCACCACTTTGTGGCACTCAGCATGCCCCCCGCTCTTCAGCAGGGCATTGCCCAGGGTACAGTGCTTGCTAGTTAACACCTCTATGCCAGGCTTCATCTATTCAGCCTTTAGCCTTTTTGCTGGGCTCCAACTAGGGCTAGTTACAGGTATCTAGCAGTGCAGTGCTGACCGTTGATTGGGTATTGTACAACACCCAGCAACAAAACAAATTCTAACCTCGTTGGGTAAAAGCTAGTGTTAGGGCTGAACAACCATGCTGGCTGTAACTGGTCTCAATAAGTAAACACTGTGTTGATGACAAGGGGCACAGCTGTAGCAATAGTGAAGCTGGGGTCTCTAATGAACTCTCCCACAGCAGAAACTGCAGCTGGGTCTGCAATGGCAGCAATTTTCACATCTTCCCTAGGGATGAATCTGTTGGTAGGAAAAGAGTCTTCAGGAGTGCAGAAGTGTTTGGAACAGCTGGATCAAGATGCAAATTGTATGACCCAGATTGATTCACTCACCACTAAAAGAAGGATGTGGATATGAATGGAGAGTGGCAGCAGTCCAGAGTGAAAACTCCACTGGGAGCTTTGTTGGCTGCAGTACTATGAACAGTGGCAGGCAAAAACTAGACTGTCTTGGCACTGATTCCAAGAAGGCTCAGTCTGCAAATACAGATAGAAGCCTACTGGTAGTTGCGACCCACCCTTTTAAATGAAAGACAATGAATCCTACAATTAACATGTTACACAAAGGGGAAGTGTTATTAGCTGGATGAGAAGGCAGGGACTTCAAGTTTTCCTAGGGAGCATTATTTCCAAGCCAACTGAGCTCAGCCATGCAGGGCTCTGGTATCTGCAAGATACAGGCATGTTACCAAAACTAAGAAACTGTTCTGTGACTCAGCCAATGCAGTTGATACAACCTAAATAGGAGAAGGGAAAGAGGGAGGGGAGATTTTTCCATGTATTGAAGGGTGCACCTCCTCACTCTGTATCCCACAGCAGTTAAGTGGAAGCACATGACCTAATTTAATTGGGCATACTCATCCTGCCCTGGGAACAAAGCTTATTAAGGATTAAGTCTGTCTGCAGGATTCTGTAAGGTTTCTTTGGGGGTGTAGGATGCTGTAGAAGGTGACTAGAACAGACAGGCTCAAGCCTCAGGATTCAGAGCTGGATCCTAAACATTTTGTCCAGGAAAAGAGAAGGTCAGATCATTATAAAGATTAAAGACAGCTGCAAATTTTGGCTCTAGGTGAAGATTTTGAACAATCCTCAAGAACTGGAATATCTGGAGGAAGAATTTTAGTTCAGCTCATTATTATATTTGGTTGTGAGTTCTTTTTTTCCATGAAGATTTTATTTTTAAGAAGGGAAAATATTTTCAGTGACATTCTCCAAAAGACTTTACAAGTTTAAGTCAAAAACAAATAAACAAAACTAAACATATTTTTTACTTTCAACTGCTCCTCCAACAAACCTGCCCCTCTGATGCCCCCACCCCCACCATTTTCAAGCAAAAAGATTTTTGTTTCCCAGATAGCTCCATACCAATCTCTCATACTAAAAAAATGTTAGTGGGAAATGGACATTTTTCAGCATACATTTCCCTTTTAATGAAAGTGATATTTCATTCAAATCTTTTAGACAAAAAATTGACAGCTCTAGTCATTTAAAAGAATAAAACTGATTGTGAAATGCAATCTACGCTTGGACTTCCACTCCCTTCCAATATGAGAAGAGAGTGAGCTGTAGCCTGTGCCCTCTTTCATCATTAAAGGTTCAAATTCATCCTTCTATTTTTAAGCAGTATCACCCCTCCATTTTTCTCCTCTCTGCAAATACTTCAGTTCTGCTTTCTCCATTAAAACAGCTTTAGCACTAATGAGAAAAGCAGATTTCTGTTATTTGCTCTTTCTGTCACATGCAGCCATCTGCATGGTAAAAGTAGACATAAATACAAGAGGGCTTCACTATATTCTGTATTCAAGGCAGGGAGCAAATAGGCTCTGGAGATGTTGCTATGCTAATGGAGTTTGGTTTTGTTAAGTTGGCTGCTGCTGTTTTGTTCCCAAATGGAATCAGATATAGGTCACACATTTTCTTTCTTCTTGAACTATGCCATTTTTGAAAGCTTCTTGTTTATTACATCTGTTATACATGGTGTCAGAAGAGAGGTACAAAATCCTGGCTCTGAAAATGCTTTCAATTTGACATTTGTTCAAAGGAAATTTCCCCAGCATCTGAGAAATAATCTCACTCTCTCCTGCACACATGCTCACTCAGGCTTTGCCTACACTGGAAATTTGCCCTGTTCACAGCAACTGCAAGCCAGCTACTGATATAAGTGTGCCAATGCAGTTATACTCATGCCCAGTGTAGATAAGGATAGACATGTTTTGCACCAGTCAAGGTCACTTCAAGGTAAGCACTCTCTTTCAAAGCAGGCCTTCCTTGTATGAACTTGGGATCTGTACTTGGGCAGCCATGTCCCTGGCTCTAAACTGCTAGAATGAGTGACAAATTTCTAGTGCAGGCAATAATACCCTCCTATATAAGAAAGCATAAATTGTACCTTGTTGCTCCACTGAATTTACACAAATCTGTAACACAAGCAACAATCCAGCATGGGGATTTAATGGGGGGTGGGGGGAGGGGGGAAGATGCTCCATAGAAGAGAGGCATTGTTTATTCAAATGCTTCCAAAATACTATCTTTTATGGCTTTTTGGGATCCAAAACACAGTAGAATACTCTCAAACATGGCAATCAGCTCTGAGGTAAAAATTCTCTCCTGTACACTGTGGTAATGTATTATCAGTTAATGGCTTCAGCAGGTATATAGACAGTACCAAGGAGCATGCAGAAGGATTATAAACTGACAAAGAAATAAACATCGTCTGTGTTTAACATAGTACCCTTGACATCAGTGTACTTGGTCCAGGTTTGCTGAAGCTGTTCCAGGCCCAACTTGTGGGAGTCCTTATCCTGCATGGCCAAAAGCTCCTGGAGTGCTGCAATCATCCTGAAGTGCATTGTCATCATGGAAACTCTTCCCACAAAGCTCTTCCTTCAACTCAGCCAACAAGCAGAAATCCAAGGGAGCCAAATCTGGATGGGGTGGCACCTCAGAAACACATGGGGACACTGCGGGAACTTCAACCTGGGATGTGAGGGAGGATGCATTGTCATGGCGAAAGGTGACCAGTGACATCCCTCAGGGTTCAGTACTCAGTCCAGTACTCTTTAATATATTCAATAACGATCTGGATTCGGGTGTCAGAAGCAGACTGGCTAAGTTTGCAGATGACACCAAACTATGGGGAAGCATGGTTACACTGGAGGATAGGCTGAGGATTCAGGTTGACTTGGACAGGCTTGCAAGGTGGGCAGATAAAAACCCAATGACCTTCAATATAGAGAAATGCAAGGTGCTCCACCTCAGGAAAAAGAACCTACACCATACCTATAGGCTCAGCAGTGCTTCACTCACTAGCACTACATCCAAAAGAGACTTTGGGGTCATAATTGACCACAAGATGAATATGAGCCACCAATGTGATGCTGCAGCTGGCAAAGCAAATAATACCCTGACTTGCATCTATCGATCTATCTCAAACAAGTCCCAAGCTGTCATTCTCCTGCTTCACTCAGCCTTGGTAAGGCTGCAGCTGGAGTACTGCAGACAATTCTGGGATCCACACTTCAAAAGGGATGTGGAGAAGCTCAAGAGAGTCCAGAGGAGAGCCATGCACATGATCAGAGGTCAAGAGAGCAGGCCTTATGAGGAAAGGCTGAGAGGCACAGGACTCTTCATCTTGGAAAAGTGTAGGCTCAGAGGGAACTTGGTAGCAGCCTATAAGTATAGCAGGAGTGTACATCAGGATCTGGGAAAACGTCTCTAGGATCTAGGGAAGACAAGGTCCAATGGTCATAAACTACTGGAAGACTGTTTTAGACTGGACATAAGGAAAAACTTCTTTATCATCTGAGTCTCCAGAGTCTGGAATAGACTCCCCCCAGAAGTGGTGCAAGCACCTACTCTGGGCACATTCAAGTTGCGTTTGGATGCTTATCTTGCTTATCATTTGACCCCAGCTGACTTCCTGCCCTTTGGGCAGGGGGCTGGACCCGATGATCTGACAAGGTGCCTTCCAGCCCTAATGTCTATGAAATCTATGAAATCCTGGAGAAGCAGCACTACAAGTCAGCTTTCCATGGCACTTGCTTTCAACAGCTTCTCTTATGCACAGCCCATGCTGTTCAAGCACAGATGTTCTCCAGCACAATGCTCCTCATTGATAGTTTTGCCTGTTGACTTCTGGTCAGTCATGGTCTCTCCTTCACTGTCCCAAAACACTGTGGCCATGACCTTACCAAATGATGCCATCTCCTTGAAGTATCGGGGAGGTGGAAACTGTCCTTCCACAGGATGACCTGCTATTTAGTTTCAGTATCAAAGTGGTGGACCCACATCTCAACCCGAGTCACATTTCTGCTCATGAATTTCCCTGGTTTTGCTTGAAACTGCCCCAAAAGTCCCCTCAAAATATCAAATGAGCCACTTTCTGAGGAGCACTGTACATTATGGGCACTTATTTTGCTAAATCTCTGCTGACTCTGATGTGGAATGTGTCTGCCTCTGCTATGCATCATGTATTATAGTGTCACTTTCCATCCAGGGTTATTTTTGATGCCCTTGTGTGTGGATGCCTTTCATCTCTTGAATGCTAATCTCTACACTGATGCACCTAGTGCTGATGACAGTGAATAGTTACAATCAACCCAAATGCCTTAGTAATCAAATAAACTAAACTGGGACCAGAACCACAGCCTGAATGCGATTCAGATTTGATTCTGCAAAGAAAATAGAGTTCTTCGTCCTCAGTTACATACACTTCACATTCAAGTGGTAGTTAGCCCATGTACACAGGTTCTGTCTCTCACATCCAATCAGTAGGATGGCACTGACACACACTTTATAACAACACTTGGTGCAGGTACCAAGAACCTCCTGAGGACCCAACCCTGCCACCAGTACCTGTTTCAGCCTCACATGCGGAGTAGCAAATGTGCAAAATAAGCCAGGCTTGTGTGTTTGCCTGTACCTTCAGTGAACTGGTGTTTTTTCAGCATAGCCAAACCCTTACTGGCTGCTTATATGCCTCCCTCAGGATAAATACTTGCCCCCCAAGGCTGCCCAACTTCCCAACCAGCTCTACAAATATATGATTTATCTATAAATAATGAATTAGAAAAGAAGAAGGGCCCAGTGGTTCACCTACTTTGCCCAATTCATTTGAGGCAAACATTTTAAAGGATTATTTAGGGACTTAAATGAGCAGGGAGGTAGCTGGACAAATTATAAAAAAAGCTGAGGTAGGGTTGGTAGCCATATGGGTCCAGGAAATATGCAAGAGACAAGGATCATTTTGGGTGTTATCTTTGATTGGACCACCTGTATAGTTGGAAAGGGATCTTATCACCCTCTAAAAATCCTTTCCTTTCTCAAAACATTTGAGGCTCTTTGAAAATATGCTCCTTTCAGTTTCTATTTACTTGGTCATCCAAAGATGTTGCAACCAGTGGGGGACCTCAGTTCCCTACCTGTAAAATAGAAATAATGGCATTTCCCAACCTCCCAAGGGTGATGTCAGTGTAAACCAGGGGTGGGCAAAATGGCCGATCCACCTGGCAGCCAGACTCCATTTCCCAGCAGCTCCTGCCCGCATGGCTGAGGCCAGTCTCCATGAAGACCCCAGCCCCAGCTGCCCTGGGAAAGCTCAAGGCTAGAGTTGCTATGGAGACCAGCCCCAGCCACGCTGGCAGGGTGCATGGCAGAGCAGAGTACATTCTGGCCACTTGCTAGGAACAAGAACCGTCTGTGGTGTAAGATGTGCAGGCTACTGAGCACAAGGGATGCAAAACCTTTACACGCAAGTCTTTCAGATTTACCACATCCAAGGAAGCTGCCATCCCAGAACCAACCCCTTCTCTCTCTCCTTTCAACTACTCACTAAGACAGTAGTTCTCAACCTTGTTAGACTCAAGGTGCCCCCTCAGAAAATGCCAGCTCTTAGTTTCCACTTGTTTTTTTAACAATGGAAAAATAATGAAGTCATTCTTCTGTTGCAAAGAACTTAGCAAGACTGCAACAGGTTAGGATGCTTTTAACACTATGGATTCCTAGTTGAAATTTGAGTTTCTCTTATGCATCATGTTTGCATACTTAACAGTGCTAACACTGTGTGGTACCCCACAGCACCCTTGAAAGGATCTCAAGGCACCCCCAAGTGTTGTGGCACTCTGTCTGAGAATCACTGCCCTAAGAGGCCAGACTGTTTAGCAACGCCTAACAGATACCCTTCTTTTAGCATCTGATTCATTCACATTCACCGTTGGAATCATGCCAGGACCATACTCTGAGCATTGAAGGAAGAGCAGAATATTAGCCATGATAGGATGTCAAATTAAATGAAAGCACAGAACAAGGACACCCACAAACCCTTTGCTTTTGGCAGCTGAATTCTAACACAGCTCACGGTGTGCCTCTGAACTTTGGGAGGTGAAATGAGAGTGGTGTTTTTCTACTTGCTTATTAACAGAGGGCTAAATGTCCTCAAGTGACCCTGCAATAAGATGCTACTTACCCTAATGGTAATTAGAAGTATATGAGCAGGCCTGCTGCGTAGCCAATATCCAGCAGGATGGGGGCCCAAAAAAAGGAGCAATAAAATGAATCAAGCAGAGCATGGGTGTACTTGAGTGTGTCCAAAATAGAAGCCTATTTCCTGAATCGCTTTACATCCCAAACAAAATATCTTGTTCTAACACGTTGTCTTTGACATTTACCTTCAGTTGTGAGGAGACTTCTAAGTCACAAGTGCCATAACTATGCATGATTTATCCTCTGTCTCCTCGGGAGTGAAAAATAAATGTCATATCAGATAGAAGCTGTCATTCATCGTACAGACACGTATTAACATTTCAAGATGCTGAGTTATTGCTGCTTGTGACAGTTTTCTTTTTTTTTAAAGATTATTTTCATATTTATTTTATATACAGATTTAAAACACTATACAATGAAAAAGTTGCATTCTTAAAAATAGCATTTGTTCTTCATGATTACTGCTTATTTGCTTTATAAATGTAGGTGCCCCATTTGGAACCACATAAATTCAATGACAAAAATCACACTGGCTTCAGAGGTACAAGATCAAGCCCAAAATGAAACTAGAGTCTAATTCCCTGAGCTAGTGAGGACCTCTCGGAGAGTGGTAAAGAGACTTAGCACCTTAGCATCTCAGGGGATGTATATCCCGGTAATATATAGCTTTTAAAATAAGTTACAAAAGACTTCTCCAGAGAGATAACATGAAACACTTAAAATACTCACCATAAAAAACAAGCAAAAGAATTAAATCCTGAACTGTATCACAATTTTCATTGCTCTGGGTGTTTATTCTTTCAGTATGTGATTGTGCCTGTCAGGAGATGATCAGTTAATTAATGATGAATTGAGGAATGAGTTATATTCTACAGTTGGTTAAATGCATTCATGAACCCCTCAGAATATATAAAGCCCACCTTTGATATATTTAAAGGGCACATTTATACAAGATGCTTTACTGCACAGTAGACTAATCAACTGCACAGTAAATCATCACCATCTACATGTGTGGAGTATTACTGCACAGTAAATTAGGTTACTGTGCAGTTAGCTAGTACCTGCAAATACAGGTACTAGATTAACTGTGCAGTAGTTCCTGCACAGTAACACTCATGTAGATGCCGATCAGGATCCAATTTGATCTTGGTTAGCCTATGTAGCAGGGGGTCACAGGGGACAGGGATCTCTCTGTGCCCGGCCTTGGTGCCACACTGCTCTCAGCTCCCCCCAGGAGACGAAGGCCAACGAGTACCAGGACTGGCGCGCTCTCTGCCCCCTGCCCCAGCTCCTGGCTCCCAGTGTGTAGCCGGCAGTGATGGAGGGCAAGTGGAGGATAAGAACCCAGCCCCTGCCTACCTCCCCCAGCAGCTCTGCTTGGTGTGGAGCTGCCTGCTTTGGGGAGTGGGCAGGGACTCCCCAGAGCAGCCAGCTCCACACTGGGTAGGGCGAGCCCCATACCCACCCCACTCGACAGGAGGCTCACTGGTAGCTGCCCTACACCCAGGACAGCTTTCAGCAAAACCCCTGCCAGGCAGGAAAGCCCTGCTTGATAGCAGCTGTGTGTCCCTATGGGCATGAGGCCAGGAGACCTCTGCCCACTGCTAGCACCCAGGGGAGCCTGTAGCTGCTGCGGGGGGGGAAGAGCAGGGCAGGAGCAGCTGTGTAGACGTGCCCGGTGGTCAGGCTTACTGCACAGTAAGCCTACTGCAAATTAATAGCATGTGTACACACATCCAAAGAGTACTTGCTTCCTTTGTTCTGTCCAGACTGCAGCTCCCTTCAGCCAATTCCCATTTGCAAGCAGAAATAGTTATCCCTTTAAAGATACTATTATGATGCTATTACGTTGGGCAATATCCTACAAAAGCAAATCAATGTCTTTTGTTTAAGACAGACTTGATTGTCTAACCTCAACTATCTGAAACTATTATTTGAAATAGGATCATGTCCCTAATATCTATGAATTACTTTGAAAATTCTTTCAGTTATCCAGGAATCAGTAATCCAAACACCATGGAGGACAATGAGAAAGGCACTGAATCACCATCAGTGTGTGTATTTGTGCAGAAGTATTTTGAAAAGTGTGCAAATACTTCTAGAGTGCCTCACCTCACTTATTTGAAACATACAGATCCCAGTCAAGAGACATTTTTGTAAATTCCTCTCCTTTGCTGAGTAAAATGAATTTACCTGCAAAAAGGATCAATTTCAAAGTTGATTTGTTTGCTGCCATGTAAAAATCCCAGGCTGCTTTGCTGGGAGACTTAAGCTTTATTAGAATGTGCAACTTTATATCACATCTGGTTCAATTAATAGCTAAGCTTTGCAGACAAAGAAAACAAGGTAAATGCCAAACATTGTGCATATAAAATATGATACATGCGTTAAAAGTTCCAGTGTGTTTACTAAATGTGAATTTGGTAGCACAAAAGAAAGAGAGAAGTGGCTCTACGAAAGGGAGTCCACAGAACACACTGCATTTCTCTCAGATAGTAGTGCAACAACATGCATCAACTCCACTCATAGCCAAAAGGCCAGAAGGAAATCTCTGACAGATCCACTTCATCCTTCTACTTGCTGTCTATAAGAGTGCTTATTAGGACCTTTCAGTCAGACCCACCTCCCCATAATAGCTAATATAAGCAAAATGTTCAAGAGAACTTGGCTCCCACCAAGTTCTTCATAAAAACTGAGACTTAAAAACAACCACCCTTCCAGCAGAGAGATCACTTGACTGCCACGAGTATTCTAAAGTTTCATTCAGAATGCCATACTTATGCAGAGGCCTATCAAACCATTCTTATTAATTAGAAACGATCTCTAAGCTTTGAAGTTCAAATCTGAAATTCTGCAAATTGGGAAGTATTTGGATTTGGAGGTCTGTTTCAAGCCCATTAGACACATAAAAGCCAAAACACATTCAATCCCATCTTCCCTAAAGTTGGGCACAGAGATTGGTTGTCGGATCTGTGACTGTGCTTCAAATCAGATAAGGTCGTATTTGTTTCATCAAAGGGATTCCATTAATAATGCATTTGTCCCACTAGTTTTGGTAAAACCTTTTCAATACCACCAAAACTTGGAGTTCTTTCCACTATTAGTAATCGCTACTACTATTTCCACAGTATTAGCTGATTGGCTATAAAACTATTTTTTAATGCCAATACTGGCATCAGCTGAAACTGAAGATGCCTTCAGATAATCAAACCAACAATGCTATAGCCCTATGCTTTCTGAAAAACCATCTAGCAGCTGGAGATGGGTGCATGGCTGGACATTGGATCCCAGTGCTCCCCAAATTTAGGAGTGATTAAAATCAAGGTCAGAAACAAAAATATCCAAATTCAAATTCTTTCGAGTTCTTGTGTCATTTGAAATTCAAGCCCAGATCAAGCTTTCCAATGAAGTGCTCTCTCTCTTCCTTTGTGTAATGCTTTCCTAGATAAGGACAATTTTAGGAAGGTCAGACCCAGATCTAGTTAGGGCCTCACTTTAGATTAGAACAAACCAGAATGCTTGAACCCTCGCTGCTACCTAGGACCAAGTTGTTCAGCTCAGGCTTGTCTGTTTTGATATTATGATTTGATCATGGACTTATTTTTTTAAGTAAAAAAGGTAAATGAAGTGCATTTAAAAACTCAGTTGTGGGCATTTTGCATTTGTATGCACCACATTGTTTGGAACTGATAGAGGCTTTAGCATGAGTAATATCTCACATCATTAAATCCAGCTACCCTCTGAGCTCAAAATGTACTCCATACAAATGTTATCAATCCCAGTGCAAGCTACTGCAGTGTGGCTGAATTCAGTAGAGACTCCAGCCTGCTTTCTTGCCCATTAAGAAGGTTGCCAACTGCTAATTTCCCTCCCGCCTTCCCGTTACTATGATATTGATATCTGAAAGTGGGAGAGTTTGAGACAAGGAAGAGGAGGGGGCATGCTGTGGATAAAAGGACAGTATTGCCACTCTTCTGAAATACTGTCCTGCACTACACTTGGGTTAGTGCTGACACAACCTGGGGATGGGGAGGAGAACCCAGATCAGACCTAATTACTTCATGCACTGCATTTATAACAGAGTGTAGTACCTGTAATGGATTCCAACCCCCTTTTGCTATAGGATGGTTATGGGTGTATTAAGTAACCTGTGCAGACAAAGCACTTGCTATTAGGATGAGAGGTCTTTCACTGCCCTCACTCTGATATTATTAGATCATGGTTTACAGGATCGTTGCAGGCACTGCCAAGTAAAAAAAGCTGGCTTTGATTGCAGGAGTCTCAGAGGCTATCAGAATCACAAAAAAATCTGATTTCACACTGTGATTGCTGACAGCTTTTTTTAAAAGTGCATTTAATAAAACCTGACTGATTTTCAGAGGAGGACTTTTTTGATTGCTATATTCCTGAGCTACAGTGAAATGTCAGAGGAAAAATAATAGTTCCAACCGTTACAAGTTCCTTCAGCAACTGAAAACACAGAGGAGAGAATATGGGAAGGTGTAGGGAACCAGGAATTCTTCTTCATGAGGGGGAAGACAAGCACTCTCAACCAGGAACAGTTTCTATGTTTCCTGAGACAAGATTTCCATTTAAAGTCATACCTAAAAGTTTCTGAATTTTTGGAAGATTGTCAGAAATTTAATCCACAATAAGTTCAACAACAAAGATACTGTAGGTGGGTGAAATATCATTTAAGTTGGTAGAGACACCTCATACTTCTTTTAAGATAGCTGGAAGAAACACAGTTACCCATCTTTATGAAACCAATAGAAGGAAGGTTAGCGATTAGAAGGAAGAAGGTCCCCCAACTACCTATTGCAGAACCCTTTATATGTGCAGTAGGTAGTACTTGTCACTTGTAGACTGGGGGGCAGATGGGAAGGATCTCTGCTCTGATCTAGTACAGCAGTTCCACCTTTCATAACAACATATGCTACTGTCGCCCTTTTAAGAGTAGGTTCTTTTCACATATTATTTTTATAAAGAGAAGAATCCTACTATCCCTGAGAAGAAATGTCTCCATCACACTTTTGATTTAAGTAAGCAATTTGGCAATGGCTGTGTTCAGTTATTAAATAAAATTAGCAGTCAGGATTCAGAGCCTGAACAACTTCTCAGCAGAAAGCTTCACAGTATATTGATGAACATTGCCTGCAAGATGAATTTCCACAGCTCACTAATTCTGTTCAGTTTCTTTATTAAGTAATCAGTTAACTTGAAAGTCAATACAGATTGGAGCATAGCAAGAGGGGGACAAATGACAATTAGGGCTTATATACCTACAGCACTCAAACTGTGGGCAAGCTAAAAATACACAAGTCTCTTATCAGGTTTTCTAGTTAATGACTTAATTTTCCCTTCTGTTAAGCCTATAGCCTTATTGAAACTATCACTTAGCGATTTCAACCGCTAGCTCTCTCTAATGGGGACACTGCTGTTTAAATACCCACCATGGTTGAATAGGCTTTCCCATTAACTTTCTGAACACACAATAGAGCTTTGTATTTTTAATAACAGTGGGCTATCACCAAGAGCTGGAAGCTGGCTATATTTCATTCCCCAGTGCTGTAGAGATCCCTGATAGCAACCTAACAATTGTTCTGAGTCACAATTCTATAGCCAGTTTTGTCCTCTGAACCATGAAAAACCTAGGGGATTTTGCCAAAAATAATTTGGCTCCAGTAAACAACAAAAAGCTTTAGGCTTTCAGTGGGTGTTTGTAAAGCCTGCCTGGTAGATAAGCAGGATCTGCAAGCAGCTAGAAGTACTTTTGTCAGATGCAACATGTCTGAAGATTTTCTCCAGACCCTATACATAATGTTGCCTGTTGTGGCAGGACTTGCTTCTAGTGGTAGATGCTAAGAGACATGGCCAATCGTCTATCCTCTCTTATTGCATGCCTCTCTTAGGAGCCCATGAGCACTTAAAGCTGACCAAAAGCCAAAGGTAAGTTTCCCTGGGTCCAGTCTGAAAGAAGGACCCTCTTGTTTGGTGAAAGGAGAAGAACCTCAAAAGCTAGAAACCAGCAGTTAGTCAAACAAAGGCCCAGGGCTGGAGTCATTTGTTGGCTGCTAAATGACCAGTATATAGGAACTATTTTCATGGGTGGTGAAATAGCTCAATGACCTAGTATTTTAAAGTTTCTCTTCAGTTTACTGCCTGGTGTGACCTCAGCCCTGAACCTAAGCACATCTGTTTGAACTTTGAGGAGATTTGACTTCAGTTCCCTATTTTGCAGTTGTCCCCTCTACCTCTCAGTTAGTTGTCTTCCTGCCAAATAATAGATCAGCCCAGTACAGGCTCTACAAAGAAGGGGCAAATTTTATTTTAAAATTTCTTAAGAGGTGAAAAGGAGGATTCCTTTCCATCCCCTGAATGTAAGTTAGTCAAGTGATTGATCTATTTTCCTTAGGCATGGTCCGAATGTGTCCATCACCTCTGTGTCCAAGAGCAGTTATGGTAAGGACAAGAGGATTTTGAAGCACAGCTTCACAGGCATGACAGGTACAACCAAAAACATTCCATTCCTCCACATTCATGCCCATTCTTTTAGACACTGCTGCATTTTATGGTCTAGATGAATCAGGCCAGGCAACAAGAAATATCCCAGCTAGTCTGCACGCTCTGTCTTAGTGAAATCTCACCTGCATCTCTTTCATCTCAGCAATGTGCATTGTGAGCAGGGAATAAATAGCAGGGCTCTTCCAGCATCTGCAAGGTAGTTTCACATAGTTTATTCTTCATTCCTTATCTTCCTCCAACTTCTTTAATACAAGTTACCAAGTGAAGAAATGCTTTTCCTTTTGCAGTAAGGGCATAGCTGACATTACATTTCCTAAAGGTTTTGCTGTACAGCATTATTCCTGAATTTAGAAGTCACTGACCATAACAGAGAATGCAACATTGGTTCTATGTTGTTGCCTAGGAGTTTGGCTTATGTTCAATGATTGCCTACTCACAAGAAGTCAGCACATGTATGAAAGGTTTCAAGGCACATCTGGGTACCATAACACTTTTTAAAAAAATCCTACTTGAAAAAATGCATACTTGAAAAAATGTTGACGAAGAAGAGCAGTCACCTATCACGTTATCAATTCAATTCCAGTTACTTCTTTGGCATGACAGGTGTTAGGAAGTTGATACACTAAGTTTCTATTTCTAAGACAAACATAGTGGTTGAAATGGGGTTTCTTTCTTGTCATTACCAATTAGCAAGGCCTTTGCATGTTTAAAGCTTCAACCAGGAGCTGTGACTGCAACACACATCAGGAAATCTGAGATAGCTTTAAGCTTACACAGCAATAGCAGTGAAGTTGTAATAGCACTAGCCTCATCTACCAAATAGACACCCAGAATCTGAGGTGGGTTTGTGCAGTGCATGCTGCTGGGGCTCCACAGCTATCAGGACTGGAGACAGTTAGATTGAAGCTGCTCTGGGTATGACTAATTTATGTAAGCTGCAATCATACCTTCAGAAGCAGTGCATACATAGCCTAAAAGAAAGCTCATTTCTTCTTATGATGACCTTTCTCCCTTCCAAGCGACACATGCAGTTATCAGTGCATAGAATGTACAGGCACTAGTGTGGCAGGAGCAGCCAGGACAGCAGTGGTACTGGCTGCCCAATCCAGGGATGTGAGGAGGCTGGGAGCAAGTCATGCCAGTTGATGTTCCCAATCACCGCATTTAAAATCCTGGATCTGCCTAGGAAACTAAAGAGAACTAAACTGGGTCTCAATATGCAATTTGAAGAGAACGCTAGCCAAGCCTTTCCACATAGGTTAAAATTGCCTGAAAATATTGACATGGGATGGTGTTATACATGTTATAAAATGGGACAACATTTCCTCATGGGGGGTACACAGGATTATGTATGCAGACAGGCAAGGCAGTTGAACAAGCTAAGAAATACATTCCAGAGTTTCCTTGCAGCTTCACACACAAACATCATCACACAACCTTGGCAAATACCTGACCCTCTCATACTTCAGATTTCACTCCCTCTAAAATAGGGCTAATAGTACATACATCACTGGTGCAAGCAATAATTCAGCTGAAATTTATGCGGAAACTCTAGGTGCAGATCCTCAGCCTCACTTCATCTACTTTATACAAAGCAAAAGAGCATTAGCATAAGAGTGGCAGTGGAGGGAAGAAGCTTTATACGAGACATTCACAAAGTTTCTAGCCTGTGAGTATAAGAAGCTCCATTTGATTTAACAGTGTTTTGATTCATGATTGTCCCCCTTGATATTAGTGCACTTGGCCCAGGGCTACTGAAGCTATGCTAGGTTTACCTTGTGGAAGTCCTTGTCCTATGTGGTCAGAAACTACTTGACTACTGCAATCATCTCATTGTCATCATGGAAACTCTTCCCATAAAGGTCTTCCTTTAAATTATCAAACAGGAAGAAGTCCAAAGGAAATAAAATGGAGGGGGAAACATATCAGAAACGCATTTGGTAACTAGGGTCACTGCAACCTGGGAAATGAGGTTATTGCTGGTAGTCAGTCATGATCACTCCTCCACTATCACAAATAGGGTGGCCATCATAGAGGACAGTCCAGTTGTCCTCTGTCGTCTATTGATACAAAACCTGATGCCTTTATGTCCTCTATTTTTCTAAAGTAGCAGAAAACCAGAATGTCCTCTATGATGACCACCACAGTCACAAAACACTGTGGCCATGACCTTACCAAATGATGCCACCTCCTTTAATTTCTTGGGAGGTGGAAACTATGTGTCCTTCCACTGCATTCTCTGCTTGTTTCAGGATCAAAGTGGTGAACCCATGTCACATCCTGAATCATGATCCTGCTCATGAATTTTCTGGGTTTGCTCGAAACTGCCCCAAAAGTCTCCTTGGACTGTCAAGTTGTGCTCTTTCCTAATCAGAACTCAACATCTTGAGCATCTATTTTGCTGGCACATTTTTCATGCTCACGTCTTCACTGGGCCTGTTGTGCACCAATCCATGGCTGATGCCCACTGCCTCCACTGTGTGCCTGACTATTGACCTGTCATCCACCACCATCTTTTGGACCACATCGTTGTTCTGGTGTGATGGCCTCTCTGGGGCAGGCTAACCTTGGCTTATCTTCAGTAGTGCCATCCTTGCTTATTGTGGTGTCTTAAAGTCCTGCTCAGCTCTTTAGTGCTAAGAGACAAGATATCATTATTGTCAGGAACAACCTCAGCCAGATCAGAACCCAGGTAGCTGAGAAGAAATCCTTTCATCCTTGATCATTTTTAAATCAAGAGCACCTTGGTTCTCAACAAATGAAGTCTGTACATTGGAAGGGTGGTATCTGCTCCTTCATGAAATCAGTGTAGCCACTTCAACATACTGATATTATCCAAACAACAATAATCATAGAATCATAAAATCATAGAAAATTTGGGTTGGGAGGGACCTCAGGAGGTTATCTAGTCCAAACCCCTGCTTGAAGCAGGACTACCTTTAACTATATCATCCCACCCAAAAGCTGTCTAGCCTGGTCTTAAAAAACCTGCAAGGATGGAGAGTCCACAACCTCTCTGGGAAAACCTGTTCCAGTGCTTTATTCCTCATGAGAGTTTTTCCTAATATCTAACCTAAATTTCCCTCGCTGCAACTTGAGACTATTGCTCCTTGTTCTGTCATCTACTAGCACTGAGAACAATCTAGCCCCATCTGTTTTAGAACCATCCTTCAGGTAGTTAAAGGCTGCTATCAAATTCCCTCTCAGTCTTCTCTTCTCCAGACTAAATAAGCCCAATTTCCTCAGCTACTAATCATAATTCATGTGCTCCAGCCCCCGCGCCACTTTTGCTGCCCTCTGCTGAACTCTCTCCAGTTTGTCCACATCCTTTCTCTAGTGGGTGGGCCCAAAACTAGGAACCATAATAAGAAACCAAAATGTTGTGTCCAGCCCAGTAGTAACCCCATGGCTGTGTTTCTCAGTAAATACAGGTCTCACACCATGGTTCTTTAGACCCCCAAGGCTGAGAGTACTAAGATAGGTTTGCTCAGTCATGGGAGTGGAAAGCACGCTTCCCAAATGCTCTCACGGTGCTTTTACAACTATTACTTTTTCAAATCCCTCACATAATTTACATAAAATGCATAGTTTTACACTGCACCAAAAGCCATAGCACCAGAGGATAATCCTACTGCTGAAAGTGTTCAATATTCTTTTTTGAGCAACTTAATATTGACTCTAGAAATGGTATTTGAAGCTGACAATATTGTCTATTAAAATAAACGACTTCTGGCTGGAAGCAGTAGCCATAGCAGTTGATGCTTTTTACCTTCTGGTTTCAGGCTGCAACTTGCAAATTAAGTTGTTGGGGTTTTGTTCTCATTCAACAGATTTCCCAGTGACTCATAAAATTACTCTAAGTGTATCACTATTGTAGGAATATTAACACAAATGATGACTTATAGACCATCAAAATATGATTTGATTAATTTCTTATTTAATCAGAGTTAGTAGAAAGTAAGCAGTTTGATCACACCCTCCCTGTCCTCCCACAAAAAATTGTAAAGGGAACTGTCAGAAACTCTTCCTAATTAAATGAGAGGATTGATGTATCACTGACACAGCTGCACAGACCTAGTCTCCACTGGGGACTGCAGAAGCCATATTTTAAACCAGGGCTGTCCAACTTATGTCACCAGGTGCCACATACCTGTGGGCTGCACCAGCAGGGCAGAGTACTGCAAGAGTCAGAAACTGCAGGCAGCTCCCCACTGTACTATACACACAACCCCCCAAAACTGCACATGCAAAGGTGCCTCTTTCACTGCACCACACACACAGGTGCCGTGGCCTCACTCTGCTCCCCAGCTGCAGGCTCGCTGCTACACCGCACCTCATGGGCAGCCCAAGCCATACGCATTCCCAGCCCTACGTGCTACACTGTCACATCCCCCTGTCCCCTGCAAGAAGAGTGGAAACCCAGAGAGGGAGCAGGATCCTGGAGCAGGCAATGAGAGGTGCAGCAGCTGGGTGGGAGCCCAGAAACCACAAAAATTAACCCCTCACAGGCTGCATATGGCTTTCAGGCCGCTAGTTGGACAACGCTGTTTTAAACCACAAAAGTTAAGTCTTCATTGAAACAATCAAGCACTTCCAACTCAGCTGATTCTTCTTTTAAAGAAAATTGGATCCCAGCATAGTAGCAGAGATGTTAGAGACAGGAAATGGCCAATCAGAAGAACCAAATTCAATTATTCCCTTAAAATGAACATGCTGGTCCATCTCTAAGTGCACTTGCAGGGATTGAATATATTCTTAGCCCACCCTCTACAGATAGAAATATTGTCCTCTGAAATACCTCCTTTTCACTATCCCCTAGAAAGCGAACCAGTAGAATTAAAATCTAAAGCTGGCACACGAGTACACTCAAGACTTGCAGATGATATGGGGGTTCCAACTCCTCACCTTTGGCATGAGTAATAATAAGTCCAGTTACTTACGGCATTAGGAGTCAATGCTAGGTCTTTTCCCTGTGATGGAGGATAGATGTCAGTGTCTCTGTTCCCACTTCCTTCCTCTACCATCAACCTCTCTCCATCTTGCCTTCCCTGGCATTAGTAAATGGATGGAAAATAGAACTGAAAATGAAAGAGGTGAAGGAAAGGAGAGTGACTGGGCTTGAACCATTGGAGAATGGGTTTTAAAAGTATGTGATGAATTCTGCATACAGTAGGGAAAAAGAAGGGAGTGACTTAGATCAGGGAAGGGGAGGTGGTTTCCAATCCCTCAGACTCTCCTCTCTTCTAAACCCATATGAGTCTCCCAGTTCTAAAAATCATTTCACCAGTTGTCCCAAATCCCTTCCCTCTCTTTTCTTTTTTCTGTCACAGTCATTTCCCCTCTTTTAATACATAAACCAGCCTGTGAACTCCACACTCCAAAACCACTCCTTATTAATAAAATTCTACTGTTCCTTGCCCCATGGTGCCACCCTGCCCTGCCTTCTAATTACATTCTTAGTGCTTCACTCCCTATAGTTGTGAGAGAGGAGTGGTCCCATCCTAGCTCCCCTTCCCCATAGCATCTCTGTAGGAAGAACCTTGGCTCCCACTGTCCTGTTTCTTGGAGACTAAGGAGAGCACTCAACCAGCTCCCCATGCTGTTCCAGGGCCTACA
Source organism: Alligator mississippiensis (assembly GCF_030867095.1). NCBI lineage: Eukaryota > Metazoa > Chordata > Crocodylia > Alligatoridae > Alligator > Alligator mississippiensis. The sequence goes on from NC_081825.1 coordinate 233,729,551, forward strand.
AAGTAGCAACTCAAATTTCCTTAGAGGAAGAAATGAATAAAGAATTAAAGGATTTGGAATATATTTAAGGGCACTTAACATAGTTATGTGGAAAACAGGTCCTGTCAAACAAATTTGATTTCACTTTGGATGAGATTACAAGTTTGGTTGGTAAAGAAAAGTGCATACAGTTAGTATCAGTAAAATGTAATAGAGTTAGTGCCACATGATGCTCTGATTAAAAAGAAAATAGCACTATAGCAATAAAAAAAATACATTAAATGGATTAAGAACTGGATAACTGACAGATCTCAAGAAGAAATGGCCAATGGAGAATCACGATTACAGGGACTGGTACTACACCCAACACTATCCAACATTTTTATCAAAGATCTGGAAGTTAACAAAATTGTGGCTGGTAAAATTTGTTGCTGACAACGAATGGTGGAGTGATAAAACAAAGGTAAGGGCAAAGTGGCAGAAAGAGCAATATGGATGACTTGATAAGCTTGGCCAGTTCAAATAAATTATATTTTCATATAGCTAACTGCAAGCTCATACAACTAGGGGAAAAATGCAGGCTCTCTCTACAGGAAAGCAGTGACTCTTAGAAGGACCAAGTGGTCACAGTGGATAAGCAACTCAACATGCATTCTTTCTTAATATGATGCTGCAACTAAAAAGGCCAAGACAATCCCTGGATGTATACACTTCTATGAAAAGTATTACTGAGATTGAAAAGAGAATTCTGCATACAGTTTTAATATCCACATTTCAGAAAGGTGATTGAAAAACTGGAGAAGTGCAGAGAAGAACTCAAAAAATTATTTGAGAACTAGAGAAAAAGCTTTGCAGTGAGGGTCTTAGAGAGTTCAATCTTTTTTATTTACCAAAAAGAGCAGTTGAGAGGTGACTTGATTATCATGTATAAGAGCCTTTACAGGAAGGAAGAACTGAGTACAAAAGGGCTCTTTTGCCTTTCAGAGGAAGAAACAGCAAGAACCAATAGCTGAAAAATAAATGACCATATTTACCTAAAACCAAGATGACTTCGATTTTGTTGAGGCGGGCGGGGGGAGGGAGGGGTTGAGGAGCAGTGGCTGTGAGCCCAGGTTGAGGCTGGAGTTGGAGCCACAACAACCATCTGCTCCCCTCCCTTGTATTCAAATCCAAAATAAACACATTTTCCCCCCATTTTAAATGGGAGAGAAAAAAACCTCATCTTGGATTTGAGTAAATGTGGCAAGACAAATTCAAATCAGAAATCAGGCACACATTTTTAACTAAAGGAGTGATTGGTCATTAGAACAAAACTACTCAGGAAATGGATTTTCCATTTCTTGATGTCTTCAAATCAAGACTGATGCCTTTGTGCAAAATAGGCTTTAATCAGGCTCACGTTACTGCAGTCTGATTATGTAAACCTAAAGCCTTTAAGATGTTTTAGAGCCTTGTTTTTATTTGCCTATACAGGTTCTGTTGTGCAACTCTCACCTAAAATCACAGGGACTAGAAAGCACATGGCTTTTTCAAATTAAAGCTAAAACTCTCACAGAGCAGTTTGGGGACATCTATACCATTTCCAGTGCCATTGGGAGCACCACTCTCAAGGATGATGCTCCTTCTCTGGACAGGCCAATCAGGAAGACAAGGTGGTGAAGCCACCCTGAGGGCATGCCCCATCGAAAGCTGGTATTGCAAGAGTGGTGGCAGGGCTGTCCTCACAATGGTTTCATTGCCTCATTTCTGGAACTGGTGCATGTGGAGTGGGAATGAATAGATGGAGCATGTTTGAAAGCAGCACTCCCAAGACTGCTACAGAAGCATGTTAACACGCTCCTTGAGACCAAGAGCTGAGGTTTCAAGAAATACATTGGAAATCACAAGACCTGTGATAAAATCATGGAAGGTAGTGGCATAAACACAACTTACGTTCGGAGTGGGGAGGGAGGAGTAGAGATAGTAAGGAGTTGTGAAATAGGTAGAAGCTCATTTCCAGCCAGTTGTCACATTGCAGGGCTTCGCAAAAGCTTGCCATAAATAATACTATGCACTTGTTAGATAGAGAAGAATGATCTACATTTTACAGATGGCAAATCTGAGACACAGCTTAAGCAACTTGTCCAAGTTCATATGTAATGGCCCAACATCCAGCTCTCATCCTCAGATAAATCCCTGACCCTCCAGTAGGTGCTCAGATAATTTACTTCATATGGGAGATGTAAATCCAATAGAAAAATATTTTAAATCACTTCCTCAGCAAAGGTAGAGAAAACATGTACATTGCAGGAAGTAAAACTGGTAAACAAGGCTACAAATAAGCCATGTGGAAAGGGAAAGACATTGTAAAATAGGCATGGGACAGTAACTTTGGCACCAAATGACACCTGCCAATGGCTATCCCAGATATTAGGGACAAGTAGACTCCTTGAAAGCAAGAAAACCAATTAACTTGGTAGAAATCTTAATCTCCAACTGCAGCAGTTAGTCCAGAGAATAGATATGGAGCCCTAGCAACAGAGGGTGAAGAGCATGTTCCATTGGTGGAGGAGGACAGGCCGGGCTTCCCAAAAGTGGGAAAAATTGAGACCACTGCCACCAAGAAGAAGCAATGGGTGGTGGTGGTTGGAAACTCCCTTCTGCAAAGGATGGAGGGATCCATCTGCCAACCTGACCTGTTGTATCGGGAAGACTGCTGCTTGCTTGGAGCCCAGATCCAAGATATCATTGAGGGATTACCAAGACTTATCTGGCCCTCTGACTACTACTCTGTGCTGTTCATCCATGTGGGCACCAATGACACTGCTAGGGGAAACCCTGAGAAAATGAAAAGTGACTACAGGGCTCTGGTGCAAGGATGAAGGGGATAGAGACTCAAGTGGTGTTCTCTTCGATACTTCTGGTCAAGGGAAAGGGCCCAGGCAGAACAGGTGCATCCTGCAGATCAGTACCTGGCTGCGCAAGTGGTGTTACCAGCAGGGCTTTGGCTTCTTTGACCATGGGATCTTCTTCCAAGAAGAAGGATTGCTGAGAAGAGATGGGATCCACCTGATGAAGAGAGGGAAGAGCATCTTCAGACAGGCTTGCTAACCTAGTGAGGAGGGCTTTAAACTAGGTTCACCGGGGGATGGAGACCAAAGCCCTGAGGTAAGCAGATGATCTGGAGGAAGAGGAAGCAGGAAGGAGCAACAGGGCAGGTGTTCTCATTCTTCCAGAGAAATCAGGGCAATCAAGTAGTTACCTCAGGTGCCTATACATGAATGCACAGAGCCTGGAAAACGAGCAGGAAGAACTGGAAGTCCTCGCACAGTCACAGAACTATGACGTGACTGGAATAACAGAGACTTGGTGGGAGCTCGCATGACTGGAGCACTGTTATGGATGGGTACAAACTGTTCAGGAAGAACAGGCAGGGGAGAAGAGGAGGAGGAGTTCCACTTTATGTTAAAGAGTCATATGATTGCTCAGAGCTCCAGTATGAAATTGGATATAGGTCTGTTGAAAGTCTCTGGGTTAGGGTCAGAGAAGAGAGCAACAAGGGTGATGTCGTGGTGGGGGTCTGCTATAAACCACCAGACCAGGAGGGAGTGGTAGATGAGGCTTTCTTCAAACAGCTAGCAGAAGTTTCCTAATCACAGGCCCTGGTTCTCATGGGGGACTTCAACCACCCGGACATCTACTGGGAGGGCAATATAGCACTGCACAGGCAAAGCAGGAATTTTTTGAAGAGTGTTGGGGACAACTTCCTGGTGCAAGTGCTGGAGCAGCCCACTAGTGGCCATGCTCTTCTTGACCTGCAGTTCATAAACAGGGATGAGTTGGTGGGGAAATGTAGTAGTGAATAGCAACTCAGGTAGCGGTGACCACAAGATGATTGAGGTCAGGATCCTGAGGAAAGAAAGGATGGAGAGCAGAAGAGTAAGGATTCTGCACTTGAGAAAAGCAGACTTTGACTCATTCAGGGAACTCATGGGCAGGATCCTCTGGGAAGCCAGACTGATGGGGAGAGGAGTCCAGGAGAACTGGCTGTACTTCAAAGAAGCCTTACTGAGAGTGCAGGAACAAACCATCCCGATGTACAGGAAGACTAGCAAGTATGGCAGAAGACCAGCTTGACTTAGCAGGGAACTCTTCAGTAAATTAAATCACAAAAAAGGATGTGGAAACTTGGACAAACAACTAGAGAGGAGTATAAGAGTATCGCTTAGGCACTCAGAGGTGAAGTCAGGAAGGCCAAAACCCAGTTGGAGTTGCAGCTAGCAAGGGATGTGAAGGGTAACAAGAAGGGTTTCTACAAGTATGTCAGTAACTAGAGGAAGATCAGGGAAAAGTGTGGGTCCCTTACTGAATGACAGAGGCAACCTTGTGACAGAGGATACAGAAAAGGCTGAAGTACACAATGCCTTTTTCATCTGTCTTCACAAGCAAGGTCAGCTCCCAGACTACTGCACTGGGCAGCACAGGCTGGGGAGGAGGTGAGCAGCCAACAGTGGTGAAAAAACAGGTTAGGGAGGGACTACTTAGAAAAGCTAGACATGTACAAGTCCATGGGGCTGGATGGGATGCAACCGAGGGTGCTGAGGGAGTTGGCTGACGTGACTGTAGAGATGCTGGCCACCATCTTTGAAAACTCCTGGCAATCAGGAGAGGTCCTGGATGATTGGAAGAGGGCAAACATAGTGCCCATATTTGAGAAAGGGAAAAGGAGGGTCCAGGGAACTGTCTGCCTTGCTTCAGTCCCTGGAAAATCATGGAGCAGATCCTCAAGGAATCCATTTCTAAGCACTTGGAGGAGAAGGTGATTAGGAACAGTCAGCATGGATTCAACAAAGGCAAGTCATACCTGGCCAACCTGATTGGCTTCTATGATGAGATGACTGGCTTTGTGGATGTGGAGAGACCAGTGGATGTGGTATACCTTGACTTTAGCTAGGCTTTTGATATGGTCTCCCACAACATTCTCACAGATAAGCTGAGGAAATACAGGCTGGATGAATGGACTGTAAGGTGGATAGAAAACTGACTGGAGCATTGGGCTCAGAGAATAGTAATCAATGGTTCGAGGTCTAGTTGGCAGCCAGTATCAAGTGCCCCAGGGTCAGTCCTGGGGCTGGTTTTGTTCAACGTCTTCTTCAACAACCTGGAAGATGTCATAGAGTGCACACTCAGCAAGTTTGCAGATTTCACCAAGCTGGAGGGAGTAGTAGAGATGCTGGAAGGTAGGACTAGGATTCAGAGTGACCTAGACAAGTTGGAGGATTGGGCCAAAATGAATCTCATGAGGTTCAACAAAGACAACTGCAAAGCCCTGCACTTAGGATGGAACAACCCCATGCACCAGTACAGGCTGGGGGCTCACTGGTTGGGCAGCAGCTCTGCAGAAAAGTACCTGGGGGTTACAGTAGACAATATGCTAAATATGAGCCAACAGTGTGCCCTTGTTACCAAGAAGGCTAACAGCATACTGGGCTGCATTGGTAGGAGTGTTGCCAGCAGGTCAAAGGAAGTGATTATTCCCCTCGAATCAGTAGTGGTGAGGCCACATCTGGAGTACTGTGTTCAGTTTTGGGCCTCCCACTACAGAAAGGATGTGGACAAACTGGAGAGTCCAGTAGAAGTCAATGAAAATGGTGAGCAGACTTCTGGGCACATGACTTACGAGGAGAGGTGGAGGGAACTGGGTTTATTTAGTCTGGAAAAGGTAAGACTGAGAGGGGATTTAATAGCAGCCTTCAACTACCTGAAGAGGGGTTCAGAAGAGAATGGAGCTGGACTGTTCTCAATGGTGGCAGATGACAGAATGAGGAGCAACAGTCTCAAGTTGCAGCAAGGGAAGTTTAGGTTAGATATTAGGAAGCATTTTTTCACTAGGAAGTTAGTAAAGCACTGGAACAGGTTACCCAGAGAGGTTGTGGACTCTCCATCCTTGGAGGTTTTTAATGCCCAGCTAGACAAAGCCTTGGCTGGGATGATCTAGTTGCGGATGGTCCTACTTTGAGCATGGGGTTGGACTAGATGACTTCCTGAGGTCCCTTCCAACCCTAATTTTCCATGATGCTATGATTCTAACTCAACCCAAACTGGCACCAACTATCCTTCACTGGCCACAGACTATTTATGATGGAATTGATGAACAAATGAATCAGTAAAGGAGCAAATGAGTAGAAGAGAGACAATGTGATACACAGCTTGGTTGGGAAAAAGAGAGGTGATGAAGAGTTCAGGAGGTGGGAAGAGTTGGTTGATTGGTTGAAAGTCTGATATAGTTGAGCTTTTGATTTTTTCAAGGAAATGCCATACTCTTCACTGCTGGTAAAGCTCAGAGGTAGCAAGGTGCGTGCTCTGCCTTGTTCACTCTTACCTTGCAAACTCTTACCTTGCTCCACAGATGAGGAAAATATCAGATGCAATGTACCAGGATTAACAAAGCATCTTTCCTTACTCGATATACAGCACAGACACCATTTAACCAGGCCTGGGGGTGCAATTTTTTCCTGTGTTTAACAAACAAGCAATACACTTTGCAACAGTGTCTGAACAGTATCAAAATCCCAAAACTAAACAAAAATGTGGGGAGTGAAAAGAGGGGGTAGTATGACTACACAGAGAGAGTGGACCTTGTGGTCATGTTAAGCTTATGTTTACCAACCAACTATAGTATAAGCTCCTCATTCTGACCCCTGGCAGCTGTATAGCCTGACCCTGTAACTTCTGCTGAACTGCTGGGAATAAGGTTGATCCCGACATCATTGCTTGGAGTTTACCCAAATGCTGCCGTCCTTGAGCACAGGAAGCCCACCAACAGCAATCCTACAAGACCCTGTTTCTGACATCTGCAGCTCAGTTCCCATCTCTCCTGTATGAGAAAGAAACAATCAGCACACCAGTTCCTAGAAGAGCCCCACAAAGGAACCTGCAATAGTTTCATGCCATGCTCAAGAAATAAGCAGCTTATGGACAGCTTCAGTGAAGACTGTAAAGTTTGACGAAAGGGGAAGGGGCACTTCACGTGGCTCTGGCTGGTTGAAGATGACACAAATATAAGTTCAAACATGCCAACCACACCTGTCTTCTCTGATCACTTAAATGACACAAGAAATGACACCAATGGGGAGAGAGTAAAAGCCCCTCTGCCCACTTCCTTGTGCTCTGGTCTTTACATACAGCTTCTCTCTTGAGGATGACTTCACACAAACTGCTCCCTCTGTGGGGAGAAAACATCCAAGGAATCTTTACACCTGCCTGGTCTTTCACTGCCCAAGCTAATCACTTATCCAGTCTATTTAGTGTAGTCGCCATCTCTCATTGTGTAGACAATTGTGAAACAAGTTGCTTGTTTCCATTTACATTTCAGTGGATGGGAATTAACATCTCAGAAGCCCCCATCACAGCTGCTTCAGACCTCTGTCAGGCAGTTTCAGCAGCAAGGACACGGGCTGAAAAGGAACAGAAGCTGAATTTTCTCTTATCCCCCCTTCCCTCACCCCTTTGAGAAATTATTCCTCCATTGCATGGCTAACATATGTTAGCAGAGGTAAGCGTGTATGCATAGAGCAGGGGGAGGAGTTCGTACTAACGATACTGTACCTGTTTTATGAAGTAACCAATGATTCAAGTTTCCAATACTGTCAAACAGTCTGTCAACCTTCTCAAGCATTACAGGTGGGGCCTGGTGGCACAGCAGCCAAGATGTGTCACTACACATCCAGATGTGTGAGTTAAAGCCTCACTCAGGACTTGAGCTCTAGTCTACCTCCAGTCAACCCAACTATAAATAGGCACCGGGTCATTTGTAGAGGGTCAAAGGTGGAAAGATGCAATGCTAGTCCTGTTACTCCGGTTTTATGGTGTTGGCTACAGAAACTGTGATTCCTTAGCTGTATTATAATGGGCCACATACACCTGGGATGGACTTCTGACGTTAGTATAACCTCCAGATGCTCAAGGTACCCTGGAGAAAATGGGTTTCACTATCAGCAAAAGTGGGAGCTCCAGAGGTTGACCAACCCAAACATCTGCTTTTAGCTGCATCATTTTTTATGAGTGACATACAGAGAACTAACAAGTGATTATAGTACCTGCTTCAAACTCTACAATTGGGATGAGTGGGGAGGGTGAGCAGGAAAAGCTACATTATTGTACTAGGGCATCAAGTTCTAGTGACATTTAATAACCAGATGTGCTGGCTGCTCTACCTGGACACACAAGGCTACACATTCAAGGAATGGTTACTTGGACATAGATGTCAATATACTGCCCTCAGCTGTACATCCTAAAAGCTGAATAGGTAGTCTGTGGGTAATCACATTTAAGTGTTTTCCATGGGCAATCATGTAGGTTTACATGGAACTGTAGGCACACTTGTACACAAACACAGATCATCCCATTTTGAAATTCCCATAGGACTTTTATCAAGAAGAGAGATTCGCCCATGGGACCTTGGGCAAAATTTTCCCTTGCCTGCTCCTCTTGACCATGCACCAATTTGTTCTCTGGAGTGGTACTTTCTGCATGTCCACGTTGGCACTCTGAGATCCTTCACATGGCTAGAAGAGAGTTGAGTATTTACAGCACATGGCCTTCATCTGCTAAAAACAGAAGCACAACTCCAGACAGGCATGCAAATATTTAGAATGCAACAGCATAACAACAAACTCTGCAAGGAAAGAGGATGAAAATGAATTAAGAACTCAGAAACCATCAGTTACTGGGGTCTGTGTGTGTGTGTGTGCACGTGCGCATGTGTGTGCGCGCACGCACAAGCCAAGTGCCCGTCAAGAATGAAGGGGGGTGGGGGTGGGGTGGGACAAAGGTCCATGTTCAGCCCCCACCATGCACTTTGGGTCTGGCCCTGCTCCTCTCTCTCTTTGGGGCTGGGGCTGGCACCGCTCTCCCCCACCCCCACGCTCTGGGTCCACATCCCTCTTCCTCCCCTCCTCCTCTCTCCCAGCTGTTGGCAGGGCCCAGTGGTGGTGGCAGGGTGCCATCACAGTGCCCCCACTACTCCTTGGGGACTTTTGGCAGGGCAGGGCAGCAGCACTGCGCTCCCCTCCGTTATGATGGGCAGGGACAGAGTCCCACATCTAGCCCTGCCCCCACTTCTCGTCTGGTCGGGGAGGGGGTGAAAGGGCCTGTTCCCCCTCCCTCCCTGCCCCCCCTGCCTCCGGGGCAGTTGTCGGGGCACAGTAGCAGTGGGGCACCACGACTGTGCCCCCCCCACTCCCCGCCAGTTTGTGTTGGGGCCTGTCAGCTCCATCCCTCCCCCCCTGCTTCTTGTCTGGTTGGGCATGCCAGATCCCCGCATCCTCCCCCCGCACCAACTGGTTCAGGGCTGGGGCTCAGGCCAGGCCCGGGGCCAATCCCGCCCCTTCTCCCACCACTTCAGGACTGGGCCTGCTCTCCCCACCCTCCTCCGTCACTGCTGCCTGCAGGGGATGGGGGGGGCCAAGGCCAGCCCCCATGTCCCCACTGTCGTGGCAGCACTCCGCCGTGGCATCTTCTGGCTGGATGCTCTTGGAGAGCTCCGATTAGCTGTTTGCCAGCCTGTCAGAGTGTGAATAAGGTGTTATGGACAGACAGACAGATTAAGGCTTTTATAATATTACATAATATATATTGCATCTGATTTTTTTGGCATCATATAGACCAGACATATATCACTTCTCTTTTACAAGTACTAAACAGCATTCTTCCTTGGATACAAGAGAAACAGGTTTCACTCCAGTGAACTCATGTCAGCTGGAACATTTCAAACAGAACAATCATAGTGAGAAGCTGAAGTCCTGCAGATGAAAGTCAGTTGCACCCTTCCCACAGAGATGGTCTCCTCCTTCAGTCTTATTTACTAAATTCTCTCTTCATCTGACTTTGGTCCATGCTCTTCTTCCAGGTACTATGTCTCAAGAAGTGTGTTTGAGAGATCCCACCCAGCATCTAGAAGTGCTTTGCCCTACAGCCCATCCAAAAGGATCAAAGCACCTTGGGACACTGACACATTTCTGCCTATTCTCCTCTGCCTGGTTCCCATCAGTACAATCCAGCTTTACTCTGTGTTGAAATAATGGTGTTGCCCTTGTTGCCTCACTCCCTTAAGATTATGATAAAAGTAGCAGCCTGTTAAACACCCTTCCAAGTTTCACTATTCTCTTTTATAGAAAGTAATGGGGTGCTTCTTGCAAATTCATTGTTGTTCCTAAATCCTTCAGCTCTTCCTCAAAAACATTTAGTGTACTAACAGAACATCTGTCATGATTGTACATCTTCCTTTTCCACTCCCAGAAGCCTTATCAAACAGCCTCTGCAAACAAGCAGTAGCCAGCATGGACCAATATTATGGATGACTTCACTCTATAAAGTCTTTGACTTCATTTTAAAGTCTTTGAAGGAATTCTGAAGACAGCAAATCAGCTGCTATTACAGAAAGATACTATGTAATATGGTCCCAATTTTCAAGAAGGGGAAGAAGGAGGACCCAAGTAACTATAGGCCTGTAAGCCTCACCTCGGTGCTCAGGAAGATCTTGGAGAGGATCATCAAGGAGCACATCTGTGGGGGCCCTGCAGGGGAGATCATGCTCAGGGGCAATCAGCATGAGTTCATCAAAGGCAGGTCCTGCCAGACCAGCCTGATTGCCTTTTATGACCAAGTAACTAAATCCTTGGATGATGGTGTTGCCGTGGATGTAGTCTTTCTAGACTTTAAGAAGGCCTTTGACACTGTCTACCACCCCATCCTCATCAATAAATTAAACGACTGTGGCATTGATGCCTACAGTTGGATGGGTAAAAAATTGGCTGATGGGGGCGCACCCAGAGAGTAGTGGTGGACGGGTCGTACTCAACCTGGCAAGATGTGAGCAGTGGGGTCCCCCAGGGCTCAGTCCTCAGGCCCACACCATTTAACATCTTCATGAGCGACTTAGACAAGGGGGTTAAAAGCACGCTGTCCAAGTTTGCTGATGACACTAAGATGTGGGGCGAGGTGGACACACTTGAAGGGAGAGAGAGGCTGCAGCTAGATTTAGACAGAGTACAAAAGTAGGCAGATGAGAACAGGATGGGTTCAACATAGACAAAAGCAGGTTGCTGCACCTTGGGAGAAGGAATACACAGCATACATACAGGCTGGGGTGTTCCCTTCTTGAAAGTACAGAGGCGGAAAGGGATCTTAGAGTCATTATGACTCCAAGATGAACATGAGCCACCAATGCCAGACCGCAGCCAGCAAGGCCAGCCATACCTTGTCATGCATCCAAAGATGCATCTCAAGCCAGTCCAGAGAGGTGATACTCCCCCTCTATGCGACATTGGTCAGGCCGCAGTTGGAGTACTGCGTCCAGTACTGGGCACCGCACTTCAAAAGGGATGTGGCCAGCCTGGAGAGGGTTCAGAGGAGGGCCACCCGTTTGGTGAGAGGGCAGCAGGACAGGTCCTATGAGAGACTGAGGGACCTGAACCTGTTCAGCCTTAGCAAGAGGAGGCTGGGGGGGGGGGGGAGGGGACCTGGTGGCTGCCTACAAGCTCATCAGGGGAGATCAACAGCAAATAGGCACAGCCCTTTTCTCCCCAGCACCACCTGGGGTGACAAAGAACAATGGTAATAAGCTGATGGAGAACAGGTTTAGGTTAGAGATCAGAAGGCAATATTTTACAGTTAGGGTGGCCAAAATCTGGAACCAGCTTCCCAGGGAAGTGGTCCTCGCCCCTACCTTGGGCAAATTCAAGGATGATCACCTGACTGCGGTCTTGAGAACCCAGCATTCATTCCTGCCTGTGGCAGGGGGTTAGGCTAGAAGATCTATTCAGGTCCCTCCTGACCCTAGCTACTATGAAACTATGTAACTATGACACTTCCTTCAGGCACAAACCACACACAGACAATATCTCTCTGTTTAATTTGGAAGATAAGTGCTTCAGGTAGCTCTGTGGATTAATATGCTGTTGCTTAACCACTGCTTTAGAAACCCATGCAACTTGTATTTCATGACATCACTTCCCATTGATTAGATCTGTGATCCCATTGGGGGGGGGTCTCTCTTCTTCCAATATACTAGGACTTGGCAGAAGGTCTCCTTTTGCAATTCTTTGGCTTTTCTCTCCAGAGCTTTCTCAGTTGCTCTCCTCTTCTCCTACTCTGCCATACTACCTCCTGCCTTTCCTGGGCCAGTACAATACACATGGACATTGAATATTTGTTTTAACTAGCAACGGCACTGAGAACTTTAGCTGTGAAATCACAGGTAAGACTGTACATATTTCTCTAAGGCATTTAGTTAGTAAGCCCACCTCCCGCCCCCTCCCCCAAAAAGGAAGGAATAAAACAAGACAGCCTGAATATTGTTTCTCTTCATCCTTGATGCACAGACACAGGCTGTTGGCTGTAAAAGTTAAAGAACAAGAAGAACTCTAAAATAAAAGTTTTGTTTTAAAAAACACCCCCAGCCCTCCCAACCCTCCCCACCTAGAAGTCACATATTAAAATAGGGAATAAGTGAAAGTATTTGAACATTCAGGGTGCGAGAGAAAGGGGGTGGCAACACTTCCATGGGATTAGGGAGAAATGGCACATCCCACTTTACACACAATCATCCTATTCATCTCTTACTTTCATCCTACTCTATCCATCCCACAAGAAAAAAAAAACGTAGTGAACATCAGCAGCAACTTTATGATAGGCAATAACCCTTTTCGATGTCAGTCCAGGAAAAAAAACAGTTGATTCTCATTCTTTAAATTATATCATAGATGTGGAAAATACGCAGAGATCTTTGGAGGGTGAACTTTTCACATCCGCTGTCGATATCTCAGGAAGAGCCACACTGCAGCCACTGCTAGTGCCAAACCTGGCACCAAAATGGCAGCTAAGGGAATACCACCTGGCTCTCCATCTCCTCTGTAAACCACTGGGCCATTCTGTGGCTGCAGCTATAATGGAGAAAAAGTACCAGTGTTAGAGAGATATCCCTCACTGCAGGAGAGACAGCAATACTATGTGATAATGAATAAATGCTTCTGTAAGCATGTACAACATGCCATCCACTTGTATTGTACATTTGAGGCACAGGAGGTTCAGAACATGAAACTCTGCTTCAAAAGGCACCACTATGGCTTGTTCCAAAGGAAACCTTCCATTAACTACAAGCAGCATTAAATGCTTTTATATCCCTGCATAAGCAAGGGACTATGCAGAGAGGACAGCTGGAGCAGGTTAAATTCCATGCAGCAGAGGGTAGCGATACACAGATCAGGAAAAGTGCATTAAACACTCCCTCTCTAGGCATCAATACATTATCTCCAGCATGTTCATTTGCCAGGAAGAGGCCTACGTTGGATTCCCCTTTTATATTTGCACAGGGTGAGGGGATCTCGGCACGACCTAGCTACACATTTCTTCAAAGACTTTCCCCAGCACTGGTTCAGGTTGGGTTAGCATTTCTATTATGAATTCTAGCACTGCGAGAAGGGCCACTAACAGCAGTGGCTTCTAAATGCCTTGCTGTCGCGGCACACCTCGCTGCCCCGCTCCTAGAGAGGGGAAAACTGCTGGGGAAAAGCCCTAGCGGGGATAATGAACTCAGCTGTGAGTTGCCAGGGCAACCCCAGATAGATTGACTTACAACTAATGAGAGTCAGCTGCCTGTAGGAGGCAGGGCCTGGCCCTTATAAAGCCTAGGGCTGAAGCCAGGCTGGCAGTTCCCTGCCGGCGGCCAGATGGAGAGGAGCTCCTGGGGCTGAGATGCAAGAACTGCTCGAGCAGAGTAAAGGAGAGTGGCTCCGGGAGATTGGAGCGAGGTTGTTATAGCCAGGCGGCCTTAAGTTAAGTTGTAGCCAGGAGGCTTGTGGTTTTGTTGTTGTTGTTGTTGTTGTTTAAAAGACCGGTGGCTAGGGTGAGGCTATAAGGGGTTGGAGGAGGCCTCATAGGGACCCCCAGAGGGGTGGGGGCCCCAGTGCCTCAGAAAGGCGCAACTTGCAGGGTGCGTAGACCCCAGCCCCAGAGTGGGGCATTTTAGAAAAGCCCCAGCACGGGCACGATGAGCCCCAGAAGGCGGCACTGCTAGGAAGCCCTAGCGTGGGCGTGGCGAGCCCCAGAAAGGGGGAGCGCACTTTAGAGGAGCCCAGCGTGGGCCCAACGAGTCCCAGAGAAAGGGGGGGACTATTGAGAAGCCCAAGGTGGGTATGGTGAGCCCCGAAGAGGGGGAGCGCCTTATTGAGAAGCCCGGGATGGGCATAGCGAGCCCAGTCATAGGCTAGTACGGCAGTAGACCTCAGACAGGCATAGGGTGCTGCGGTGGACCCCGACGGAAGGGGTTAGTGGTACAACGCCCCAGGAGAAAGGCAAGGTGCTGCAGTTGTCCCTGAGGAGAGGGGATAGCAGTGCGGTGAGCCTGGGTCAGAGAGGGTAGCCGTGCAGTGGGCCTAAGGGACCAGAGGCTCGGCCGGAAGTCCCGTAGCGGGCCAGGTTGTTTTAGAGAAGTCCCAGGGAATTTAGACCCGGGGAGAGAGTGACGAGGGCGTGGTGCTGCGGTTGTCCCTGAGGAGAGGGGATAGCAGTGCGGTGAGCCTGGGTCAGAGAGGGTAGCCGTGCAGTGGGCCTAAGGGACCAGAGGCTCGGCCGGAAGTCCCGTAGCGGGCCAGGTTGTTTTAGAGAAGTCCCAGGGAATTTAGACCCGGGGAGAGAGTGACGAGGGCGTGGTGCTGCGGTTGTCCCTGAGGAGAGGGGATAGCAGTGCGGTGAGCCTGGGTCAGAGAGGGTAGCCGTGCAGTGGGCCTAAGGGACCAGAGGCTCGGCTGGAAGTCCCGTAGCGGGCCAGGTTGTTTTAGAGAAGTCCCAGGGAATTTAGACCCGGGGAGAGAGTGACGAGGGCGTGGTGCTGCGGTTGTCCCTGAGGAGAGGGGATAGCAGTGCAGTGAGCCTGAGGAGAGAGCCCAGAGTGGGCTAGATCATAGAGGAGGCCCAGGAGAGCAGGCGTGTATTCTGACGGACCAACGTCCAGTACATCTGCGAGGCTTGGGGCGTGGTATTAGGGGTTGGTAGGAGCCACGCATAGCTCATAAGGCTAGGGTGCCTGGGGAGCACCCATCATACCGGGAGACCCCCAGGGGGTCCGGGAACACACGGGGACAGAGGTCCCAGCTAACCGTGCCCAGGGAGTCATAAGGCAGCCTCCCAACTTTATCTAACCAGCAAAGACGTGGCGGGTGAGAATTTGAGGGTGCCCTTGGGCCGACTTGGCACGGTGAGGGGGCCGTAAGGAGATCACGGCCCTCCTGAAGGACCCAGCCGTGACACTTGCCTTTACCTCCAGACCGAGGGTATAAAAATGCCAGCACTATTAAGCTTCCTCCACACTGCCTTGCAAATGTGCCTCACCCCTAAGATGAAGGGATGGCCTATAGGTATTCTCGTTTAGGGTCCCACCAGTCTTTAGCCTCCTAGCCGAGACTGACATGTAGGGAGTCAACCACTCCTCTAAACATCTTGCTTTCTTCTACCCAGCAACAACATAAAACTGGAGATTTAGGTGTAGGAGGGGACTTGGGATTTCATCTGCTCATATCGTGAAACAGTGTATCTCTTTCCCAACAGAGGAGGGTGAGGACAGACTCTAAACCCTCTCTCTCCCATCCCAAGTGCTACTAGAAAATAGTAATATTATATAGAGATACTGCCAGTGCTTGGTTACTTGGTGAAGGCCTCCTAGAAGGGGCCATTCATTAACATAAAAAAACCCAAACCAAGGAAACCCTGCACACATTGTTCACATTGAATCCCTGGGAATTCTGTTATTTTTTCCACAGAGAAAAGAGGGATACATAAGAACTCAGGTCACCCCTTAGAAGCTTGTTATACATACCCTGTGCTGAACTTTCAGAGACACGTCATCGCCTGCATTCCTGAACAAGTCCACAGCCTCCCGGTGCTGCAAGTCCTTGAGGTCCTTGCCATTAATCTAACAAAGGAACAAAAGGAAGAACCAGTAGCTGTGAGATCAGAAATCAACTCTTGGAGAGACTGGACAAGGTAACAGGAAACAGTTTAGGTGGCCAACATTATTCTACGTGGGAAATCTAATGAAAAGAAGAGGTTAGAAGTTTGGAGCTGGTTCTGAACTTTGTAACTTGGTCTCACCTTTTATTCTGATATACAGAGTGGATAAAGGGACATAGACAATACAATCATATTTATCCAAAGCCTTTTACCTAAATTATATTATGCTTCCTGCTATGAAATACCTGCTTAAGAGCCTACCTTTCTTACCCAGCTTCTCCTACCCAGGTTTACCTGAGTGCCTGAAACAAACTAGGTGCCACTGTGAATTATTTTTACCTTTTGAAGAAATAAAGCAATGTCAGGTGGAAAGGATACTTTTTTGGCTGATGGTACAGGATCTAATGAACATGAAGCACAATGCAGGGCAAGTATATCAGAATCCAACAGATACTCATGTCCACTGTCCTGCTTCAAGTCCCTCTGAAGTATGTGGAATAAAACATGCTAATGCTTTGTCCCAGGACATGGCTCGGGTGCACCTGCAACATTATGGTGGGTTTCTGTTATTCCTGGGACAAGCTGGCTGGGCTGTGTGCTCTTGCTGGCCACCTAGATGCAGAGAAGCAGCAATGCACCTTAGAAGGGCTACATGTCCAAATGACTGTGCTGTGCCTGTTCTGATTCAGGTCAAACCGCCAGGACAAGCGCAAAGTTTAGAAGCTAATCCAAGTTATCCTGGACTGTTTTTTACATTAATAATTAAAAACACATTTTTCTTATTGGCAAAGCAGAAAACTTTTCCTCCAACTTTGCAAATATATTCATGTTTGGCTTCAGATGAAGCATGAGAAACGTCAACCCCTACAGAATAGCTATTGAGAAAGTTACATGGGAGCAAAACCAGGTTAGAATGGACTAGCTCTGTCAACATTGGTTCTTGTGGAGTCATTCGTTTTGCTAAGGGACCCAACAGGTAAAAAGATACAGCTGAGACAGCTAATATTACAAGGTCTCCTGGTTATTAGACTCTCGCTTAATAAAGGGCCAAATATTAGAATCAAAACTCCAAAACCAACACAAGAAGCATTGTACTACACACATGTTCTACTGCTTGTGAGCATCTCATTTTATCAGATCAGCTGCTTATAAGAATCAGTCTTAAACTATAATCTATACATCCAAGCCTTTTCCCCACTAGCCACTGGAATTAAGAGAGAAGTGGTTAGCTATGTTAGTCTGAAGTCAGGCAGAAGGCAGGGTAAATTTGCACTTTGTAAACTAAATAAATCAGAGATTATATACATTAGCATAAGCTTTCATGGCAGCATCTGATAAAGTGATCTTAGGCTCACAAAAGCTTATGTTATACAAGTGTGTGTGTGTGTGTGTGTGTGTGTGTGTGTGTGTGTGTGTGTGTGTGTGTGTGTGTGTGTGTGTGTGTGTACCAAATATATACATATATAACATATGGTTTAGTTAGTCTGTAAAGTGCAAATCTACCCTACCTTCTGCTAGAATCAAGTCAGTTCAAACTGCCTCTGTGTGAGCACATTCACTGTACAACTAAGTTGCTACACAACAACCTGTGACTACTGAGTATCACAGTGTTGACCAGCTAACAACTTTTTTTTTTTTTTTTGAGAGTGCTTAACTCTACTGAAGGAGTAACCAGAAGCTGAGGAAGTGCCATCAAAAGGAGGCAGCAATGAAGCTGGGCATGTCTCATTTGATTCTCAACAGAGTTTTAAAGCAAAAAGGTATTTACCTTCTGCACTGACCATGGGAACCTCAATGCTAACTATGAACACAAGAGTGGGGAAAAGACTGAAATCTCTTTGGTTCATACATGCACAACACCACAAAGCATTAATCACCTGCTGAATCCTTGTCAAGAAGGCAAGAAGCCCAACAACAACGACTGGTTATACTAATTCTAAGCTCACTGACAATTGAGTAGGTAAAAGAAAAGACATGGCAGCATGCTGAAAAAGCAGAATGCCAATGCAATGTCAGTGGAAAGAGGGTGTCACAGGTTTTGCCCAAATTGCTGCAAGAGTATTGTGCTGACAAGATTTTCAGCACAGATGAAACTGGCTTTTTTTCCCCCTACAAAGCAATGCCTAATCACTAAGGTGATTGTATTTCCCTAGTTCCAAGCCAGGACACACCATTGTCTCTGAGCTCAATTATCAGCTGAGTGTATTGGAGAGTAGAGGGGAAATACAGAGCACTGGAGAACAGAGGGAGATGGGGAGGGGGATTGAAAGTCATGTCTTTTTGCCAAGATAGTTCCATTTTTAAACATCAGTTCTGCAGATTAATTTAATTTGACCAAACAGGTCCCCTCTGCACTACAGGTACCATGCAATTAACTGGTGAATTGTGCAGTTACCTTGAGACCAGCTACATATGCAGAGTAGCTAACACATGATAAATGCTCCAGCCAGCTATACAGTTAGACCTCAAAAATGTGTACTAACTTTATAGCTGGTTGCTATTGAGTTTTAATTTGCAAGTGTGGCAGGGCCTCTCTTGCAGCTGCAAGCCCGTCAGCTAACAGGGCTCCAACCACAGGGGTGCAAGCCCGGAGCTCTAGGGATTGCGGCTGCCATGGACTTGGGGGTGCATGAAATCCCTGGGCTCGCACAGGTAGACAAGGTTCCTTGGGTGAATCTGATATCTTTTATTAGACCAACCCAAATAGTTGGAAAATAGTTATTAAGCAAGCTTTTGGGTTCAAAAACCCTTCGTCAGGCTAACTGTCACTTCCCAGAGACGAGCCTATGAACTCTACTTCATCAACCTCCTGGATACTAAAAATCATGGACTAAATATAGACATTGGATTTATGACACATTATAACCTGCCTGACATCTGACTCGCCAGGTACCTCTCCACTTTCATCCCCCTTCTCTCTCTTCCCCCCCCATCCCCCTCCCCAGCCTCTCTCTCACCCATTGACTCCTCAATCTACATTTTCACTGACTACCTGTCTTGTATGCATACCAGCCCAGCCGCTGGCTTCTTTACTTTTCATTCCATCCAGGAAGAGCACACACCAACTGCTGAAACTTCCTTAGCCCGACAAAGGGTTTTTGAACCCGAAAGCTTGCCTAATAACTACTTTCCAACTATTTGGGTTGGTCTAATAAAAGATATCAGATTCACCCAAGGAACCTTGTCTGCCTATGTCCTTAGACCAACACGCAACAACCTACACTCCTGGGCTCGCACAGGGCTCTTGGTCCCAGCTGCACCTCACATGCAGCTGCGGCCCAGAGATCCCACAGCTGATGGGGCTCTGGGTCCAGGCTGCGCCACATGTACAGCTGGGACCCAGAATCCCATGGTTGATGGGGTCTCTGGGTCCTGGCTGCACATGGTGCCTGCGGCCTCAGCTAAGGGTGCCTGCTTCTTGCCAATTCACCAGCAATAAAAAGCAATTGGATCCAGTGCATGATCCCACAATCATGCCTCTTACCATACATGTGTGGCATGGCAGGCAGTGCAAAAAGATGTTTAAAAAGGGGCATTCCTAGCAAAAATGGGAAGTATGATCACCCTACGAATCAGACTTTTCTTTTCAAACTTGTTAATGGTGGAAAGAAGCAGAAAGATGGCATTACTGTGCTTCTGATTTGCAATATTAGGCATTAAAAAAAACCAAAACCCTAGTAAGTCAGAAGGAAGAGCAAGACTCCACAATGCTCTCATGGGGTGAGCACTACCCACTGACTGAAGAGCAAGCAAAAATGTACAGATGACAAGCTCAAGCCTCGAGGAATAAATGAATGGCACCATGAACTTGTGAAAAAGTTTTGGAAGATTGTTTTGTTGCTGGATAATCCTTCTGGGCACCTGTCAAATGTTGTATTGCAGAATATTTACTATTTTTCCTGCCAACACGACCTCAGTCATACAGATTCCCAATCAAGACATCATACAAAGCATCAAGAGCATACACTAACATATTTGTGACAAAGTAATTGCAACAATCAATGAAACTCAAGGCACTGGCTGTAGTACGTCCAAGAACTAGTGCTTCTGAATGCTCTTCAAAAGCAAAGTCGTTGGGACACTGTTAAAGCTGACACCATCTGTCATTACTTCAAGGCAGGAATTGCCAACATGACTCACGTAGGTGAGGAAGTCAAAAACCATTCTCCATCTGGAAAAAGGCCACTTCAAACCTTTAAAAAAAATTGGTGGCCTTTGACAAAGGAACTGATGGTCACTGCAGAAGTCAGCAAGCAAGACATTGTTGACAAGATCCAAGAGTGACACAAGCCAAATGCACATCTAGTCAATGAGAAATGTGACAAAACTGAAGCAAGACAACAGCCTTCCTGTACAGATGTTAGTTTTCCATAGGCTTGAGAACAAAGGTGACAGCAAAACAGAGGACAACAAAAATGTTAGAAAAGGAAGTCTCAGAGTTCCTGAAAATGACAAAGTGGCAGGAAATTTTACATGAATATTTTAGGCAACAGATGTAAATGTTAGATGTCAAAGTCTGCTGGCCTGTAGTATTTATTGTTTAAATTTTATTATAATAATTAATAAAATCCAATGAAGCATCAAAACTGTCAAGTTTTCCAACAGGAGTCTGCATGGACTTTTTACTTCACTTCCTTTATTAAAATCAGATGTGTTCTGCCTGCTGTGATTCTAATAACTGATGGACTTTGTAGTAAAAAAGCCAATATTAATTACAGATTGAGAAGCTATATATTACAGCCACAGTATAAGTTAGGTATCTAAACAAAAGTCTTAAGGGGAAAAAATTAAAAGAGGATTGCAAATTTCTGTAAAGAGAATCAAAAGCAGAATATGATATAGTAAATTTGTCCTAACCAATTCTTACATTTTTTTTTTAGGAGAGATGCAATTTAAACAAAACATTTTAAGGATGTAAAAAAGATATGCACTAAGGATTTGATAAATCAATTAGACATGCTAGCATTTGCCCCATTTAAAAATGTGCGCATGGATATTTAAGACAGGTATTGCCAAATACTTAACTGTAGGATGCATTCATGCTTAATGGATGATCATTTACTAACAGATCAAGCATGCAATCAAAAATAAAAGCTTTCATTTTCAGTTGCCTTGCCTTGAACCTTTTATTGGCCATCATAAGATAATGATGCCCTTTTATTAAGTATAAGGGCTTGGAGGGAGGTCGGCAGTGGGGTCCCGCAGGGTTCGGTCCTCGGACCGATATTATTCAATATCTTCATCAGCGATTTGGACGAGGGCGTGGAGAGCACCCTCTCCAAGTTCGCTGATGATACCAAGTTATGGGGTAAAGTTAGTACACTGGAGGGCAGGGAGCAGATTCAGGCTGACCTGGACAGGTTGGATCAATGGGCAGAGAGAAATAGGATGCAATTTAATAAAGATAAATGTAAGGTACTCCACCTGGGAAGGAGGAACCCCCATCACACCTATAGGTTGGGGAGTGTCCTTCTCAGCAGCTCGGAGGCAGAGAGGGATCTTGGAGTCATAACTGACTCCAAGATGAACATGAGCCAGCAGTTTAACGAGGCCATCAACAAGGCCAATCGCACCTTGTCGTGCGTTAGCAGGTGCATGACTAATAGAACAAAGGAGGTGATGCTCCCCCTCTATGCGGCACTGGTCAGGCCGCAGCTGGAGTACTGTGTCCAGTTTTGGGCACTGCACTTCAAGAGGGATGCAGGGAATCTGGAGAGGGTCCAGAGGAGGGCCACTCGCGTGATTAGTGGCCTTCGTGATAGACCCTACGGGGGGAGGTTGAGAGAGCTGAATCTCTTCAGCCTTCACAAGAGATGGCTGAGGGGAGATCTTGTGGCCGCCTATAAATTTATTAGGGGAGGTCAACGGGGAATAGGGGATGCGCTGTTTACTAAGGCGCCCCAGGGAGTGACTAGGAATAATGGGTGTAAACTAACTGAAAGTAGATTTAGGTTTGATATTAGGAAGAAATTGTTCACAGTAAGGGTGGCCAGGATCTGGAATGGGCTTCCAAGAGAGGTGGTGCTATCACCTAGCTTGGAGGTCTTCAAGAGGAGGCTAGGTAGTCACCTCGCTGGGGTCATCTGACCTCGGTCCTCTTTCCTGCCAGGAGTAGGGGGTCGGACACGATGATCCACTGTGGTCCCTTCCGACTCTACAATCTATGACTCTATAACGCATGAACACTGGATCATTTTTAATTAACATGCTAGACCAGGGATACTCAACCTTCTTCCCCAGTGGGCCGGATTGGCAGTGCTCTGTCTGTCCATGGGCTGGATCCTGCTGGTGGTCCCAATCTGGCACCAGGGCCAATGCAATGGGCACCATCTGGCCATGGGGAAGGGGGCGTGGGGCAGCCTAGCCGCAGCCCAGCCCCACAGGATGTGGCTTGACCCCAAGGGAAAAAAGGCAGCATGGCTTGGCCCTGCAGGGAAAAGGAGGTGTGAGCCAGCCCCAATCCAGATGCAGGGGAGGAGGCATGGCCCAGCTGCAACTGACAGAGCAGACCTTGGGGTTTGGGATTTTGGCAGGGGAGTGAGAGGTGACCATATCAATGGCCACCGTTCCCCTGCCACCAAATTTCCCTCCTCATGGGGAGCTCTGCAGGCCAGATGCAATGGCTCTACAAGCTGTATTTGGCCCGCAGGTTGGGGATTGAGCACACCTGGGCTAGACAAATGCAAATTCAACCCATGGAATAAAGCTAGATGGATCTCTACAATTGTGTGCTGTCCAGCCCTGTCTAGAAAGTTATTCCAATAACAGAAATCCATTATTTCTCACTGAAAAACATTTCATAGCCAGGTTACATTGAACATATTTTCTGATATTCCACCTAAAATTTCTTTTGCCCCATTATGTACCATTGCTCTTAGATCACACTAACCTCTTCCTCCTCTTTTTGGCATTTACATGCTTCAAATACACACACACAAAATTATTATACTGCCAAGATAAAGTAATACAACTTCCCTCATTTTAACTTTATATCACTCTTTGGATCAATAGTCAGACTCCATCTTACACAAGTCACTCTTAATTTATTTATAGTGCCTGCAAATGCTTTACATAGGAAAGATTAACAAATGAGTTTTAAAAATGTGTATGTGACAGATTATCAGCAAATACCTGTGCATATCTCTGCTTGTTAAAAAAGATTGCTTTGTATGACTGATAATACTAAAAGACAACATCCGAGCCACCTTTTTACATAATTATGTTGAGGAGAAAGAGCCTAAATTACTTTTGATGTATTACACTTCGATCTTTTATGGCTCAATAGGAAGCTCAGATTCTCCTGAGCAAAGCAGTTAGTGCTGTAATCATCTTTATTCCACTGACCAGCATAAATGGGAAAGCTACCTGGAGATTAAGAGACTGTTTTTTCTCATTTAAATCAATATAAATCACAAGTAACTCTATTAAATTTATGTAGAATTACAGTAGTATAATATGTGAAGAGAACGTAGACCTGGTTATCTTAGAACCTTTTAAGTCATCATAAGTGGTCCTAGCAGAGAGGTTCCAGAGGGTGGTGATGGGTGAGTGTCCATCATCCCCTCAGGACCCTCCCCGTAGGGTTGCCCAGGGTTTTATCTTCTCACCCCTCCTGCTCAAAGTGTATATGAAGCTGCTGGGTGAGATTATGTGGAGATTTGGTGTGAAGTGCCATCAGCATGCTGATGACACTCAGCTCCATCTCTTCTTTCCTTCTGACCCTGGCCCCCAAGTCTACACTGACAACTGGATGTGGGGAGAACCAACTGAAACTGAATCTGGACAAGACTGAGGTGATGGTGGTGGGCAAACCACTTGCCTTGGGTGGGGATTGGAACACCTATCATTGATGGGGTTCAGCCTCCCCTTGTCACTCATGTTTGCAAGCTTAGGGTGCTCCTGGGTGTTCAGGTAGCAACCGTGGCTAGGATCACCTTTCACCAATTCCATCTGGTGAGAAGGTTGCAACCCTTTCTTTCAGATTCAGATCTGGCCAGTGGACACCACCATCCATGACTTCATAATCTCAAGGCTAGACTATTGCAATGTGCTCTACATAGGGCTGCCTTTGAAAAATGTCTGAAAGCTGCAGTTGGTGAAAATGTGACAGCCCACCTTCTGATGGGGGTGGGGTGACAAGAGCACATAACTCCAATCCTTCAGCATCTGCACTGGTTTCCAATAGCTTTCTGGGCACAACCTAAGGCACTGGATTTGACCTACAAGGCCTTATATGGTCTGGGCCATACATACTTAAAGGACAGCCTTGTCTCTTGTGCCCCACTGCAATCCCCAAGTTGAGCCGAGAGCAACCTCCTGCAAGTACTATCGCTACTGTAAGTCTGGTTGGTATCAAACATGGGAAGTCATTCTTGGTAATTGCTCTCCAGCTCTGGAACTCCCTCCTTCAGACCCACCAGAGTCCAAGCCTGGACATGTTTTGGAAGCACTGTAAGACTTTCCTACTTGGGGAAGTCTTCAGCAAACAAAGCTAGACTGAGACATTGCTTAGTAGGTCTGTGTTTAAAATCTACTATTGTAAGCCTCCCCAGTACCTTTGGTGGAAAGGGCAGCATATTAATTGCATAAATGAATTTGAGCAGTGGTACTCAACCTTTTTGGACTTGAGGAACCCTTCCATAACTTTTGTGAATTGACTGGCACTCAGTTTCAAAAACTAATTTTTAGCTCCTTGCAGTGCTCACCTCCTTGCAGAGGGGCTAGGTAGTGGGAAAGGGGAATTGGGCAGGCAGGGACAAGTTTGATCCCGCACTTATCTACTTATCTCCTCAGACTTCTTGACAGCCTTCAAAGGATCTTGCACACCCGAGCTGAGACTCACTGCCCTTGAGCTTACCCAGAGCTGTTCCCCATCTATAATGGCCTGTAAAGCATTGTCTCATAAGTTTGTTAATGCAGCTCCTTGAGATCACAACTTCATATTCAAGTGAAGACAAGCCCGTAGCTAACCCAAATCTGAAAAGGTTCCACCTATCCACTATAGGACATGCTAAGAAAAATCACAAAGAATCTCCTTGTTTAGCATTGGCTGGCAGAAACAAAAGTGCACAGATTAATAAACTGCCGTGACTGACAAAAGAAGGGATTGCACTGAACCACTTTTCTCAATGAACTGCTTTGAACAGGAGACCTCTGACGCAGAACTGCTAGGTAAGAAGAGAGACAAGGTATAAAAGAGGATGGGAGAGAAGGGCTTACCGCTAAAATTTTGTCCCCCTCTTGTACTCGGCCATCCACAGCAGCAGCCCCATTTTCTTTGATCCGGCTGACATAGATGCCACTGTCGTTGGGCAAGTATGGCTGATCCGTCCCTCCAACAATGTTAAAGCCTAACCCTGAGACATGCAAGAGACAGAGCACATCAAACAAGGGAGATAGGAGAGATAGCTAACCACAATTTGAGCCACCCTTGCAGCTGGTAGGGATAATAATCTACATCAGAGGCAGGCAAAACCCGGGCCACAGGCCACACCAAGTCTGCAGTGGACTCCATTTCCCAGCAGTCCCTGCCTACATCACTGCAGCTGGTTTCTATGGAGACCCCAGCAGCAGCGGAGCCAGGGTTTCCACAGAGACCAGATTGGCCTCATCAGGGCTGGCAGCTGGGCAGGGAGCTGCTCCGGGGCTGGGATCTTATGGCAGTGGCAGCATGGTCTGGAGCCAGGGCAGAGCTGCGATCTGCCGCCCACATGCCCTGGGCAAGGGTGTGCAGGCAGCAGATTTTGGCACTGCCCCGGCTCCAAACTATGCTGTCACTGCCATAAAATCCCAACCCTGACCCCAGAGCAGCTTCCCACCCAGTTGTACACCCTGCCAGCGCTGCTGGAGCCAGTCTCCATGGAAACCCTGCCCCCCCCCCCCCCGCTGCTGGGGTTTTCATGGAAACTGGCTGAAGCGATATGGGCAGGGGCTGCTGGGAAATGGAGTCCAGCCACTGGCTGGATTTGCCATTGTGCCCACCCCTAGCCTGTATGCTGCCCTGCCTCCTCCTCTACCCTGCAACTCCCAGTGTAGCCGCACACAAACCTGCACATACTCCAAGCCCTCACTGTCCAGAACAATTTTCTCAATAACTTTTTACTTAAAGGAAACAAACATGATTGATATCTCACAGAGGACCTTCAAGCAAAAGTGCATCAGACCTACACCAACTTTTGAGAGGCAAGTAAGCAGTAACCTCATTTTACAATAGAGAGACTTGACATGACTTGTTCAAGGTCTCACAGAGCCCAGATTTCTCAGCTCCCAGCCCTGTATTTAACCACATCTAATGACTTAGATCAGGCTTTAGGGCATTCTTTATTTCCTTGAATAAAACCATCTCATATTTGAAGTGAGCACTTGATGCCGTCTCAGGAATCCAAAAACATGACAGGAAATGAAGACAAAACTCTACGTTTTAAAAAACAAACTAGAAAATTGCATAAATTGACAGAGAAATTATATCCACATTAAGGCAGGGTTTTTAGAGGGTTTGGGATTTTTTTATTTTTTTTAAATAAATCTTGATTATCGAATTCTGGTTGTAGCCAGCTGGTGGATTAAAGTTCCCTGGAAGATTAAGACTTGTTTGCTTAGTCTAATCCAGAACAGACTGAATTCAAAAGCTAAAACACAGGGGTTGCTAGAGCCCCTTCTGTATCACAGATGCAAAGAAACAGGTTTATAAATAATAATAAATGATAAGGATGGGGGATTTAGCTGCAAGAAGTTTGGGAAGTCAAACTTTACCAAAACAGCTGAGAAAGGGAAGAAGGAGAGGAGGAATTAGGCATATTCTGATAGAAACCTGTCACCCAGAAGCTACCAGCAGTATGGGTCTGATATAAATTCCTGCTTCCTGCTCCCCAACACCCACTTCACCAGCTGAATACCTCTCTCTCTCTGCCTGCATTGGGTGGAGAACAGAGAACACTGAACAAGCAGCTTACCAGAAAAGTGGCTTGCCACAGCTTGTGGTACCTTTTTAGTTTAGTATTAGGATATCAAAGGGCAGAGGGGCGAGCTATAGCGTTCACAGAGTACAATCTCTGCTGGAAAAGCAGGGGAACATGAAGAGCTCCCATCCACCCACCATTCTTCCTGCTCCTTCTTGCCCATATTAGACAAATGGTGGAGAGGGTGGACTTGGTAGCAGAAACTGTGGGGATACAGGGTTGGGGAGGTGTGGGAAAATGAAGGAGATACTGGAATTTCTGGTACCCTAGTAGCAGCTTTAAATAAGGTTACATTTTCTGTGGCAGTTAAAATGAAAAACAAATTAACAAGTGTGTGCCATAAAACTAATAATCTGGGAACAAAGCATCAGTGCCATAGAATATTTACTGGGGAGAGAGGAAAACATGAAAGAATCCTATTCTCTTGTTTTGTAGCAGGAACAGTCATGACCAAATAAAGGTTTTCATAAGATTTCATTAATCAGAGCACACTATGTTTTAAAAAGTCATTATCTTTTGGATGCAATTTGGGAAGGAGGGATGTGGGTGGGTGAAGGTGAGTGTGAAATGAATAGTGGTAACTGTTTCTTCTAGGTCATCCATACAAAACACTTGTGCCCGGTAAAAAAGTCTCACAGTTCTGCCTTGCTTGGTAAAGGGTAGCCATTCAGCTACAGATTTAGAGGCAGATTAACCCCAACAGCAGAAAACCAGAAAATAATCTGTCTTCACAAAACATGACTTTTCACCAGCTCAATAAGAATTGAACAACAACTAAAAAGTGCGAACACCAGGCGCTCACTCTTCTACCATGGTGGATATTTTTGCCATTCTGCAATTTTTTGACAGACGTTTTTCACAGTACCCTTTTTAAGAGTTTGTAAACCAGTCAATGTACAGTTTGAGAGACAGGATTATACTGTGCTATATAGAATACCAGTACTTTGCTCTTTGGACACAGAAGTGAATGATAAGCGATGTGATAAGGGCTCTATTATTATGACAAGTTGATGGTACCTTCACCCTATTGGTTAGTACACACTTAGCATCTAATATTTTTTTTAAATGTATCTGCTATGTTCTCTAGAACACAGAGATCTAAATAATTATATTTCAGATCCAGGGGATAAGAGACTAAATTAAACCAAAAAAATTCAAGTCGGAATATTCTCAACTGTGTGGGAATAGTTGCCAGTCAGCAGGGGTTTCTATTCAGCAAATGAGAATTTTATCAGCAGTTAGTTAGCATAAGGGCATCAACTGAACACCAGAGCAACCAGAGTTAAGACCGCTAAAGCAGTACAGACATAGAAGCAGCCCAGCTCCTCTGAACAGGACTGGATGATTCAGCATGTGCAAACTCTTTCAACTTTAGGCTACCAGTTTAAACAGGTTTAGGATCAGATGCCAAGCATACTAGAGAGATTTGGTGGGGGGTTTCTGGCTTGCTGCTACCTGTGTTGTACCTTTATCCTGTGAATAACTAGGTGACTTAAGCATGCAAGGCTCTGAAGCCAGTGCCTTTCACTAGGCATGTCTACACACACGATTAATATGCACTAATAAGACTAATATGCACGAATAAGCTTTTTCGTGTACAGCAGCACATGTGTAGACACTGCCCCAGCTGGCTGGGGAACAGGGTGCTTCATAGTGGAAGGCAGCCCCTGTGCAGAGTGCAGGCAGCCCCCGTGCCATGCAGCCACTAGGCAACACATGGAGATGGGGGGCGGGAGGGAGGGTGCTGACTGGTTGCTCCCCCTGCCAGTCTCCATGTGCAGAGGGGGTGGGGCAGGCTTTCTGAGGCCTGGGTTTCTCAGTGCAGGGGCTGCAGACCTTGTGCTGAAGCACCTGGTGGCTCCAGCCAGCCAGGGCAGCATCTACATATGCACTGCTGCACATAAAAAAAAAACTGCAGCAGGGTAATACTTATAAAATACAAGTATTTTACAAGTACTACCCTGCTGCAGAGTTTTTTAATGCATAGCAGTGCACATGTAGACGCTGCCCTGGCTGGCGGAAAAATACAAGTACTACCCTGCTGCAGAGTTTATTAGTTTTGGGAGCCCTAAAATGCGTGCGTGTGTAGATGCTGAGACATTTACTATGCAGTTAATTAGTCAACTGCGCAGTAAATGTCTCTTGTAAGCGCACCCGCTGGAATAAGATTCACCATCAGAAACTAAAATTACATCAACAACTGAGATATGGATACTGCAGCCTCTGGAAATGAGAGTGAAGCCAAAACTGGCCACCAGCTATGCTCCAGCAGGTCTGGTAGGTTTTCATTTGTACTTACCTTAATTAACATTAAACCCTGAGCCACAAAATGTAGTTCCAGATTCAGAACTTCCCTTAAATTTGCAGGTCTTTTGGATCAAGTCTCAACTTAATGCATGTGTTACTAACTGAATGCAGTTCTTACAACAACATTTTTATTACATAATAAATCATGTCAATTTCAAAGCAAATACAATCCTGAAGGCCTGGCTGCCACAGCCTATTTGTTACACACAGGGCATGTCTACACGTGTACTTTAATGAGCAGTAGCTTATTTTACTGCGCATTAAAGCATCATGTAAAAAAGTGTGATTAATCTGCAGTAAAATAGGCTATTGAGCATTGTCACTTAAAAACTGTGCACGTTCATTAGTGTGCATGAAGGCAGCCTAATGCACATTAGTAAAAGCTCCAAGGAAGAACACTGAGCAGAACATACCAGCCAGCACCCACAGGCCCTCAAATAAATCCAAGGAACCAGTAGACTCCACCTACTGAAATTCTGCCCAGAGATGCATATGAATGAGGGTCAGGAATATGGCCCCAGAGTCACTTGGGTTCCCCCCAGCCAGAGCCTCCTTCCTGGTCAGACAGATAGCAAGCTTAGCTACAGACAGGAAGAAGTTGACCAGGAGGTTCCAGGACTTGGTGGGGCCAAGGATGGGGAGTGCATAAAGAAAAAATGTGGGCAGAAATGCAGCCAAAACCTCAGCAGGAGATTTCTCAGGAGGTGCTGGAAGAGGAGCTGCAGCCTGGCACATTCAGGGTAGGCATGCACCAGGGTCTCCCTCTGCTGGCAGAAAGGGCCAGTATCGGAGGTGTCCATGAAGCATGCGAGGTATATGCCCGTGGACAGAGCTCCGTGAAGGAGCTGCCAACTGAGGCCTGACTGCCACAGTGACAGCTGACTACTTTCTCCACTGTCCTTCCCCACTTCGTTTTCCCCTTCCTACTCACATTATTGTCACTTATTGTCATTTAGGCACCTATTTAAGTAACTTACTAACCAGCACAGGCAGAGGGTAGGGCATCATCACTCTGGTCAATGTTTTCTGAAGCAACCGCTAATTTTGACTGCTCAGCAGTTTCAGAAATGCTCAGCAACTGCCACCCAGGTGACATCAGTAAGAGCCATGGGGCTTCAATATCATTCCAAGAACAAATCCAAGCTCTTCTCAGTTGAGTGCCAGTAGTAGTAAGTGCTTTGGAAAATTCTGGCCCTTGTTCATTGTGGGAATGTTCTTTATCTTTTGTCCTTCTACTAAAAGGCAAGGAGTCGAATTTTATCTGCAATTCACTATTCATATTGAAACCATTTCGTCCAATTTCTTTAAATAAAAAAAAGAACTTTCACAGTTACATTTCAACTCTTGGGGAACTTGGACTCCTTTTGAAAAGACCAGTTTTTATAGTCATGTGCTGCTCCTTATACTGGCTTTCAGTATACAACTATGCTGCAACGAGGAGTCTATTCTTTTATCCTCAGCAAGAGGGTGCCACAACAGTGGGGTGGGCAAAATGCGGCCTGGGGGCCAGATGCAGCCCGCCAGGCCATTCTATCCAGCCTGCAGGACCCCTAAAAAATTTAGAAAATTAATATTAATCTGCCCTGGCCTGCCTGTCATGTAGCCCTTGATAGCTTGCCAAAACTCAGTAAGCAGCCCTCTGGCCAAAATAATTGCCCAATCCTGTGTGACTACAGCATAGGCCAGAATACAAGAAAATATAATGGACTGCTATGATCAACAGGATGGAAACCACTGGAGTATTTAAATGGGGAGATCTGAGGTCACACTGGCTGCTTACAGATGTAAAAACCCCCTCAAAAACCAACATTTACTTTAAATTCAGCACACCCCCACACCGAGCCCACCACATAACTAGAAGAGGCATTGTGTGCATTGGACCTGGTTCACCCAACCTCTGTAAAAATCAGGCACTTTAGTAAGGCTTTTTGGCGCTTTAATAGCTGATTGAATCAGCTTTAAATAAAAGTGCTATAAAAGCCACACTGAAGCACCTGATCTATACAGACAGTACGGAGCTGGGTTGAACCGATGCACTGCTTCTGCCGATAAAGCACACTTTTTTCCCCACCCCCATGTGTCAGCAGCCATAATTGTTGCCCCCAGGATTACTTTTGCAAGAAACCCCCAAGAGATTACCTTTGCCCATCAGCTGTAGTTCCCAACTTGACACCGTCAATCCCTCTCTGGCCCCTGGCTGGCTCGCCAATTGTTGCCCACAGGATTCCTTTTACCAGAGACCCCCAAGGATTGACACGGCCCCTCGTCCGATTTGGTATCAAGTAAACTTTATTAGTAACCCCTAGGGCTTATTACAAGATAATTATCCTTGTAATACGACCTGGCAAGTGGTTGGTTCCTTAGACATTACAGCAGCGACCTTCGGTGGTACTGGCCTCAGATCCTCAGCTGGGTGTGCAAGATGTTAGTTTCTGGATTCCTTGTTACCCAAAGCAAGATTTCCAAGGCTACTCCTGTCTCCCCAGGGTGGCAACACAAACACACACTGTCTCTTTGTTTGTCCACTACTTTTATAACTTTCTCATCTCAAACTGTCCAATCCTCAAGTTTCTTACCTCATCTTTTTAGATAAGGTACTCCAATCCTATTCTGTTTTTGGTTTCCTTTCCTTTTAGGGAAACTATGGGCTAACCAGGTAGAGATCATAGCACTCACTTTTCCCAGTGCCTTATAAGGCACTCTATACAATTTAATTCCTTAGTTCTGGGAAGGCCTAAAGTTATGTTAGGAGCCTGAGCATAACTCAGTTTGTCTGTTACAATAATGACCAGCTAACATGCATTGTTAAATTGTGCTATAATATGCCTACGCTTGGCCTAGGTAGAGCTTCAAATCACATTAGCCAACTTACGTATTTCTGCTCCCTAGTCTAAATAAGGTCCAAAGCTCAGAACCACAAAGTATTTAGGCACCCAACTCCCATAAGTGTCTGGTGCCTACTTCCCACTAAAATTAATTTGTGGACTGGAGCTCATGGGACCAGCAAGAACAAAAGAGCAGCAGAAGCAACTATTTCTTGTTGTCACCCATTTCCTCCAGGTAGGCAAGAGCAATCCCTAACAACTCCAGACTCTCCCTATGCCTTAGGAAGGGTGTTTGTGCCCAAAAGCTTGCAAAGAGCAATCTTTCCAACTATTTAGTTGGTCTAATAAAAGATATCACATCTACCCAAAGAACCTTGTCAGCTTCTTCCCCTCCTCCCCCTCATTAATTGTTTGGTAGCACAGAGTCCCACATGTGCACCTCACCAGGACTTCCCTCACAGGTTTGTTCTCTCTTGCAATTTTATCTCCTAGACTTTCACTGCAGTTTAAAAAAAACCAAAAAACGAAACAGCTTTCAGTTGAACCTTAAGTCTCATGTTGTTCTTCCTTTTAAAAAGCACAACTAGCATATAGTCAAGATATGCACACACGTGTATTGCCTTGGAAAACAATCCGGCTGCGTTCTCCATCTCGCTCACACAGTCAAAACTATTATTTTATTGCGGATCTTTTATTTGCAAACTGGAGAGCAAGGCAGCCTCACTGCAAATGCTTCTGTCACGTCACGGAGTAAGGAAGCAGGGTGGGAGGAGAGGGGGACACGTGAATTTAATTCAAGCGCAGAGCAATGTTAACCCCTCCCCAGCAGCATGAGAAGCCACATGGCTGGGGAGCATTCTTGCAAGCATGCC
Organism: Alligator mississippiensis; assembly: GCF_030867095.1. Classification (NCBI taxonomy): domain Eukaryota; kingdom Metazoa; phylum Chordata; order Crocodylia; family Alligatoridae; genus Alligator; species Alligator mississippiensis. Next base: position 233,762,479 of record NC_081825.1, read on the forward strand.
AGAAAGGAGAGCTCTGAGTGCTGGTATTCACTGCCACCTCCTGCTGAGATTTCATTTCCATCCTGAAGGTCTTTGCAAATGTCTCTGCTGCTGGAAACAAGGGCTGAGGTTATGCAGGCCTCGGCCTGGGGCTTTCCTGGCAGCCCTGAATCCAGGGAGGTGCTCAGAGCCAGGGGAGGCTGCAGCTGCTGATCTCGGCATGGGCAAAGCATCCAGCCCAGCCCAGCCCAGCCCAGCCCCCGCCCCCCCCAACTTCAACTCTGTACCTGAAGGTCCTCTGGTGAGATTGATCATTTCCTCAGAGAGGCCAGACTCGACTCCTCCGCTCATGCTTTATGGCTCTAAGGCTCTGCCTGCCACCTGATCCCCTGCTCCTTACTCAGCTGAAGGTGAAGCAACCTCCCTGAAGCAGATACCGCTGCAGCACTTTCAGTTTCATCAGCCTCCAAACCGGAAAGCCCGGCTGGGAGGAGGCGGCGCGGGCAGGGGGAGCTCTGGGAGATGTAGTTTCTGGAGGCGTGCGCAGCGCTCACCTCTGTTCTTGCCGTCCCCGCTACCGCCCTGCCGCTTTCGCGGGGCAGATTAACATCCTGACACACACCACGCCCCCCAGAGGGCCTCTACATTGAGCGGTAAATTAACCCCAGTCAATTCCTCCCCAGGCCCCATTTCGATCACTTGCATATTGTAACCTCACTAGTTATTCTGACGGTCTCCATTGCACTTTCCCCCCAAACCAAAGAATACGGCAATCCTATGTCAGAAAAGAATAAAAAGTTTGTAAAAGATTTCAGGTTTCATCGTGTCTTTTCTGATTCTGAACTGTTCTAGCAGGCACTGTTTATATGTTTGACTATTTCTGATCATCATAAGGAAAAACTTCTTTCCTGTCCGAGCCCCCGAGGCCTGGAATAGGCTCCCTCCGGAGGTGGTGCAAGCACCTACTCTGGGCTCCTTTAAGAAGCATTTGGAGGCTTATCTTGCTGGGATCCTCTGACCACAGCTGACTTCCTGCCCCATGGGCAGGAGCTGGACTGGATGATCTCCTGAGGTCCCTTCCAGCCTTAGTGTCTGTGAAATCTATTAAATCATTTTCCCAAGCAAATTAATTTAACACAAGATAATGAATTTGATGCATTGCACCTTTAATTTGATTGAAGCCTGTGACGCACAAACAGTGAAGGTGCTCGTTTAAAAGTACTTCTGGAAGGATCAACAAAACAGGGCACAACAGAGAAGCGAGAGCCCAGAACCTGGGCGGTACCGGTGCCTCTTAGAGCTTGCTGCTCAAAAACAAGGGGTTGTGTTCTCCACCAACCACGTCAAAACTTTGTACAGGATCCCAGCTGAAATGAAAGGAAATTAGTTTTCCTGTCCTTAATGTTAACCAAAAGATACAGGTTTTGATATACCCCTTAGGCAGAGAGAGGAACTGGAAGTGACCCTCCTTAAGTTCCTTATTGGACTTGGATAAGGGGATGGAGCCATTCCTCCTTGGCCTATACTGTGCTCAAGGTCCAATTCAGCGGGTGTGTCATGAAAACACCAAATTGCATCAAGTCCTGAAGGGATCATAAGTGTGGGAACACCTACTTCGTCAGTCCTGATGAAGCTTAAGTTACCAGGCTTAGCCATTTAGCTGTTTAACATCCTCAAGACATAGATGTTTTGAGTCATGTCCAGAAGCAGACCTTTAGGTGCTAAGGGGGCCCTAAGGCAGGAAACTCAGATGTCTGTGGACCCCTTTGGGGGTTTCAGCATGCTGTGCCAAGCCCCCTATTCCAGCCCATTCTTCAGTCCAAGCCCTGAGAGTGTCTATATAGGTGAGTGGCTGGGTCCAGCCAAAATGTGGCCTTTTTTTTTTTTAATTTGAGGATGGCCAAGATACCTCAGGCCATACCTCGTAAGGAGGAAGGACCCTGATCTAAGGGTTTGGTGGCTCCAGGGCTGGCAAATAGACAAGAGTTCAAGGCTGCCCATGGCCTCTACTGGCAGGACACAACGCCCTTCTCAGGTTTGGACCATTGTTTCACCCTCATTTGTGAGCCTCCGTGACCCCTGGGGTCATACCTCATGAGAAGTCTAAGAGAAGCAGTAGTCTTACTTGTGTGCTTAGTGGCTCTGTGGCTGGGTGGTAGGCTGGGAGTTAGAAAGGTATGAATTCAAGGTTGCCTGCTGAGCTGTCTTGGCGGGCAGAGGCAACTAACTTGGCCTGCTCCCTGGCTGCTGCAGGGTCTTTCTCAGCCTCTCTACCCCCAGCCCCAAGCCATGCACACCGCAGATGGGTATCTGGACCCACCTAACCAGTGGCCAGGGTCTAAGATGCTGGGTTTGGTGTAATACACCAACACTCCTTTGGAGGTTTCAGCATGCTGCACAAAGCCCGCAGTTCTGGTCCGTGCTTCAGTCAGAGCCCTGGGATTGTCTATAGTCTCTATGGCACTTCTAGCTCAACAGGGGCTTGAAAGATCTAAATCTTGGAGGTAGGTACCTGCAGGGATGGACAGACAAGGCCAGTAGTGCTCAATCTTTTGGTGCAGCAGGCCAGATGAGTGGCATGGGGCCCCTCTGTCAGCTGGATCTGACCCCGCATGGGAGGATAAGACCCCGCACCACTTCTGTTCAGCCCACCGCCAGATCTGAGCCTCATGCCACCTCCATGGGACATCATACTACCTCGCAGGGCCCCATGCTGCCTCCTTCAGCCACCCACTGATTCCCTCAGCCCCATGCCATTTCCCTCAACCTCTTGAGGTCCCACACAACTTCCCAGGCCCCTAAACCACCTCCCTGGGCCAGCTGCCTCCACTCAGCCCTACTCTGCAGGACTGGGCCCCAAACCACCTCCAGCAAGTCCCTGTGGGCTCAGATTGAGCCTTGGGTCACCTGGGCACACTAATCCTGCATGCTATCCAGACCCTGGGGCTTTCCACAGGTCCAAAAATTTAGCACCAGAGAAGTTGAAATTCCTGCCACTGCTCCCTGACCACCAAATTTCAGACCATGGTGGCCCCTGCAGGCCAGATGACATGGCTCCACTGGCCAGATCTGACCCCTGGACTAGATTTAAGTACCTAAACCCATTATGGACCCAGTTCTTAATCCTGTGGTTCTCGGCCTTTTCAGACTCAAAGCCTCCCTTAATAAACTTGAGGTCCTCCTCAGAAAATGCCAACTCTTAGTTCTCTTGTTATTTTGACTAGAGAAAAACAATAGAGCAATTCTTGTGTTTCAGAGAACTCAGAAAGACCAGAAAGCAAGTCAAAATGATTTAACATTATGAATTTGTGTTTAAAATCTCCGGGGTTATCTTGTGAATCATGTTTGTGCCATAGGGCCCTGGTAGAGAATTACTGCCATAATCCCGCTGTCTCCGCTCTTTACCTGTGAGATGGGAGTGGTGATAATTCTTTTCTTCTACTCTTTCTCTCCCTTGTTTAACAGCTTGCAAAGGTTTTGTAGCAGGAAGACTTGATTCCTCTGGGTGTGGATAGTACTGGGAATAACGAGCCTTGATATTGTTTGGGGTTTCCAGGATCTATTGTACTACATGTAATATGAGCTGTAATTTTTTTAAACTGGTGTTTTAGTCAGGGAAGGTGGGATTTCCCTTATTTAGAAACCCCGGAGGAAATACATGAAAAACATTTTATATTTGGTCTCATACATATAAAAGGCTGAGAAATCTGAAGATGAAGCAGTTGAAAGAAATAAGATTTGGACACATTCTGCCTGCCCCACTGCTGCTGGTGTCCCAAAACCTGGCTGCTATAACAAAGAGTACCCAAGGGCCACCATTCTGGGAGCATCCCCTCTAAATTGGTGCCCAGGAGTGGTGCCTCACTCACCCATCCCTAGCTATACTACTGGAAGACAAAATGTTTTTCTGGCACATTGAATGGTTTTCTCTTCTGTTCTGCTGCATTTTGGCAAATCAGTTTGTAGAGCTGCTGGTGTTTGTCCAACAAAATATAATGTATGCAAAGACCAAGAATTAACCCCCCCCCCCTAAATTTAGGCCTTCAAATCCATATTTAAGCACCTACATAAGTAGACAGCTTTTCAAAAATGTCAGTCATCCTGCAGCTTCCATTTGCTCTCATGAACAGTACTCCTGAAAAGCAGTTTAAAGTGTTTCAATATTAAGGTGACCAACTCTTACAGATAGGGTGGCCATCATAGAGGACATTCCAGTTTTCTGTTACTCTGTCCTCTGTTGATACAAAACCCGGCATCTTTATGTCCTCTATTTTTCTCTTCAAGGGAAAAATAGAGGACATAAAAGCATCTGGTTTCATATCAATAGAGGACAGAGGACAACCGGACTGACCTCTATGATGGCCACCCTATCCAGACCTGAAGCACCTGAAGACAAGCTAATTAGCCCATGGTTTTCTACCAGATAGGAAGCAATACAGCTGCATTCATTGCAGTAGGACAAAACCTGGCTTTAGTGGACAAAAAGGGTTTATCTGATATAAGTCTAATTCAAAAGTTTTGCTCCAGGGGCTAGTTAGGGACCTTGGGCCATGGTCCCAAATTTGGGGACTGTAACAGACTCAGGTATTCGCTTTTCCCAGAGTCTGGTGCCCTTAGTGGCCAGACTGACCTGTCCACGTTCCCTGACCTCCTCTACCACCCATCTCTTGCCAGCCATGACTAGCTGTTAAATAAATAAAGGAAAGGTTGCCTACAAATGCTGGGACGGTGCCTTTTACCTCTGTTTCTCACCCCACAGGTGTACTCCCTCTTCAAGAAGCCATAAATCACCTTAAGAGCTAATCATGACCTCCAGACAACCCCAGTCACACCCATGCCTCAGAAATGACCCTCAGTCATCTCTTCAAGGCAGACCTCTATGTCCAAATCAACACTGGGCCCTCTGGACTTCTGCCCGTCCAGCTTCAGCTCTTTTTATCTGGCTGAGACCCTTCAGCCCAGGTCCACCAGCTCAGACCTTAGCTTCGTGGTCTCTGCCCCAATAGCAGAGAATGCCTCTCAGGCACCTCTCCCACCGCCTCCTGTGCCCCTGCAGCTACAACCTGGCCCTCCAGTTTTAAGCATTGTCTGAACATAAACTAAAGCAAATTGTTTTCCAGATAAAAGCCATGCCACTTTGGCTTCGTGCCTCACACCACACCTTCAGCTCCCATTATCATTGTCTTTGCAGCCCTAGGTAACCACTTAGATGATGGGCCAGTCCATCTTTGGGCACAAAGCAAGACGATCCCCGAGCGAGGCAAAAGAGGGAAAGGGGCCAGGAGGCTTCCATGGCTGACCAGAGAAATCCAGGGCAGCCTAAGGGCCAAAAGGGGAGCACATAAAAAGTGGAAACAGGGTGAGATCACTAAAGATGAATATACCTCCTCTGCTCGTGCTTGTAGGGAGGCAGTTAGGCGGGCCAAAGCTACCATGGAGCTGAGGATGGCAACCCAAGTAAAGGACAACAAGAAATTGTTTTTTAGATATATAGGGAGTAAAAGGAAGGCCCAGGGAGGAATAGTACCCCTGCTAAATGGGCAGAAGCAATTGGTGACAGACAGAGGGGACAAGGCTGAACTCCTCAACGAGTTCTTTGCCTCAGTGTTCCTAAGCGAGGGGCACGACAAGTCTCTCACTGGGGTTGTAGAGAGGCAGCAGCAAGGCGCCAGACTTCCATGCGTAGATCCTGAGGTGGTGCAGAGTCACTTGGAAGAACTGGATGCCTTTAAGTCGGCAGGCCCGGATGGGCTCCATCCCAGGGTGCTGAAGGCACTGGCCGACGTCATTGCAAAGCCACTGGCGGGAATATTCAAATGCTCGTGGCGCACAGGCCAAGTCCCGGAGGACTGGAAAAGGGCTAACGTGGCCCCCATTTTCAAAAAGGGGAGGAAGGAGGACCCGGGCAACTATAGGCCGGTCAGTCTCACCTCCATCCTTGGTAAAGTATTTGAAAAAATTATCAAGGCTCACATTTGTGAGAGCCCGGCAGGACAAATTATGCTGAGGGGAAACCAGCATGGGTTTGTGGCGGGCAGATCGTGCCTGACCAACCTAGTCTCTTTCTACGACCAGGTTACGAAACGCCTGGACACAGGAGGAGGGGTGGATGTCGTATACCTGGACTTCAGGAAGGCCTTCGATACGGTATCCCACCCCATACTGGTGAACAAATTAAGAGGCTGTGATGTGGATGACTGCACAGTCCGGTGGGTGGCGAATTGGCTAGAGGGTCGCACCCAAAGAGTCGTGGTAGATGGGTCGGTCTCGACCTGGAAGGGTGTGGGCAGTGGGGTCCCGCAGGGTTCGGTCCTTGGACCGATACTCTTTAATGTCTTCATCAGCGACTTGGACGTGGGAGTGAAATGTACTCTGTCCAAGTTTGCAGATGACACAAAGCTATGGGGAGAAGTGGACACGCCGGAGGGCAGGGAACAGCTGCAGGCAGACCTGGATAGGCTGGACAAGTGGGCAGAAAACAACAGGATGCAGTTCAACAAGGAGAAATGCAAAGTGCTGCACCTAGGGAGGAAAAATGTCCAGCACACCTACAGCCTAGGGAATGACCTGCTGGGTGGCACGGAGGTGGAAAGGGATCTTGGAGTCCTAGTGGACTCCAAGTTGAACATGAGCCGGCAGTGTGACGAAGCCATCAGAAAAGCCAATGGCACTTTATCGTGCATCAGCAGATGCATGACGAATAGGTCCAGGGAGGTGATACTTCCCCTCTATAGGGCGTTGGTCAGACCGCAGTTGGAGTACTGCGTGCAATTCTGGGCGCCACACTTCAAGAAGGATGCGGATAACCTGGAGAGGGTACAGCGAAGGGCAACTCGTATGGTCAAGGGCCTGCAGACCAAGCCCTACGAGGAGAGACTAGAGAAACTGGACCTTTTCAGCCTCCGCAAGAGAAGGTTGAGAGGCGACCTTGTGGCTGCCTATAAGTTCATCACGGGGGCACAGAAGGGAATTGGTGAGGATTTATTCACCAAGGCGCCCCCGGGGGTTACAAGAAACAATGGCCACAAGCTAGCAGAGAGCAGATTTAGACTGGACATTAGGAAGAACTTCTTCACAGTTCGAGTGGCCAAGGTCTGGAACGGGCTCCCAAGGGCGGTGGTGCTCTCCCCTACCCTGGGGGTCTTCAAGAGGAGGTTAGACGAGTATCTAGCTGGGGTCATTTAGACCCAGCACTCTTTCCTGCTTATGCAGGGGGTCGGACTTGATGATCTATTGAGGTCCCTTCCGACCCTAACATCTATGAATCTATGAATCTATGAATCTCCTGAAGCCCTCTCCTTCAGGAGATTGTCTCCATGCTGCCTGCAGGGTCAGACTCCCCTGATAGATCTTTGGCCTTGGTTTTATATGCCCCAGAGCCCCATGCCTTCTTATCAACTGGCTCTTCAGCAATACATGGGTTTCCACTTTGCTTGATAATCAGCCTTCTCCCCCCCACCCGCCCCACCCCATTCAGCTGCTTAGACTTGGTCTTACAAAATTTGGCTATTCTTGCTGTGCCCTCCCAAGGTCCTTAACAGCCCCTAACTTCAGGGTCTGTGTTCTTCCTGGGGCTGGCTGCTGTAGCCATTGGCCCTTGAGGACTACAAAACTCCTGCTCCTCCTCTGCTTGCAGTTAACAAGGTTAGGCTCCCTGTTACGGGGACTGACTGGGAAATTTTGGGACGGTTGGTTACTTCACTAAATACAAACTTTTAGGAATAGCCTTACTGCATTCATGCAGAGTGTTGAACAAGATGATCCTTGAGGTCCCTCCCAACACTTTGATTCTATGACACTTACAATGCTAACATTAGGCAGCCATTTAAAAAAATGGCCTAGATTCAAGTAAATTGAAGAAAGGCTGGGGAAATTAGGACTGATGTAGGTCTTTGAGCTAAAATTAGCTTTGCACTTTTAAATAGTAAAAGAACAGTGGTAGGGCCTCTAAAGAACCTGCCAAAACATCTTGTTACTATGGTGAAACAGAAGCCCTAGTATTATCAAAAAACAAATCATAGAAAGATGGCATAGCTTACTGCACAAAGATTTTGTTAAACATAGGTTAGTTCAGCTTAAATGTATATTGTTATCTTAGCCTGTATGGTCCAAGAAATATAGCTGCTTTCATAGTAGCTACTTTACAGGCCTGATCCAAAATTGAGTAAAATTAATTGAAAGTCTACAAGTGACCTGAGGAACATGAGAGTTTGGAAATGAAAACAGTACTTTGTTTATAGCTGCATGTGCAAATAAGTATTCTAGACTAAATTATGTCCTCTTCTACATGTCTACAACTATATTTACTTCAGTGGCATTAAGGAACATAAAATGAGGACAATATTTGTTTCCCTCTGAGTGAAATTCATAGTTATAGATATCTCTAGACAGAAGAGCACAGAACTGGGTCTCAGGACTTGTTCCTTGTACATGATCGGTCAAATCCTACTTGCTGAAAACATCAAAGCAGGTGGCAAACTGGAATTAATCCTACTGATCTGTTCCTCAATCTGTAAAGCAGAATTAGAAGAAAAGCTACCACCAATCCCTACAAATTGTGCATACACAATAGTTTCCAAACAAGTTATTGGTATTCTATCATCCACATTTTTCTCATGTAATCCATGCCCATTTATTTGTTACTACACCTTGTCTTAGGTCTAGGTTATGTCCTCTGAAGAAGCTTTTTTTTTTAATACTGACCTGATCAAAGGTTCTAGACACCAGTGTAGTAGAAGTAGTAAACTAGACTCCTAATACTACTGCCTGCTTTTTCTGGCATTTGGACAAGCCTCTTCATCTCCCTGAACCTCTGTTCATTTATCTCTAAAGTGAAGTCTACACACCTGTCAGGCTGTATGCATCTGCATTTTGAATTTGGAAGCTAAACTGTGCTGGGATATAATTTACAAAATCTGGGAACTCCAGGGCCGGTATACTGGTAAACCAAGTAGTTCTGGTCAAATGCTTGATACATTGTAGACCACAGAAGTGGAATGAGTAACAAACGTCATTCCGTTCCATTGTTGTTGCTGAACTGACGGCCAGAAATAAATGTAAAGGAATGAAAATTCACAGTATGTTTCCTTACAACAGTGTGGTTCTGTAAGGATAATGGATTGGGACCTGCTCTGCTAGTAAAATAATGGGACTTATACACATCTATCAAGCACAGTGGCAGTTCTGAGTATGGAGAATTTGTAATTTCGGGTCTCAGTAGTACAACATCCTATAAAGTGAGGATTTTGCTCCAAATTTTTGCCCTCTGTCACATTTGTGCAACCTCAGTGAGAGTTACTCCAACCAATGGCCCAACAAATATTGAAGGTCTCCAAAGTTTCCAGAAAAAAAACCTCAGTCTTGTGAAATGTCAAGTTAATATTAGCTAAACTTCTAGCAAGCTTCAAATCATCCACAAAGACATCTGTTATGAATTGGGTTGGGAGTGTTTTTCTCTCATCCCACCAAAACCCTTCTCTTGTCTGACAGTCATTGGCATCTCCCTTTGAAAAGCTGCTCCTGGCAGAAGTCATGGTCTCCGCTCCTTAGGAAGCAGAACTATCCACTCTTACTGGAATGTCAGTTTTCCACCTACATTTGACTAAGTTCCTGAAGTGAAATAGTTATTTTTTTCTTCCTTAATATTTTATTTTCTGTATGGTATTTCAAAACATCATCTTATCTGAGAGAGTAGCTGTGTTCAAGTTATTTCATCTCTACAGATCTCTCTATCTGTAAAATAGGATTACTTTCCTACCTCACAGGGCACTTGGGGATTTAACATCTGGAGGAAGTAGTAAATGGAAGAGGCTACACAGAGGTGTGTAGAATTAGCCTAACTGCCTGTGTTGCAGGGCCCAATCCATAAAGATGCAATAAAAAAAAACTGACTACACATTTATAGCCTGCATTTATTATCATTAAATAACTGAAAACATATGCTTTCATGTTTTCAAGGTTTAGTATGTAATTTCCTATATTTAATGTTACATAAAATCCCACATTTCCCTCACGTGCTCTATGCTGGGTTTTGGCATATTAGCAGCTGTTGTCTCATGTTAACTACTGGGGATTTCCTTTTGATTCCCTGAAGCAACAGCTTACTATTTTGGGTGGATTCTGGCTAATAACCTTCTGAACCATTCTGATAGGGCATTTCTGTAATATGCACCAAGGCCAATCCCAAGAACACCAATAGTGCCCATTACTGTTATTCCCACAACAAAGTTCCTGGTAATCACTTCGGTAGCTGGAGGGGGTCCACTATCAATGCTCCCTCCAAGTCCTTTATCTTTACAGTATGGAGGAGCCCAGCCATATTCACAGTGGCAGTGTCTTTCACTGTTGCATATTCCTCTGTTATGGCACCTGGTGAGGTTACAGTCATAATGCAGAAAAGACACTCTGACGCACCTCCGATTAAAACAGATCTTGTCCTTACCACATGACGTGCCATCTCTAACTGATCCAATATCAGGTATCTCCATCCCAGAGTGATAGTCTATACCCCAGCACCATTTATCATCAATGGGAGTTTGGACAATAGTATTATGATTCTCCAAAGAAGGTAGATTTCTCACTTTTTCACACTGGATCCTACCACATAAGGTATCCTCAGCTTTACATTTCTTATATGTATTAGCTCCATTTATACCACAATTGCCAAACCGGTCACCTCGAGCATTCAGTTCACTGAAGCAACCTTGTTCAGCGACACTTGTTTCACTGCCAAAGATAGATTTGCACAGTTTATCATGAGTAGAGCAGTTTCCATGATAACAGTAAGCACCATGCTGGCATGGAGCACCATCTTGCACATACACATCTTTCGGGCACCACTGGGAAGTTCCATTGCAGTACTCAGGCAGGTCACACTCATCAGTACTTTCTCGGCATAGCGTTCCTGCCACAAGAATCTGACAGTCTTGGCAGCAATCTCCAAAAGCACAGGCTGCACTCGCACTCAATGTGCAATTGAGTTCACAGCAAGGATCTCTGCCACATGTCAGGTCTGAGCCACAGTCACACTCCTCTCCTGTCTCCACCGCCTTGTTGCCACAGTAATTGAAAGTATAGACTGCCTCGGGTGCTGGAGCTTCCTGCAAACATTGTGCACGTGTCATCATTAGGTTGTAATAGGCATTATAACTGCAGTTGCTGAATGCATTTGTGATGACGTGGTACTCATACATGATGCACCCGCTTCTGTTACAAGTGCAGTATTGTTTATCATGTGGCATGCCAAGGTTATGGCCCAGCTCGTGAGCAAAAGTTAGAGTAAATAAGAACAAGTTGGAAGTAGTAAATGATTCAACACCTGATGCCCAATAATTAACACACACCTGGGACAAATAGGCTAATCCAAGCAAAGACCCAAAACTCTTATGCACAAACAGGTGACCAGCATCATGTGGGAGACGTCGCCTAAGCTCATGTCTTCTCCATCTATTAAAATTATTAAGTGTAACATTCATATAGTCACCAATTGTTATCAGGTTGTTTTGTGTCCAGATCTCCAGCCCAAGTGGCTGCACCCGCACACCGAGGGGGCCATACAGTGAATCTGCCATGTTGATGATGTCTAGCACTTCCCTGATGACCTTTGTTTCATTGCGGTTGGAGCGGACAAATCGCTCATGATCCACCACAATGGCCACCTTTGCATAGCGGGTGTGGGTCCACCAGTCCTCCCTGGCTGCCTGCCTGACTGTGGAGCTGACATTGAAGCCGGGGATCAGTGCTGCCTGGTGCTGTAACTCCTCCTTGGTCAGGCCGCAGCGCAAGTCGGGGACACTCATCCCCTTCTCCAACCAATACAGAAGGTGCTGGAAGGTGGTGGAGCCTGGCACAGGCTCAAGGCCATAGGTGCTGCCCAGCAGCTGCAGCAGCCCTCTCAGCCCCCCTGAGCATGTACTGAGTACCACCATGGATGTGGGGCTGCCCTGCACATATCCCTGGTAGAAGCAGTCATTCTGCAGGAAGGGCTGCTCTGCCTGCAGGACATCGCCAGCACCATAGGTGAAGAGGGTGAAGTGCTGTGGCACAAAGGCATCCTTCTGCTGCAGCCGTAGCAGACGGCCCCGTCCCTGTAGCTGCAGCACGTATGAGATCTCATGGAGCTTCTTGCCATGCCGTGGGGCCAGCTGCCGGGGTATCACCACCTCATAGGGAGGAGTGCCTGCCTGGCCCAGCCCGGCCGCACCCCCCGACAGGCTGCTCCCTGCACCCAGAGCCACCAGCACCAGTGGCACCAGTAATGACCGCAGTGGCACATCGCGTCCCATCCCCATAGCCTGCCTACCAGCTGGGGAGCATGGGCAACCCCAGGCAGCAGCGGATCTCTGTCCAACTGGAACGGGCAAGCCAGGTGAGACAGAGGGAGAGACACTGGGAGAGGGGGGTGCAGGCGGGGCCAGGAGAAGCCTGCAGTGGGACCACGTGGGAGATGTGGGTGGGCGGAAGCAGCCCTGAGCTCACTCCTGCCCTGCCGGCCCCAGGACGGGCAGTTCTTCGCCTGGGAGAGTTCCTATCAAAAGCCCAGGTCAGTGATGAAATAACTGTAACCTGCTGATTCCTAGGGGTGATTATGTGATCTACTGCATGTGTTCTAAAATTTGCATACCCTTATATGGTATGGAGGGTCAAAGGGTTAATGGCCTGTTTGTGCCAATTTGTACCCCCCAAAAGTTAATGTAAGGGGCTAAGTGGGGGTTCAAATCTCTGTTACTGGCTGGATCTCTATCACAAGGCCTCCCTTCCTAACAATTTTATTTGGGAAGCACACATAGGATGCAGGAGACAGTTGTACTGGGATCTCTGGGAGGCTGGCACTAACTGTGACCTGGGCCCAGGCCAGCAGAGGGGTGGGGGGGAGACTGCAGTTTTTTTTTCCCTTTCGTTCTTCCCAAAGGGCTCTCACAGACTCCAGAGGGCTCAGGCAGACTCCAGTCCAGAGTCTTCATTCTCACTGAGGCTTGTAAAATCCCCACAGCTGCAGCTGTACTGCTAGTGAGACCTCGAGCTGAAAGCCCAGAGTGGGCAAACTCAGCACTGACCCCACTTACCGAAGTAGTAGAGACCCCAGCAGAGCTCTTGGAAGCAGCAGTGTTCCTGCAAGGTGGCACAGACCCCAAGGGGCTGTGGCTTTACAAGCAGCTGTGGCAAACCCTAATAGCGGCACCCACAGACAGGTGATCTTGAGAGGCAACACAGCTCTCAGCAGTGCTTTCAGAGAGGCCGCAGCACACAGGTCAGCATGACCCCGAGCAGCAAAGCGATGGTGTCACCAAGCAGCTCCAACCCCAAGCGTCGGCCATTCTGAGCAGGGACACAGACCCCAGCAGCGCTTTCAGAGCCACAGCAGCAAACACCAAGGGGCAGCGATGTCCAGGGCCTATCCTGGGAGCAAGAGGAAACCCCTGAGCAGCACTTTCAGAGCAGCAGCAGCAAATCCCAAGGGGCCTCCTTGCACCAACCCCAGAGGCAGCTGCAACTCCAGGCAGTGGCCCTGAGAGGCAGCTGGCAGCACAGCTCAACCAGCACTGGGTGGAGACTCATCTCCCCCTGGGACTGGACAAGTAGCCACTCCGCAAGGAGGAGCTTTCAGACACAGTCTGTACCCAAAAGCCCCTGAGAGGTTCAGTAGTTCAGAGGATGAAGTTGAGGGTATTTGATGCATGACGTGTTTCCCATATGGGGTCATTCATAGCGAAGGTATTTAAATACTGTGATGTGTTGGATAGCTGGGATGACTCATGTTTCTGGTACTGAGTACTGGGAAGCCTTTAAGCCTTAAAGTTTAAGGTATAAAGGAACTGGTGTCCAGGGTAGCCCCATTTTTGTGGCTGTGGTGCCTCATGCTGTTCAGTCCTATTTCAGGTGCTACCGGGCAGCTCCGTGGGGGGTATTGTCCTTTCAGGCTCCCCAGCCAGGAGCAATGGTCCCCAGTTCCTGGCTGGGGGAGAGGGGGCAGGGGTGAAGCCCAAACCCCCAAACTGGTCCCCAGCCTCATTCGGCTTCGGGGGCCTGACTGAAGGGCTCTGTGGCCTTGGGAGACTCTGGTGCGGGGGCACTGGGATGTGAGAAGACTCAGTGACAATGCAACAAGCACCCCAGGGCTGACCCAGCATCACCCTGCCTGGCTGTTGTTGGGCCCACTCCAATCTTGGCACCACCCCTGCCCAGGGGCTTCCTTCCCTGGTCTCCCTCTCCCTTCTCCAGCTCCTTTGCAGCTGCCAACATCAGGGTGAGCCATGGCCACACCCCCTGCCACCGGGTGTCAGGGGGGGGGCGGGATCTAGAATCTCCCCCCACCCATTCCATGCGCTGTCACAAAGGCCAGACCCATCGCAGGGAGCCGTGGCACAGCTGGGAGGCACCATGGGGGTGGCCCATGGGGCAGGCCCATGGGGCACCGCTGCAGCTGGCAGCACTGGGCATGGGCAGGCAGGGCCCATCTGAGGTGGTAATACCCCAGGTGCTGGCTATGCAGTGTGGTGAGGGGTATGTGCAAGGCAGTCCCACCTCACTGGTGGCGCTCAGCACGTGCCTGGGGGGCAACGGGGGCTGCTGCGGCTTCGGAGGGGCACCTACAGCCTTGAGCCCCTGCCAGACTCCACCACCTTCCAGCACCTGCTGTATAAGATGGAGGAGGAGGAAGACGCTCCACGCCTGCTCTGTGGCCCGACGGAGGATGAGCTGCAGTACCAGGTGCCTCTGATCCACCAGCTCCAGCTCCAGCTGGTTGCACTGGAGAGGCAGGGCTGGTGGATGGACCCACATGTCATGCCAAGGTGGCCATCATGGTGGACCATGGGCACTTCATGCACCACCACCACAATGTGACACAGGTGTTGGCAGAGGTGCTGGACATACTGAACATGGCGGATATGCTGTATAGGTCTCTGGGTGTCCGGGTGTGGCCTGTGGGGCTGGAGATCTGGACACAGAGCAACCGCTTCATCGTCACCAAAAACACGGTTGTAGCCCTTGCCAACTTCACCATATGGTGATGGTGGGAACTGCGCCTGCGGCTACTCCATGATGCTGTGCACCTCTTCATAGACAAGTGCTTTGGCAGAGCCGCTGGCTTGACCTACCCATCCCAAGTGTGCTGCAAGAGATGGGCCACAGCCATTGAGTCCTTCAACACCTCCAACTTGATCCTCTTCACCACCATCTTTGCTCATGAGCTCAGCCACCTGCTTGGCATGCCCCGTGAGAAGCAGTACTGCACGTGTAACAGAAAATGTGCATCATGACCTCACCTGTTGCTGCCTCTGATGTGTTCAGCAACTGCAGGTATAACTCCTGCTTCAACTCCATAAACAAGGGTGCCTACTGCTTGCGGCAAGCTCCAACACCTGAGTCAGTCTCCATGCTCAAGTACTGCAGCAACAAGATGGTGGAAAAAGGGGAAGAGTGTGACTGTGGCTCAACACAGGACTGCAGCAGAGATCCTTGCTGTGAAGCCAACTGCACACTAAGTGTGAGCGCAGCCTGTGTTTTTGGTGAGTGCTGTAGCAAGTGTCAGATCCTTCCGCTGGGAAGGCTCTGCCGAAAATCTATTAATGAGTGTGACCTGCCCGAGTGCTGCAATGGAACTTCCTAGTGGTGCCCGAAGGATGTGTACGTGCAAGATGGTGCTCTGTGTCAGGATGGTGCCTACTGCTGTCATGGGAACTGCTTTACCCATGATAAACAGTGCAACGCTATCTTTGGCAAACAGGCCAGAGTTGCCCCACTAAGTGGTTTCAGTGAATTGAATGTTCAAGGAAACTGTTTTGGCAATTGTGGTATAGACAATGCTAGAAAATATAAGAAAAAATGTAAGGTTGGAGATGCCTTATGTGGTAGGGTCCAGTGTGAGAATGTGAAAGTACTACCTGCTTTGAGGAATCATCATACCATTGTTCAAACTCCCAATAATACCATGTGGTGCTGGGGTACAGACTACCACATGGGGGTAGATGTAGCTGATATTGGATCAGTTAGAGATGCCACACCATGTAATGGCAAGATTTGTCTCAGCAAGAGTTGCACCAATGTGTCTGTTCTGCATTACGACTGTAACCTCACCAGGTGCCATAACAGAGGAATATGCAACAGTGAAAGACACTGCCACTGTGAATATGGCTGGGCTCCTCCATACTGTCAAGATAAAGGAGTTGGAGGGAGCACTGATAGTGGACCACCCCCATCTAGAGAGGTGGTCACCAGGAGCTATAATATAGGAATACAAATCTTGAGCACTGTTGGTATTCTTGTGATTCGTCTCTGTGTATGTTGTAGAAAGGTACTAAGAAAATGTTTCAGAAGGTGATAAAATACATTGATCAAGCACACTGTGGTATGGCAACTATAGCTGACTGGGACAGCACTTGTACTGTGCCTCTGAAAATAGAAATATTTTCATTAGAAGCACAGATGTTGAACCTAAACGGGACACGCCAGGCGGTGTGGGGTGGGATTTGGGGGGATGGGGCCAAGCAGGAGACACAATTGTGTAGGAGCAGTCTCTCGCCCTGAGCTCATTCCTACTCTGTCCCAAGCTGGAGTGCCACCTTCCCATGCCTCCACCCCCCGGCATGCCCCAGCCCCACTCTGTGTCTGGGCTTCAATGTCCCCACAAGACAAACAGTGCTGCAGAGGATGTGTGCTTGTTACTGCTGTCAGCACGGACGTACAATCACCCTCAAATCCTGCCCCAGCCCAGAGCACATGGGCCTGTCCTCTGACACGGATCTGACAGGAACTTTGCCCAGATAGTGGTGGCACCGGAGGAAATCCAGCCCATGGGACAAGGTTTCAGTGGGAACAAACCCACTTTCAACTTCACTGGAGACTAACATGTACTTTGGGAATTCTGCCAGGGCAGGGAGAGGCTGGGAAGAGCCCACAAGTAGCTCATTCTTGAATAATAATCATAAGACAACCCCTTTTATCAAGTAAAAGCTCATTCATGAGAGCACATCCTGCTAAGCTTCATAGGGGGCAACACACCTGACTGGAACAGCAGGTTTACCATAGATATGTTTAGAAATGTGTTTGAATCACTCTCACTATTGCCATCAGCAGAGTAGATGTGCATAGACAGCAGGTCTCCCCTATGATCTGAGCTCACTATACGTGGAAACAGAAAATGCCATACAAAGCCAGAGCTGAGGCTACTTCTTCATTTCTCTTATGTTTCATGGAGTTCAATATTTGTAATATCATTTCGAGGGTATGTGTTTTTGGTCCTTATACATCACACTGATAAACCGTTTATAAGCACCATAATGAGATACGCTGTATATAGTCTCATGCAGAAAGCCACCACATTACTGACTAGTGAATAGATGCCATGCAGCTCTTTGACAGTACTATCTCATTTAATGTCACTTGAGAGAGCTCATATTAAAAGACCATTCATTGGTAAAGATGTGATATTTAGATGGCAAGTAATAAGATTTGAGAAGTTTTCATGAAAAACTTGACTAGTGAACCTGACTTCTGGCATATTGAAAGTTTTGGCTAAGAAACTGATAGTTTTATATTGGTCTTTACTATAAATGTACTTGCCTATTTTAAATTTTGTGAACACACATGAAAAGGGACCATTTTCTAGCATGCATGTCACGTTCCTGCTAAAAAGCAAACATCACTTTTACTGGACCTGTGAGTTAAGACCATTACCTGGCTCTTAAGAAACTACAAAATTTTGGGCTCTCCATGTCAAAAAAGTGTTGGCAAATCAGAAAGAGCCCAGGAGACAGCAAAAATAAATAAGTAAAAAGCCTAGAGGTCTCGGAAACATGGTTTAACTGGTAAGGCTGAAGGAACTGGGATGATGTAGTCTGGGGAAGAGTGGAGGCCGAGGGAATGTGATTCTCTCTCAAGGATGGTTCTGAAGGAGATGGCAATAGGTTGTTCACTCTCTGCAGGGGACAGGATAAAGCACAATAGTCTTTAATTGAAGCAAGGGAGATTTAGGCTATTATTTAGAAGAGCTCTCACTGTGAGGGAGGTTAAGCATTGAAACAGGCCTCTCAGAGGAATCTCCATCTCCTATGGAGTCACCATTAGGGCTGCGATTCGATTTGGCCTGATTTGGTGGCCGAATCTCCAAATCTGAATCGAATAAGAGGACCCTTTAATCTCTCCAAATTGATTTGGAAAGATTCAGAAAGATTCATCAATTCGGACATAGACACAGCTTTAAATGCTTTTTCTACATACCTCAAGGTACCAAGTAGCTCATGAGTGCTGCGATGCTGGGGCACATGGAGCATCCCATAGGAGCACAGGGGGCTCCCCAGTGTGCTCAGCAGCAGACCCGGAAGTGGACCAGAAGCACTTCCAGTCCAGTCTGCTGGGGAGCATGCTGGGCCCCCCCCCGCACCCCCACGGCTTGGCAACTGGTGCCTCCTGGGTCTGGGGGACACCACAAGGCTGATCACTGAGCCAGGGAGTGCAAGGGGGCCCCCCTGCGCACTCCCTGGTAGACCCAGAAGTGGACCAGAAGTACTTCCAGTCCACTTCCAGGTTTGCCACCGAGCACATGGGGAGCCCCACCCCACCCCCACTCCTGTGGGACGCTCCATCTGCCCCACCATCACAGTGTTCACGAGTCATGCCTGGTACCTTGAGGTACATAGAAAAAACATTTAAAGCTGTGTCTATGGCCAAATCACCGATTCTCTGAATCAGCATCGTATCTTCAGATTCGGATTCAGCCAAATGGAATCGGGGACAGTGATCCGAATCAACGAATCAAATCATTGTCCCTGATTCAGGCTGAATCTGAATCTAAATTGAATAGGGGCCCATTTTGCATACCTCTCGTCACCATCCTTAGACATTTTTAAGAACAGGTTAAAATGCTTACCTGGTCTGGTTTAGTCAGGGATGGTCCTCCGTTCAGTAAAGGGATGGACTTGATGACCTCCTGAGGTCCCCTCCAGCCCTTTCTCTTGTATGATTGTATGCATATGCACAGAAGAAGCAGGCATTCTTAATGTGGGCATTTCCCAACTCCAAAATGCTTGGCCTTGCAACCTTAACAATGTTCGTTTAATAGCGTGCATGCGTGTGTCTTGTTTTAAATGAATTGCCATAGCCGGTGATCAAAGCACCTGGTTTGGGCAACATTTTTGTTTTCTCACCAACTCTTGTTGCCTATTCCTTCTGGCTCACTCTGCATCTATAGATGTCTTGTAGGGCCGTGTGAAATTTCACCGGCCATTTCATTTTGACACTGTTTTGACTCATTTTGAGGGCGAAACAGCAAAATTGAAATGAAACAAAGGGTGTGGAAACAGCCTCGAAACAAAACGAGGCTAGTCGAAATGTTTCAAAAGTCAAAATGTTTTGACCATAGCGCTGGGCATGGGAAGTCAGTCCAGGTGGGCTTACTCCCTGCCCCTGGCATGATCTAGCACAGGGGATGGGGAATCAGCCCAGGTTGGCTGACTTCCTGCCCCTGGCCCAGTCTAGCAAAACGTCGAAACAAAGTCAAAACAGCCTTACTGTTTCAACAAAGAAAATGGAACAGCTGTTTTGAATTTAAATGAAATTCGATACAAAACACTGTTCCATTCAAACTTCGAAACTCGAGGCAAAACGAAACAGTGCCGTTTCATACAGCCCTAGCGTCTTGCCTTCACAGAAGCTCAAATTCAAGATGGAAAGAATCCTCCCCTGGGGCAGCTCAAGCCCTGCCATCAACAGTTTTAATAATAGGTTTCTACAGAGATAAAGCTGTTAAAATGAGCTTTAAACCCTGACAGTTCATGGTCTTTGCCACAATGTTCTAATACAAACAAGGGGCAGCAAGAGCCTCTTGCAAATTCTTCCCCACACATTGAATCCCCCAGGTAGGAACTGGCCCTCCCTTCACTAGTGTCTCATCCATTTCTCTTGGGCCACTTTAGTGCCAGCACCCTGCTGAGTGATCCTTGCAGTCTCTTTTTTTGGATGGCTTTATTTATTATTGATTTATATGAATTATGTACTGCCTTTCCGAACACAGATCAGGGCTTATTACAGTAAGAGGACACAACTTTTTTTAAAAACAGGACTGCAGCAAGAGAACAAAACAAAAAAACCTTAAAAAAGGAACTAGAATATCAATATAAAACAGAGACTCACTGAGCAGTATCTCAGCCTAGTTTTGTTTGCTGAATGCCTGCCCAAATAGGAAGGTTTACAATGCTCCTGAAAGGAATCCAGGTTTGGGCTCTGGCAGGCCTCAAGGGGAAGGGAGTTCCAGACCCGTGGAGCAACTATTGAGAATGACCTCCCACACAGTTTTGGCAAGCGGACATGACATACTGCTCTTGGCTGACCTTTGAGATTGTGAAGGGGCATAAGAGAGAAGATGGACCTGTAGGTATACAGGGCCAAGACCATGTATGGCTACTTGGGCTTGTTCTGGCTTCTTCATCTGATCCACTGAAGAAACAAAACCCAAACCATATCAAGTTTAACGGTTTATGTTTGGGAATCAAGCTTTAAGTTCTTAGCAGTAAGGACTGAGGAACTACAGAGCATGGAAATTAAGAGGAGGATTTGGTTGTCTTTCCTATTCAAAGTTGTTTAGAGATGCATTTGCAAATAAGCATTCTGGATTGATTCCTTTATATCTTGACAACTTTGTTTCTATAACATCACTGAAGTCAATAAAGTTGGGGGAGGCATCTTTGTTCCACTCTGAGCAAAATCCAAATTTATCAATACCTCTAGCCATCAGTGCTCGGAAGTGAATCTCAGCAGCTTTTTCTTCTACGTGGTTGATGGTATGCTGCTAGCTGACAACAGGCAGTGGCAAACTGGAACTACTCCTACTGATCCATTTCCCTAAGAAGAGAAAAAGGATGAAAAGTTCCCATTAATCCTTACAAAATGTGCCTATAGCTAATTTTGCAATGCACCCTTTTTGTTTGTTATACCACTCGCAGCACCTTGTCTTAGATTTTGGCTGTTAATCTTCAGAGGAAGACATTTTCAGAAGAGAGCCATGGCCTGGTCACAAGTTCTAGCCCAGGGCTTCTCAACTCCAGTGCTGCAGCACCACAGGGTACTGCAAGGTCCCCCAGGTACCATAGCACCTGGCCACTGTGCCAGGAGGTAAGGGATCACTCCTCCTCCCAACTGGTGCTTGGTACCTGGCATGCCCCGATGAGCTGCACCCACAGCTCCTCCCCATGGCCTGGTAGTCACCACATCAGCCTCCCTAGTGCTCACAGCGCCATGTTCTGCCATGAGTAAGTGGATGTGGGGGGCTGCCAGGCCATTTTTTCAGCCTAGGTTGTCCCCACTCTCCTGGAACCAGAGAGAGGGAAGGTTGCACATGGCTCTGTTCACTGCCCTGCGAGTTGGAGGAATAGCTGCAGCAACAGGGGCAGTCCTTGATCCTTGACATACAGGGCAGAGGACAATGGACAAAGTGGGGCACAGTGGAATGAAGTGGTTGGGGCCCCCTCTTCCCTCCCCTCCCCTCCCACCCTGTCACCCTCACTTGCCACCAGCTAGATTCTGGCTCACTGTTTCTTCAGTGGGTTCAGCTAAATTTCAGAAGGCTCTGGAGGGGTGCCTTAAGGCTACAAACTTTTGGAGAAGCACAGTAGTATAAATACTAGATTAGACTCCTAGCCCTCCTACCAGCTTCTTGTTTAACTTAGACAAGTCACTTCCCCTCTCACACTGTCACATACCAAGGCATAGGCGCTCTGATTGGCAGTTTGCTCAATCCATTAGCCGAGGTCACAGGGGTAGACAGGGTCAGAGCTAGAGTCAGTCCAAGACAGGGCCAAAACACTAAACAGAGCAAGGCCAGGGAGCGAGCCAGGCAAGATGTGTGCAAGAACCAAGTTCCACCAATCCAAGGTGCAAGGCAGTGGTGGAGGTTGAAGTCTGAGCAGGGCCAGCACCCAGTGGTCACAGCTGTTCCCTTGCCTTTGTTCCCTGACTCTAGAAGAGCAGTGCAACGTTAACAGGCATCTTGTTATCCAGGCAGTTTCCCCAGGAAACAGGAAGCTTTGTGGGGGAATCCAATCAGGAAGCAATGGTAGAAGGCCTTTCCCCAGGAGGGCACCTTTGCTTGCCACTCTGCCTTCCTTTGTGACCTGTGGCTTGGTGGAGAGCTGAGCTGGTACTTGGTCTCTGGGGTTCAGGACTAGGTCCTGACATAGACCCCAGAGATACAAGTCAAGTGCTTTATGTCAAGTGCTTGATAAACTGTAAACCACAGAAATCAAGTTAGTTGAATTCAGCCTCACTGTCATCGATGGACAGAAATAAAAGGAATGAATATGATCAAAACCAATGTTTCTTTACTACACAGTGCTTCTTCAAGGATAAATTCATTAATGGGTGGTGCTCAGCAGTGAAGTGATGAGCCCTGTGAAGGTACATATGACATCTATCAACAGTGGCAGTTCAGAGCATAGAAAATTTGTAGATTTGGGTCCCAATATTATAAGACCCCAGAAACAAAATTCGTCCTTCTGGTACATTTGTGCAACCTTGCCAAGAGTCGCTCCTATGGAAAGTAAAACCTACTTGCCCACCCAAACATTTGGAGGTCTTATAAAACCTTAAAAAAAGAGATATTAAATGATCTTGTTCTTCTGAAGTGTCATTTGATTTCAGCTGAACTAACAAGCTTGCAAATGTTCAGCAAATGTATCAGTTATAAACTAGGCTGTGAATTAGTTCCCTGCATCCCGTAATATTAAGACTTTGGTTGTCATAGTCCACCACTGGCTGGCCCAGTGGGTAGAGCTAGGCATGGAACTGGGATTGCAGGGGTAGGGGTCAGAAGCCACAAGTCAGGAGCTGAATGCCAAGCAAGAGTCAGAAACCAGGAATCAGAAGCCTAGGTACCAAGTCCAAAGGATAATCCATGGGGCAAAGTTCTAGAGCAAGCCAAACCAGGATCAGGAGCCAGGGAACTAGGGTGACCACCATGAATGCTGTGCACCCCTGGAGGCTGGCAAGGCACGGCAAGCTCCTGCAGGCAGTGGCAGCACTGTTGGTGGCAGAAGTGTGGCAGTGGCGAACCTTCCCCCCCATCCCCTGTCCCCCACCTCCCCCTTGGTGGCAGACGTGTGGCAGTGGCGAGCAGGGAGCTCCCACAGGCAGCCACGGCCCACATGTCACCATCTCCCCCGTCCCCTGTCCCCCACCTCCCCCAGTAGCATTGGAGATGCATAGGGAGTGCATGTGGGTGCACCCCCTGCAAAAAGGCACTGCCAACATGGCCAGTGGCACCTGCAGGTGGTTGCTGCTTGCCACCCCTCCCCCCACTGCTCACTGCTGACACTGCTGGTGGTGTCTGCGGGTGGTCCCCTGCTAGCCAATGTTACCGGTGGCGTCTGCATGTGGTCACCAGTTGGCACTCACCACCCCCTCCACCCCACTGCCAACAGTGCTGCGGCTGCCTGCAGGAGCTCACCACTTGCCACCACCACACTCCCACCATCAATGGTGGCCCAGCCTCCGGGGCACGTGGCGTTCATGCCCAGTAGCACAGCTGGACCAGAGCCAAGTGGGGCAGGGGTGGATGCGGGCTGCCCGCTGTGGGCTCAGGGCTCTCTGCTCTGCTGTCCTTCCCCCAGAAGCCCACACTGGCCACACGCCCCTGCCCACCTGGCAGCAGTGGGTAGCACAGCTGCATACTGTCACCAGCCCAGCTGCTGCTGGGTGGGCAGGGGGCACATTGCTATGGTGATGCAGGGCTCCTGTTTGGAGGGCAGCAGGGTAGATTCACAGATTCATAGATTCACAGATTGTAGAGTTGGAAGGGACCACAAAGGATCATCGTGTCCGACCCCCTGCCCCTGGCAGGAAAGAGGACCAAGGTCAGATGACCCCAGCCAGGTGACTATCTAGCCTCCTCTTGAAGACCTCCAAGCTAGGTGATAGCACCACCTCTCTTGGAAGCCCATTCCAGGTCTTGGCCACCCTTACTGTGAAAAATGTCTTCCTAATATCAAACCTAAATCCACTCTCAACTAGTTTACACCCATTATTCCTAGTCACTCCCTGGGGCGCCTTAGTAAACAGCGCTTCCCCTATTCCCTGTTGGCCTCTCCTAAAAAATTCATAGGCAGCCACAAGATCTCCCCTCAGCCATCTCTTGTGAAGGCTGAAGAGATTCAGCTCTCTCAACCTCCCCCCGTAGGGTCTATCACGAAGGCCACTAATCATGCGAGTGGCCCTCCTCTGGACCCTCTCCAGATTCCCTGCGTCCCTCTTGAAGTGCAGTGCCCAAAACTGGACATAGTACTCCAGCTGCGGCCTGACCAGTGCTACATAGAGGGGGAGCATCACCTCCTTTGCTCTATTAGTCATGCACCTGCTAACGCATGACAAGGTGCGATTGGCCTTGTTGATGGCCTCATTACACTGCTGGCTCATGTTCACCTTGGAGTCAGTTATGACTCCAAGATCCCTCTCTGCCTCCGAGCTGCTGAGAAGGACACTCCCCAACCTATAGGTTTGCTGGGGGTTCCTCCTTCCCAGGTGGAGTACCTTACGTTTATCTTTATTAAATTGCATCCTATTTCTCTCTGCCCATTGATCCAACCTGTCCAGGTCAGCCTGAATCTGCTCCCTGCCCTCCGGTGTACTAACTTTGCCCCATAACTTGGTATCATCAGCGAACTTGGAGAGAGTGATCTCCATGCCCTCGTCCAAATCGCTGATGAAGATATTGAATAATATCGGTCCAAGGACCGAACCCTGCAGGACCCCACTGCCCACCTCCCTCCAGGCCGAGAAGGAACCATCCACCACCACGCTCTGGGTGTGGTCCCTAAGCCAGTTGGCCACCCACCTGACTGTGTAGGCATCCACTCCACAGTCTGCTAGCTTCCCAATGAGGATAGGGTGCGAAACTGTGTTGAAGTCCTTCCTAAAGTCCAGGAAGATGACATCAGCCTTGGCTCCCACATCCAGGCAGTGTGTGACCTGGTCATAGAAGGCTACAAGGTTTATCAGGCAGGATCTACCCGTGACAAACCTGTGCTGGTTTCCCCTCAGCATCGTTTCCCCTGCTGGGCCTGCACAAATGTGTTCTTTGATTATTTTCTCTAGCATTTTCCCAGGAATAGAGATAAGCCTGACTGGCCTATAGTTACCCGGCTCATTCCTTCTCCTTTTCTTGAAAATGGGCACCACATTGGCCCTTCTCCAGTCCTCAGGGACCTGGCCAGAGCACCACGAGTGCTCAAACAGCTGTGCCAGTGGCTCAGCTATGACACTGGCCAAATCTTTCAGCAGCTGTGGATGGAGGTCATCCGGGCCTGCTGACTTGTACCCATCCAGCTCCTCCAGGAACTCCTTAACTATTTCAGAACTAACCGTAGGCTGACTGGTGCCATGTGGACATCCGTCAATGATCGAGGTAGGGGAGTTGGCTTGGTCGGTACATAGAAATACTGAAGCAAAGAACTCATTGAAGAGCTGTGCTTTTTTCCCCGTGTCAACCATCAACTGTCCTGATTTGTCCTGCAGGGGCCCTATGTTGCTCTGAGCTTTCCTTTTGCCCGCTATATACCTGAGCCCCAAGGGTAGGGAGCCCCAAGGCCGCAGCAGGCAGCCTGCATCTGCCCCTGCCCTGCGCACCAATCTGGAAGGCTTATCTCCCCCATGGGTGGGGGCAGTGGTAGGGAGCCACACCCCCATGCCCCATGCCTCCTGCACAAGCCGCCCACGGTTGTCTTGCTCCCTGCCCCATCCCCAGAGCCCCATGCACCACTCTGGCTGGGCAGCACCCTCAGCCCCAACCCCTGCCCCACTTCCTTCCTCACTGTAGGGGCCTCAATCTGCTCCCCCTACCCCCTGATAGACTTACCTGCAGGGAGCTGCTTTCCAGGCCCCCGGCCATGTGCATACGTGCAGGTGCATGAAGACATGCACATGCACGTGCACATAGCACCACCTGTGTCCTGCTCCTGGCAGCCCCAAGCAGCCCCTTGCAGACTGGAATGTTGCCTGCCTGCAGGGGAAAACCCGGATCCCTGCATGATGCTGCAAATCTGGGACAAATGCTGTCCTGGAGTCATGCAGCATGGGACCAGGACTTGTTGATCCCATTCTAGGACTGTCCCACCCAATTAGGGACAGGTGGTCACCCTACAGTGAACAGATCTGCAGGGGAAATCAAAAGCTGAAATCCAGGAACAAGCCAAAGGCAGGGTCAAAAACCAGGAAAGGCAGAGACATCACTAGGCCAGGAGATGCTCAAAGACTACAGACCAGTAGGCTGCACAACAAGGCTTAGGTGCTGGAAGAGCTCCTTAAAAGCAAACCCAGAAACAGTTAGAGGGAAGAGGCTGGGGGTCAGCAGGACTTGATTAGTTGCAACTGGGGCAGCTACACCTAGCAAGGGCTGAAGGGCAGGAGCTTGCCTCAGCTTTACACAGCTGACTCAGGAACAGCATTGCCAGGTCTTAAATATGAAATGATCATACTGGAAGCTCAAATTATTGTATATTCTGAAAAACTATCCTACACTGAAAAAGTAGTACGCAAATAAGTACGCAAATAACTTTTTTTTGTAGTGAGTGAGTGAGAACCGGGTCATCAAAGTTAAAGCATTTCTTTAAGGCAAGCAGTCAAAAGAAAATACTAACAGCAAATCCAAAAGTTGGTTAAGAGCCTGTGACTGTGACTTGGGTTTTGTATATGCTGCACTAATTAGCTGCCTCAAAAATGCTGTACATTTTAAATGTTTTCATATTATCTATTGTACATTATACAAGGGTTGAACTTATTGTACAAATACAATAATTATTGTACATTTGGCAATGGTGCCCAGGGAACTGGAGCTGGAGCCCTATGCTGGTTTTGGTTGAGAAAGTTGGGCATAGGTCCCTGAAGAACTGCTCCCACCTGGAGGCACTGTCTCCCCATGTTGGAATTTGATGGATCAAGTCAGTAATTCAGATAAAATTCCTTTATTAAATCCAAAGGCCAGTAGCAGTTACACAGTTACTTTAAACCCCTGGTTCTCAACCTTTTAAGGCTCAAGGCATTCCTCTTTCTGCAATTTAGTGACACCTCATTTAAAAACCTCTATTTCTTACAGCACATCCCTTCTTACACCCAGTGACATGCTTAACAGACTCCTATGGGGTGGCAGGGTGGGCAGGCCACCCCTGAGATCATGGCAAGGGATGGTGCATAGCACTCCGGGTGGCAGGGGCTGTTAGGCAGGGCAGATTGGGAAGCTTGAGGGTGTTTCACTACACCCCTGAAGAAGGCAGCTGTCTGCAGGAAGCAGAAGGGGGTAACAGTGGCTGCTGGTGCAGACGCCAGTGCCAGGTGAGGGTGGCAGAGACAGAACCCTTCCATGCCCTGCTTTTTCCATGGCCTGCCCCCTTCCTGACCCTCCTTTCTACCTGAGGGGGTAAGCACGGTCCCTGTTGCAGCTGCTGCTCTGGGGACTTGAATGCCAGTGCTCCAGAGACAGAGACACTCTTCCCCGTGCTTCCTCCCACTGGCTCTGGGAGCATGGGAGGGTCAAGAGAAGAAGCTGGACAGAAAGAGCATGGTTCCATGTTGCCCAGACAAAGCTGCTCAGAGCATGGGGCTGTGTTTTTCCACACAGCTCATTCCCTCGCTCCTCCCATACTTCCAGAGCTGATGGGAAGGGCCGTGCAGAGTGCTGCTGAGATACTGGGGCAGGCATAGGGCACCCAGCATCTGGAAGATTTAATACTTGCCTCCTTTCAGAGGGGCCAGGCAACGCGGCACTCTTCAAAGGATGTCATAACACCCCAGAGAGCTGCATCACCCCGATTGAAAATTGCTGCTTTAAACAGACCTTCTAAAAAGAAGGTGAAGCTGCAGGCCAGGTCAGATGCTCCCAGAAGCTGAGCACCAGTGAGTGGTGAGATGGCTTTGGCACTTGTATGGTGACCCTGAGGAGGGCTTGGAGTCTTTTAGCTCAAAGCAGCTGCTTGCATTTCTGTTTTAGTTTTAAACTGGAGGACTGAATGATGGCTGTAGGGGTGGTAAGGAGGCTACACAGGGAAGCCTGAGGGGCACCCATCATAGACACCTATAAGGGTTAGGGACTCTGGGGCTGTAGCAAAGAGAAAGCAGCCTTGCCAGGGTGAGAGACCTTGGGGGGGGGGGCTGGGATTGATTGAAAGCATCCTTGCTAGGGTTGGGACCCCAGAGTGTTGGGACACCACATGGGACAGGGGCCCAGAGAGTAAAATACAGGCAGGATGAAGCCAAGAGGGTTGGGAGTCTTAAACCTTGTGTGACCAAAGACAAGAGGCTGAGATTGAGAAAGCCGAGCCAGAACAAGTGGGCCAGGGCTGGAGGCCTGAGCCAGCATAACAGTGGGCTAAAGCCAAGAGGGCTGAGACTTACAAAGGAAGGCAAATATTGTCAGTGACACTTGTAAAGCAGGGGTGTATTTACGAAGGAGGCTAGAGACCACGATTAAACACTCTGAGGTTTATTTATGGCCAATAGAGTCACACATGGTGACCCCTGGCTTGTTGTAGATTCGCCACGGGACAAAAAATACTTGGGGAGGCCTGTGGAGCCCCGGTTAGTGGGCAGAGGGCCCAGAGACCACAAGAAGTCAGTAAGAGCACTCGAGGACTAAGGGACAATTGATATCAAAAGAACATCAAGACTTGGCAGGAGAGATAAAAAGGGGACCAGGAGTGCAGGCAGGATTAGGAGTGGCCCCTAGGGGGTGCCACAACTTTCCGAGAGCCTATCCTAGGCTATACACATTTACAACCTGTACTTGTAATAAAGTAACTGAAAATATATTTTTAATGTTTTCAAGGTTTAGTGTATAACGCTCTGGATTACAACTGTAGTGGCACCAAGTGCTGTAACAGAGAAAAACACAACAGTGAAAGACACTGCCACTGTGAATATGGCTGAGCTCCTCCATACTGTCAAGATTAAGGACATGGAGGGAGTATTGAGCCCCTCTACCTAGGAAGGTCAACAGGATCTATAGTGTGGGAATACCAGTATTGGGAGCTATTGGTGTTCTTGGGATTGGTCTCTGTGTTATTATAGAAATGCACTAAGAAAATGTTTCAGAAAGCAATAAAATACATTGATCTAGCACACTGTGGTATGGCAGCTGTTGCTGACTGGAACTGTAGTTTTAGTGTACCTCTGTTTAGAAATGCTTCCATTGGAAGCATAGACATTGAGCCCATGATCAGCTTTGTCACCCATACTATACTGGGAAACCCTTTTATTTTAGGTTGGTAGAAAGCAAAGTATATATATGTTGAATATGTTCCTAATATACATGCATGAAGACAGGGAGTAGGTCATGTCAAAGCTTTGTTCAGACTTCATCTGTCTAAGGAAGAATTACTGTTTAATACCAAAAATTACTGTCTTTTTATTCTGCCTTCCCAAAATTATCCATCCATTTTGTGTCTTAGCTGGGATAATAAACATACACTTCTACTGTTGTCCCTCCCCGCTCCCAAAAGATGGCATCCATATTTTTTGACAAATGTCATGGGAAATCCTCATACCTGGAAATAGGAAGAAAAACATTTTGCCTTGTTTACTCTCTGGAAGTGACAAATGCTAGTAGCATAAATGCATATCCAGTTGCTGCTTAGGTTGTGTTTGCAGAGGGGAGAGACAGATAACAGCAGCTCTTACCTGATTTCAAGCAAGCTGCTTTGGCAACCAATAAAAGGTACCAGCTGTTTGTAGAGGCAGGGCTTCTAATTTTCCTTGTCCATAAATGGTTGCTAAGATGCGAGGTGTTTTTGGAACAACAAAGAAGATATAAGAGATCCCAGAGAATTCCCAGAAGCGATGGGGGAAGCAGAAATCACACAGACTAACCCTACACTAATCTGTAAAGAATATTGCAAGTATCATTTTTTCTTTCATCTTCATATCAGAAACCCTTGGGCCTAACACAGCAGTGTCTCTGGGGCTAAATCCCCTCCTTTCATGAATATTCAGGCAGATTAACGTCTGGGCTCTTAGTTAAATGTATACTTTATATTTCTGTTTCATCTGGCCAAACACCCCAAGTGACTTAGCTGCCAAGAAAACAGCTGAAAAGCTAGTATGAAATCTGCAGCATTCCCTTTAAGCGCTCCAGACCAGAGTAGATGCGAACACTTTATAAACACTGCATAGCAAGAATCTTAAATCTGGCCCACAGAGCTGCTCTATCTGACCCAATGGTTTACCAGCAGGCCACCAGAAATTGTGACCTGCCACAGAATTTGGGGCCCTTTGGCCCTGCTGACCACAGCTATTGGTGGTGAGCTCAGCTCACTGCCAATACTGCCCCCTCTATCCCTACCTTCACTGGCAGACCCCAGACCCATTGCCACAGCTAGCAGATGCTTCGCTGCCACTGGCAGACCTCTCGCTGTTCCTGGACCCCTTGCTGCCACAGTAGCCACAATAATGATAGTTTTCCATTGGTTTTTAACTATAAATTTATTTACCTGTTTTAAACCTTGTGAGGGTTATAAAAAAGAACCTTTTTTTGGTCCAGGGCACGTAACATTCTTACCAACATACCCATCAGTATTACCAGATTTCTGAATTAAAACTATTACCTGGTCCTTTTGTGGCTACAAAGCTGGATTGTTACTCAAGTTCCTCCCCCTGCCCAGGCATATCAAGCTTCAATAGGGCATTGTGGGGGGGATCCTACCAAATGCAGGACAATGGACATAAAATTAAGAGTACCCTGTGCCATCTCTTTCATGAAGACTGCATGCACCTTAGTCAGTAAAGAATCAGAATGGCAACAGTGTGGCTGGAAGGAAGAAAGCACAAGGATAAAAGCAGTCTCTGAACCAATGTTTTACTGGTTGTGTAACCAAGTCTTTATCCAGCACTTCCCCCAGTGCTTTGCTCCTTGGATAAAAGGAGCCATGGATACTGCAATGTTTAGTGCCTTGTGTCTTTTGTCATTAAATTATACCATGCCATCATCGCTATGTAGATCAAACCTGAAGTCTATTTCATCCTGTCTCCTGGTTCTAACAGTGGTCAGTCGTAGTTGCTTTAAAGGAAAGAGTAAAAACCTTGCAAGAGGTGGATGCAAATTAGTCTGCCCATTAGGATTAATCCCGATCACTGTATCAGAGACCAGCTGAAGCCCTGGAGCAGGAGGTTTAAGCATTGATTTTGAATTTAACCCCTTTCAGTTTCAATGAAAGTCATTCTTGTGTTACAGAACAGGGAGGACAGGAGTTCCTTCTCCATAGCATATATTACTTTGTAAATGTGCATCAAATCCCCTTGCTCTCATTTGTCTAAGGCAAAACGTGATCCCAGTCCTTTTTGAATTATTTCCTCAGAGACTTTTCCCATGCTACTAATCACCTTTGTTACTCCTTTCTGCAACCTCTCTACTTCTGTATTACACCTTTGGAGCCATTGACCAGCATGACATACAATATTCCAGGAGGCCAGACACTTTATATAACGTCTGACCTCCTCTGGCTTTTATGAACTATTGTACATCCTATTCCTTACGTGTTCTAACTTTTCTTTGATGCCCAGGTCCCATTCCTTGTTGATGATCTAGAACTTTTGCTTAGTATATGAGGAGTTAATGTTTTCCCCTCCAAAATGCATTGTCTTTCCTTTATCAAGACTGAACTTCATCTGCTGACATGCTGAGCATTCATTTTGCTTTACTAGGTCTCTGAAGTCCTTCAGAGTCCTCTCTGTCTCACTAACCTAAATAACTGTGTTTCCTCTTCAAAATGTTGCTACATCACCACTTTTCATCCCCTTGCCAAATCAGTAATATAATAAGCATGGGCTCTAGTACGAAACCTGGAGATATGCC
This sequence comes from Alligator mississippiensis, assembly GCF_030867095.1. Taxonomy (NCBI): domain Eukaryota; kingdom Metazoa; phylum Chordata; order Crocodylia; family Alligatoridae; genus Alligator; species Alligator mississippiensis. The sequence goes on from NC_081825.1 coordinate 233,794,280, forward strand.
AGTGTTACCCTTTTGCCATGATTAAATTGAGTCATTCCAAAAAAATCTGTAGGCAAGACTGGTGGGCTTCTGGGGGCAGTCCTGATATAGATTCATAGATTCATAGATGTTAGGGTCAGAAGGGACCTCAATAGATCATCAAGTCCGACCCCCTGCATAAGCAGGAAAGAGTGCTGGGTCTAAATGACCCCAGCTAGATACTCGTCTAACCTCCTCTTGAATATGACAATGATAACTGTGACATGAGGCCTTGTTTGAGAGAGAAGTAATGTTAAGTTGGGGGCAGGTCGAGAAATAGGGAATCCTCAATCCTAGCTATAATAGGGAGAATATATTCCCCCTTCAAAAAAGCAAGGAATCAAATAGTTCATACCAGATAAACTTCTGTGCCACAGTAATAATATCAATGATGGAAGTAAAGGCTCACTTGCCTAAACACCAAACCTATCAGAAGACAACCCCTTTCCTAACACACATTTCCATCTAATAATCATTCCGGTGAAAAAAGATCTGTCCTACAATGCACAAAGAATTCACAAATTAATTAACTCATGCAAATTTTAGGGCAGCAAAATACATTTCAAAGCTGGGGGCAAGGAAACAACTTCACATGTCTTTTTATCTCGTTAATTTTGCTTTCATTCATTAAGGGGCTGCTCATCCCACTGGGAATCCAGTAAACTCATGGTAGCTCAAACCACCATACCAGCCTTCATCCTAATTTACTTAAATTGCCATAGGTACCAGAGAAGTCATTCATGGGGCAACACCCCAATACTATAATGTGTTACCTCCAAACAGATAACAGGATGCCTTCTCCTGGACCAATATCTATGTTACAGTACTGTTTTCAAACCAAATATTAACCACTTCTTCATTTGACAGTGAATACAAAAGGCTTGATAGGGAGTGTCATATGTTTGTATTGATACAATACAAAAATTTACATTGTACAGCAGGATACAATAGCTGCCAAGAGCAATTCTACTCCATACATCAGAACTAAAACAGGTAAATAAAACAAGAATGTGAAAAATGTATTTATACTGCATATACAGGCAGGAAAATAGCTCCACTACAAAATAAATCCCAAACCAGCATTAAAAAGGACTTTCTTTTGACTTTATACTGTGTCTGTTAGTAGTCTCCAGGCATAATAATAATAATGTCTTCAAATTAACTAATGCTCTTCAAAGTAGGCAAGGAAGAGGTGGAAAATGAATAAAACTAGAAAACAAATTAAATTCAGGGACTCCAGGAAGAGATTACATGAGAAAGGAGCGGGGGCAGGGACTGGGCTTTGTTGAACAAGACAGTCGAGATGAGGGAGGTGAGGAAAATGGCACTGTAAGCAGGGAAGTGAAAGGATGAGGACACGGCAGAAGGAGCTAAGCTGAGTGGGAACAGGAAGGTTTGTGACTAGTCCTGGAGCAGTCCCCTGCAAAGCCTCACTCTCCCTGTCATTTGTTTCACAAGTACTTGCCAACAAAGCATGTGTCAACCATGCTCCAAAAGCTTGCCCACATAAAAGGGGGCAACCCACTAGTGCTATCAAGTACTCTACTACTGCACCCTGCAGAGTTCCTTCCAGCATGAATGCTGTGCGCCCCTGAAGGCTGGGGGGGGCCCGTGGCGAGCTCCCACAGGTGGCAGCAGTTTTGTCAGTGGCAATAAGAAGGGAGCTCCCACAGGCAGCCACAGCGCTGTTGGTGGCATGGTGGGGGTGCTGGCAAGCACCGACCAGCTGTCAGTGACCACCTGCAGATGCAGCCAGCAGTCGGCGGCGATTGCTGACCACCTGCAGACGTCACCAGCAGTGTTAGCGGCGAGGGGGGGAGAGGGGTGGCAAGCAGTGATCGCACGCAGGTGCCACCAGCAGTGTCAGCAGTGCCTTTTCCCAGGGGGTACACCATCACGCTCAAGGGGTGCAAGTGCACCCCCTACACATTGCCAATGCCTTCCAGTAACTCTATAGATCTATGATGATGCCACACTGCAGCATGTCTGTTTTTTCAGTCTATTTTTTGAAAATCTAGAAAGTTCCAAAAAGCAAGACATGGCAAGCACATTAAAGGCTGCAAAACCAAGCAAGGAAAAAATTGAAAATGCCACCAGTGCAACCCAAATTCAGTTCCCTTGTGCATATGTACAAAGATGTGGCTATAATTACAGGGCAACTGCTTCTTCCAGTGCAGAGCATGGACCTGACGTAGGGATGAATGAGGACAGTACAGTCACAGGAAGCTGTAGACCCCCAGTCTCATTTGTCACAGAAGTTGGAAAATGGAATGAGGCAGCGCAATACAAGAGAAAGCATGGTGTTCTGGTTAAGACAAATGAATGCTCTCCTGAAGAACTGGACTGGATCCCTGTCTCTACCACAGTGGCTATGCTGTGCTGGACAACTCACTAGAACCAAACTTCCATGGACAACCACTGATCGCTTGCTCCTCATTCTGTGGTGCCCGACTTGAGGCCCTATGGTCTGATCTGCAGAAGTGTTGAGCACTCAGAACTATAACTAAAGGCAAAGGGGTATTGTGCTGTGAACAAACAAAATGCTACAGAATACTGTGCATTCGGGGGGTGGGTACAGGAACAAGTCCTAGACGTCTCAGATTAGATATTCAGAATTCATTACTTTGACCTTAATCTCTGCGCTTTGCATTCACCTTCTCAAAATGGGTCCTACACCCTGTCATCTCATAGGGGTGGTATGTAAATATACCTAGATACTATAATATACTTAGATACTACAGTAAAAACAGTGACAGGAAAACCCATGAGAAAAATAAGGAATTCTGTTGGGTTGGGATAGTTTACAGCAAATAATAGATGGGACTGCACATGGAGCTGTCAGGAAAGAAGCAAAACATTCAACTAGTGCTCATGAATTGAGAGCTGTTCATTGTATGTACTGCAAGAGATGAGACACTGACAGAAAAAACTTTAAGTGATGATATAATTAAAGAGTATCATCATGTGGTCACGTGAGGGGCCAAATTAAAGTTCAGAAGGCATTCTTAATGGTGACATTTCCTAACCACAGAGTGTTTGGCTATGCAATCTTATCAGTGTTCTTCCAGGGGGCACGAAGATCAGGGGTGCTTGTATTACTTTACAGGATTTGCTATAGATAGTGACTGAAACATCATTCTCTCCTGCCACCCTGTTATAGCCCATCCCTTCTGAATCGCTCTGCATGAGTCTTGTTCTCTTACTGTTATTGACACTTTAACTGACAATTTTAAAGCAACTCTGCATAGCTTAGAATGAATCAACCAAGTTTTTGTTATGCACTGGTCATCCTGCTGAAGTTCTCTGAATTGAAGGGGCACAAAAATAATTAGTACTTCCTGGTACGATAGTCAAAGACGGGCTTGCCAAAAGCTCAATTATTTTTTTTCAAATAAGGGTTCCTCTTTTCTTACGTAGAAAAAGGAGCTAGACAGGAAAACACAAAGAAGTGAGATCATAAAGAAGTTGCAAAACACACCTACTATGAAATTCAGTCACAGAAGGTAAAATCCAAAATGCAAAGAAGGTGGAAAAGGATCCTCTCCTGGGATAGCTCAAGCCCTGCCACCAACAGCTTTAATGACAGGTTTCTACAGAGATAAAGCTGTTATAAGTGGCTTTAAACCCTGAAAGTTCATGGTCTTTGCCAAAATTTTCCAATATAAACAAAGGGCAGCAAGAGCCTCTTGCAAATTCTTCCCCACATATTGAATCCCCTAGGAAGGAACTGGCCCTCCCTTCACTGGAGTCTCATCCGTTTCTCCGGGGGCCCTTTGGTGCCAGCACTCTGCTGGGTATTCTTTGCAGTCTCTTTCTCCTCTGTCTTTATGGCTTCAGGGGCTGGTTCTGGCTCCTTCTTGATCTGATCCACTGAAGAAATAAAAAAAGAAACCACAAATACATTATTTTCAGTCCTTTCAAAATATTTTCAGGTTGTTTAAAGGGGGAAATTGATAGAACAGAAGTCAGGCAGTACTCGTACAGTTAATATGCTGGATGCAAGACTGCCTTGGTACAGAGACTGTGGGGGCAGGAGACATGCGATTTGTACCTCTCCTATTCCAAGGTTACTAGAGACTAGCTCAGGGGTGGGCAATTATTTTGGCTGACGGGCCAAGTTTGGTGAGCTGTCAAGGGCTGCACACACAAAATCTTTCAGAAGATATCATTTAAACAAATATTATAGATAAAAAACCGCATCATCTACTAAAAAGCAAACATCTACCATATTTAAATTTTATTTCAAAAATAGTTTTTGTCCTGATTCATGTTATTTTGAGTAGTGTATATAGAGAGGTTGGATAATAGATCAGAGGGCATACCACCAGCCTGTCTCACCCACCCTATGTGGGGGATAGGGGGAGGGTGCCTCAGCCTTCAACCTCCAGGCTGCTGATATCTGACATTCAAGAAAGAACCTCAGGATGAAGCTCACTTCCTGGCCAGATGTACCTTGAATCTGTGACAGCTCTAGGACTGGTAGATATAGAATTGTTTGCATTATTCTTATCCACTATCATTATGTATCAGTAAAATTTGACTATTATCAAATGGAGAGGTCATGGTCAGTCTGAGAGTTTGGGTTTGCCCAGAACAAAGTATCTGGGTCATAAACCTAGTGCCAACACCGGAAGCCAACCAACGGTGGGGAGAGGGAATGGGGGCAGGGGGTGCTTGCAGAGCTTGCGCAAGCAGCACAGTGCAGTGCAGGTGCTGACCGTCCGCCCCTACCCCCCCATCCAGCCCACAACTGCCCCTGTGGCACTTCTCAAGGGGCTGAGCCCTACCCGGGACAGCCTGCACCATGCACCTGCCAACAGCCACCCCACACTTGCCAGATAGCACTACTCTGGCCCCAACCAGCACACACAGCTTCCTAGTGGGTTGCTGCAACAGCTATCTGGGTGCTTGGCAGCACGTAACACAGGGAGGGGGTAAAGCTGCAACCAGGGGACTCCTGCCTCTGCATGTGGGGCTCCAGCTACCAGCAGCCTTTCAATCACTCTGCCTGCCTAGCACAATAAGCAGCCATGCCTGGCTGGGCATGTAGCGCACAGCGCACATCACCACGGCTGCCATTGCTTCTTTGCCCTACCTACTTCCTAGAGCGGCAGGGGCAGGAGGAGGAGCTGCTAGAAGCAGAGGGAGCCAAGCAGTACCCAGGCAGCTGCAGCCACACAGAGAGTAGCACTGCTGGCAAGCTGTGCCTGCTGGCCGGGGGTGGGTGGGAGCGCATCACGGGCTGCCCCACGCAGGAGCAGGCAGGGCTCAGCCCCATGTGAAGCACCGCAGTGACAGCCACCCACCTGAGGGCCCAATACAATCAGTTGGTGGGCCAAATCCAGTCTGTGGGCCACATTTTGCCCACCCCTGGACTAGCTCTACTCCTCAGTCCTGTCTCCAAATCTACAAAGGCAGTCCTTGAGGTTTCCCTAGCTTGCTAGGATAAATTTGTCAAGATGCAAAACAGCTTTGGCCATTCCCACTCCCTCCAAAGAATACCCCAGATCAAAGGTGTCTTAGCACTACAGCTCTTAGAGAGAGGAGTCTTCTGCAAGCTCATGGCTATGGCAGGATGTATTATGGCCCTTTAGTAGCACCTGCAAAAAGGTAAAATTTTCATCCTTTTCCTTGAAAGTCAGGCAATAGCAAAATTCCTGACAATTTTGGTGGCAGCAGGAATGACTCATTAATTAATCAAGACTTAGAACTGAACCTGAATCTGGATTTGCTCTCATTTTTTAAAAACTTGGCATAATGCAAAATTTCTTACTTGGGACAGGCTTTTCTCCAGGTTTTTGCTGTAAGAAAAGAAAAAAAGAATCATAAACCAGACCTTTATCATTATTATTCTTTGCTATGGCTGACTAAAATTTTAGCTTCTGTTGAATATTATCACTATGAAGATACAAGCCAGGGAATGCCAATGAGGAATGGGGGATATCAAACTAATTAACTGGAAAAAAAGTGACAAACCATTTCTTCAAAAAGTACTGACTGCGGTCTAAAAGATGCATACAATTAATAGCATGTACACACAAAGAATTTGTAATTAGTGCTGGTTTTCCTTGGCTGTAAAATAGGCATCATACAGCCTATAAATCCCAGGATAGACGCATTTTGCAACAAACAGAAGAGTAAACTGGAAAGGAGTTAGGTCCATTTAACTTGTTCTTGCCTTTTAGCCGAAATGGTAAGCCTGCAACTGGGGCCCCGCAGAGCTGCTTGCGTTAGGAGGAGTCGGGCATATGCCTGGAAAAATCTTACTTGTCTGATGTCTGCTACATGGAAATACCTTGTTTTTTTGCAATTTTTCTCAGGAAACATTAATGATGTTTGCATTTTGACGCAGATTAGAATCTGATTGGTTACTGTGCTTGTCTTAGTGTTCCAAAATGTTTTACAATCATTAGTTAAAAATTAGAAGTAGGAGTGACTGTGTGTGAAGACAAAATAGCAGCAAAATATGTGAAAACAACAGATCATCTGTGGACTTTTAAAATATGTATTTGATAAATAAGAAATGTACTATGTACATTTCCTCTCTCATTTGTGCTCCACTGCTGGTTATAACTTTAGAATCATTTGGGAACACTTGGTATTTGCTGCTACAAAGTCAACAGGGGAAGTACAGAGGCACAAAAGACTGATCCTCAGTGAAAGGACTGCCCAAGTCAGCAGATCAATAGGCAAAACAGAACTCTGCCTCATGACTGACTGGAGCTTGCAGTTTACCTTAGACAAATTATTAGACCTTTCCACCCCTTAGCTGAGTCTACATTGCAATCTGATTGCAAGTGCAACACACTCAGACACACCTGAACTAATTACAGCTCTGGCACCAACAGTAGCAAAGCTCTGGTGGCACAGCTCAGTGTGGACTAGCCACACAAGAAGATATGTGAGGTCCTGGACAGATGCGTACAGCCCATGCTGAATTGCATGCTGCTGCAGCTCTACTGCTAGCAGTACCCAAGCTGCACCTAAATGTCTCCATATGACATTTCATTCCATAAGATCCATTCAGACTTATTTATAGGAATGACTTAACCAGCAAATTAAATGCAGCTTCTTCTAACATAGTATGTGCCAATGCTCAGAGTAGGAAAGGAAAGAAAGAAGTTTTCTCATAACTTTCTCAAAGAAAGATTCATAGATGCTAGGGTTGGAAGGGACCTCAAAAGATCATCGAGTCCAACCCCCTGCCCAGGCAGGAAAGAGTGCTGGGGTCAAACCCCAGCCAGATGCCTATTCAGCCTTCTCTTAAAGACCCCCAAGGTAGGGGAGAGCACTACCTCTCTTGGAAGCCCATTCCAAGGTTGGCCACCCTTACCGTGAAGAAGTTTTTCCTGATGCCTAGCCTAAATCTGCTCTCTGTCAGTTTGTGACCATTGCTCCTTGTTACCCCAAGAGGTACCCTGGTGAACAGAGCATCTCCAGTTCCGTGCTGCGCCTCCCTAATGAATTTGTAGGTGGCCACAAGATCACCTCTTAGCCTTCTCTTGCGGAGGCTGAAGAGGTCCAGGCCCCTCAGTCTCTCCTCATAGGGCTTAGCCTGTAAACCCTTAGCCATACGAGTGGCCCTCCTCTGGACCCTCTCAAGGTTAAAGAAGTTTAAGATTTCTCATAACTATATGGAGAAATCTATTGACACTGGATTTCTTTCAGAATATAAGGTCAATAAGCTGTGCTTTGCAAAAAGTGCCCATGACCCACCTTAGATTTAAAATTTTATTTTAATGTTAGCATTTGTGTGTTCTGTGTCCAGCTGTACACAGACCACCTGCATTGCAGAGGTTCTACTTGCAAAGGGCAAATACTTTTAAACCTAGAAAATAAAACTGCATTTGTTTTTGCAGCATCAGTCATCATGGAAGAAGTTGGGTGAGTACATTTTTAAATAGTGTCATAGCATGAGCTAGTCATTTAAAGAGGTTTGGGTTCAACTGCTACAATTAGCCCATCACCCCAAGAAGGAAAGGAGGCAGAAGGTTACATGATTGGAGCACACTGATATATAGAAGAAACAGGCCAAGTCAACTGGGTTTAAGGCAAAACCCAAAGAAGCAAAGGACTGTGCAAGCTGCTGAACACAAAAATATCCCTTAACCTCCAGGAACGAGGTTTGGGGTAAAAAACTATTATATGAGACCAGTGTCTACTGGGGGAAAGTTCCTTTGCGCTAGCCAGAGGTAAGTGTCTGTCTAGAGCTGTAGTTTTCAACCTTTTTCATTTGTGGACCCCTGGAAAATTATGGACAGAGCCACAGACTCCTTTGGAAATTCTGAATGGAGGCACAGACCCACTTGAACTGTAAGTGTGGTGTATTCACATAAGTTTGATTGATCAAAGTCATCTTTTGCGATCCCCCTAGACATGGTCCACCGACTCCCCTGGGGATCCAGGTACCATAAGTTGAAAACCACTGGTCTAGAGCTATCTGCAGCAAGCGACAGAGCCAGAACTCTTGGGTGTAATTTACTGCTGAGCCTATGAAGGGTATGCAAACTAATGAGCTTGTAGAAGGCTGGGAATTTCTAACTGAACTGCTGTTTCATATTATCAGTCCGTAAAGTAAGAAATCAAACTGAAGGCACTGCTTTTACCAGTTTTCTTTGGCTAAAGAAGTGGTAAAACAGAGGCAGCAGCAGGGTTGGATAGCTGATAGGGTACCCCCCCCTCAGCCTTCCAAGGTAGTCACTTTTCCTAAAAATTTGGCAATGCTACAATATATTTTTGGGTATCTCCTGCACTAGGTGGGGAGAATCTACCTTAATAGCACCCATTTTTAGAACAGGAAATTTGAAAAATAAATGCTAGTTTTACAAAGCTGTGAAATCCCACCAGCTATCCACCTCAGCTGCTTGGATGTGTACAAACATTTCAGCTGAAGCAACACTGAGGGCACAAGTTACTATTACAGTACCTGAACAAATCTGGGTGGAAACTTTTGTCTCAGGTCAAGAAGCAAAGCATCCACCCTCTGCCTCTGGAAAATAGAACTTGGTTCTTCTTTCTTCTTGGCCTTTGGCTTGGCTTTATCTGCAAGTCACACACAACAGCTGAAATGCAATATCACATCAAAGGGTATAAAGTCTATTCTCCATGTTCATGTAGCTGGACAACCTTCAGTACAGGTGACACAAAAGCACAGGCAGCCTCCAGGTGTGGCATGCGGGAGATCAGGGAGGGAGCTCAGTGGCAAATAGGACAGGAAGTAGGAAGCAGATTGGGCAGGGAGCACAGGGAAGAAAGCAGAAAACAGAGCAACAGGACATGCTGGAGGATGAGAGTGCAATTCAGAAGGATCCTGACAGACTGGAAAAAAGGGCTGGAGCTATCAGGATGACGTCCAATGCTGACAAATGCAAGGTGCTATACTTGGAAAAATAATCAGAAATACAAAATGGGTGACACCTGTCTGGGTGGCAGCACTGTGGAGAAGAATCTCAGTCTTGGTAGATCACAGACTCAATATGAGTCTGCAGTGTGTTGCAGCTGCCCAAAAGGCAAATGTGGTTTTGGGATACATCAACAGAAACATTAGGTGCAAGACACAGGAGGTGACAGTGCTTCTCTACTCTGCACTGGCCTCATCTAGAGTACTGTGTGCAGTTTGGGGCTGCACATTTTAAAAAGGACATGGAGAAGTTAGAGAGGGCTCAGAGGGGAGGCAACAAAAATGATAAAGGGCTTGAAAGGCAAGTATTACAAAGAGAGGTTGAACAAAATAGGCATTTTCAGCTTCTGGAAAAGGTGCTTAAGAAGAGACATGAGAGCAGTCTCAAATACTTGAAGTGCTGCTATAAAGAGAGTAAACATCTTTTCTTTCTTGCTGCACAGAGCAGGATGCAGACCAATGGCCTGAAGTTGCAGCAAAGTAGATTTTGATTGGATATCAGGAAAAAACTTTTCCTGTTAGAACAGTAAGGCAGTGGAATAGACTGCCTAGGGAAGTTGTGCTCTCCATCACTAGAGGGGTTCAAGAAGAGGTTGGACAGCCACTAGTAGGGAATAATCTAGCTGTAGCCATGCCCACGTTCTACTATGACTATTTCCCATGCTTCTAGGCTTTGCTGGTTGCCACATGGAGCTGGAAGGGAAATTTCATCCCCCCACACCACCCTACTGCTACATTTTAGGGTTTTTTTAAGCCTTTCTCAGACGCACTGGGTGCTGGCTCCAGCCAAGGCTGGGGATTGTTACTGGGGTGTGCCAATGTTCCTGCTGAGACTGAAAACTGGAGGTTCCTGGCTAGAGGGTCTTGCCCAGGGGTAGGCAAAATGCAGTCCACAGGCTGCATGCGGCCCAGCAATCCACTCTATCTGGGCCCCTAAATAATTTAGAAAATTAATATTGATCTGCCCCTTGCTGCCTGTCATGCGGCCCTTGATGACTTGCCAAAACTCAGTAAGTGGCCCTCCACCCAAAATAATTGCCTGCCCCTGGTCTTGCCCCTCCGCTCAGGAGTCAGACTGACTGCCACATTTGGGATCAGGAAGGAATTTTACCCTTTGATTAGACTGGGGTTTTTGCCTTCCTCTGTAGCAGGGGGGATGTCCCTTTACCTAGGATCTCTTGAGCATATATTAACAACCTTTACAGCAACACAATGTTGCCCACCCCACGGTGGCCCTTTTGCTTTACTTGTGGCAGGTTAAGGTGTAATGTCTTATGTTGTGCCAGGATTGACTGTAGTTTTGCTAAGAGGTTAGACAGAGGACTTGTATAAGGATGATTTGGGCAGGGATGATCCTGCCTCAGGCAGGGGGTTGGACTACATGACCTCTGGAGTTCCCTTCCAGCCCCACTTCTCTATGATTCTATGATGAGGCAGTGGAAGGGGATCAAAGTGACACACAGGGAGGGGACATTGCTAATCTGTGGCACAAATGATGTACTGCAACAATACTAGATGTGTCCATGACTCACTTTCCCTGTGAAGCTTATTTCACAAAAGGGAAAATGAATCACAAAATTAACCTACCATAAAAAGAAGATGAGTCAGTCTACTGCTGGAAGGGACAATCCACTATAGTCTTTTATTTGTGGTAGTTTAATTTTGTGTTTCATTTTCCCTTTTGGTAGACTAGTATGGCATTTGTCCAAATTAAAGTCCAATCACACAAAATCAATCACATCCTTGAGCCCTCCCCTAAGCTCAAGTCATTTTCCCTGTTGCTACAGAACTAGATATTCCCTTGACCACAGCTTTCACCCCTGCTGATGAAGGGCAGAGAAGTGGAACTTCCTGCAACTTCCAAGAAGTCCCAGCCTGGGGCATCTGAACAAGAACAGGTGCCAACACCAGACCTTCAACCTGTGTTGTTACTGTTTTGCCTCACACCTTTTCTTTATGATTTATACCCCTCCCCATGTTCCTTTCTCTTCTCCAAGCCTAAACTAATGGGAATATACCAGGAGTTATGGAAGCATTTTTAGGTGTGCTTTACTTCAAAGTCCAGAAAAAGGGAGAGCTGCTTCATGACTGAAAGGCTGGGCTTCATACCTCGTTCTTCCTGATCTTTGAAATGCCACCAGTAGCCTTTGGAAGGGTGATATCGGCAGTAAGACATGGCTTCTTCAAAAGCAGACTGAATTCCATGCACTGCAGTGAGCTTTCAGAAGAAGTCCGCATAAGGAAATGTTCAGAGTTTAAACAAAATAGTATATAAATACAAGCAAATAGGAAACACTATTCCTAGATTCTATCACATATACAGTGCCTGGTGTTGAGAGCAGCATGTTAAATATATGTTGGTAAATAAACAAAGAACCATACCGTGGAACAATATTGTTCCGCTATTAAAATAGCTTTTCTATTTATCACGCAAAAAAATTCAAGTTTTTTATGGAATAGCATTACCAAAGTTATGAAAGAAACATGGAACAGTTAGTTTGGCATCAAAACATCAGGTTTTGTTTATAATGGAAACTTTTACAAACACACATCCAAATTTTTGGGGTTTTTTTATACTGATCAAGGGAGTAGACAGACAAATAATCACATGCACGGGTTTGTCACAGGTAGATCCTGCCTGACAAACCTTACAGCTTTTTATGACTAGGTCACATACTGCCTTGATACATGAGCAGAGGCCGATGTCATCTACCTGGATTTTAGGAAGGCCTTCGACACAGTTTCGCATCCTATTCTCACAGGGAAGCTAACGGGCTGTGGAGTGGACGCCTACACAGTTAGGTGGGTGGCTAACTGGTTTAGGGACCGCACCCAGAGATTGGTGGTTGACGGGTCATTCTCGGCCTGGAAGGAGGTAGGCAGTGACGTCCCGCAGGGTTTGGTCCTTGGGCCAGTGTTAGTTAATATCTTCATCAGCGATTTGGACAAGGGTGTGATAAGCACCCTCTCCAAGTTCGTGGATGATACCAAATTATGGGGCAAAGTGAATTCACCAGAGGGCAGGGAGCAGTTACAGGCTGACCTGGACAGGTTAGATCAATGGGCGGAACGTAATAGGATGCAATTCAACAAAGATAAATGTAAGGTACTCCACCTAGGAAGGAGGAATCCCCAGCACACCTACAGGTTGGGGGATGTCCTCCTCAGCAGCTCAGAGGCTGAGAGAGATCTTCGAGTCATAGTTGACTCCAAGATGAACATGAGTCAGTAGTGTAACAAGGCCATCAACAAAACCTTGTCGTGTATTAGCAGAAGCATGACCAACAGATCGAAGGAGGTGATGCTTCCCCTCTATGAGGCACTGGTCAGGCCACAGTTGGAGTACTGCGTCCAGTTTTGGGTGTCGCATTTCAAGAGGGACACAGAAGATCTGGAGAGGGTTCAGAGGAGGGCCACTCACATGATTAGTGGTCTCCATGAAAGACCCTATGAGGAAATGTTGAGAGATCTGGATCTCTTCAGCCTATACAAAAGACGGCTGAGGGGCGACCTTGTAGCCGCCTATAAATTTATCAGGGGAGGACAGCAGGGAATTGGGGATGCGCTGCTTACCAGAGTGCCCCAGGGAGTTACTAGGAATAATGGGCACAAACTAGTGGAGAGTAGATTTAGGTTAGACATTGGGAAGAAATTTTTTACAATAAAGGTGACCAGGTCTGGAATGGGCATCCAAGAGAGGTGGTCCTATCACCTAACTTGGAAGTCTTCAAGAGGGGCTTGACAATCTCCTGGCTGTGGTTGTCTGACCTTGGTCCTCTTTCCTGCCAGGGGCAGCGGGTCAGACACAATGATTCATTGGATTCCTTCTGACTCTATAATCTATGAATCTATGCTTTAAAGAGAAAGGAGACTTGCAACTTGTGAGCCTGGGTCCTCTGATTCACTGTACTTGTTTTGTCTGTCTGCTCCTATGCTACAGTAACCTAACTCTGTTTCATTTAGAGGTAAGCTGCACAGATTTAACTTATGCCTCCCAAGCAATGGGAGCAGACAGATGAAATGCTACTGGCAGATTCAGTTGAATCATGGCAAGCCCTCTCCTCCCCCTTTTAAGGTGGTGTAATTGTCATGTACATCTATCCCCTGGAGAAAATCTGTCTATCCAGTAGGACTGTTGCAACACTATACTATAGTATGAGGCAGGAGGCAAAAACAACCAGTCTAGCTGCAATATTCTAGCCAAGCAGAGTGCCAATATACACCAAACAGCACCAAGTGCGATGCAAATTCTGTTTTAACATATTTCAGTTCAATTTTCTATTTACTGGCAAATCCTCAAAAAGAAAATCATATTTTTAACATAATTTTTTTAGTTTTAACCTGAGACACTCCCTCTGACTGTCCCGCTTTAACTTTTATTTCTCTCCTTCTGTCCCTAATAAGTTTTCTTGTCATAGCTATCATAAGCTATCAGAGCTTACTACACTCTTCTAGAAACATTCCATCTTCATCTAAACTCATCTTCAGGGTACTCAGCATGTAGTACTGTTAATCAGTTTTCTTAAAAACAAAACTAGTCATTCTTCAGATAGGGATCTACCTAAGTCACAGTGAGATAACAAGGTTTTTTGTGGTCCACTTGTAGTGCACACAGCCAAGTTCACAGACATTCCAGAGTGGCTCCGCCCCCCACTGCTGATTGGTGGAGGGGCCCGGTGGCCCCACCCCTCATTGCTGATCGGCAGAGAGCACCTTCACTCGGTCTACGTCATTGCCACTGTTTTGGTTTTTGGTTGATTTCGTGGGAAGCTGCAGCCAATGCCAGGTTACCCAGGGATCATGGATAATGCTGTTTTTTTCAGTTTCTGCAAAATCTGTGAAACTGTGATTTATGTATATCCCTATTTATAGTGCATAGGCCCTTCTCCCAAAACGAGAAAAAAAAAAAATCAGACCTTAAATCAGACCAAGGAAAGGCTTAAAGACAAACAGATGTGAACAACTTTATACCAATCACATGCATATAAAAAACACTCACCACTCTGGAGTTTATGACAGACCCCAAGTCAGGTGCCTGATAAATCACGCCCGCAATGATGTAGTAATCGGCTAGTGGGATAACTGTAAATAAGGAACACAGACACCGTGTCTCAGGCCAACAGACAAGCAGGCATACACAGGCTGGGATATTAAAGACATGTATCATACTGTTCCACAATATGAGATAAGGGACTCTCATTGGCTAGGTCCCAGTGACCAGCTGCAGAGCCCTTGGGATTTCTGGTTTTGGTGAATGAACCAAATTAAAATACCGGTAAATGACCAAATTCAAATGTGTTCATATAATGGGTTTGTGGAAACAAAAGAATATCCTGATACAGAAAGTGGACAATATGGTTCCACAGGGAAACCAATCAACAATGCCTGGAAATAAAGAGTCATCAGAGGAGGAAAAGAATACAAAAGAAGGGATTTTAGACATGCAAAAGAGCCCCTGAGGGAAACCCAAGGCCACCATGAACAAAAGGAGAACCACCAACCTGTCTTACCCACTCCTCTGGTGGGGGTTGGGCCTGTGCCCTTGACCTCCAGGCTGCTGACAACTAACGTTCAAAAGAAAACCACAGGGTAAAACTTGCATGATGGCCAAGACATGCCTTCCCTTTGTGATCACCAGGGAGGATTTGATTTAAATCAAATCAATTTAAATTATGGTTTAAACCACTGGTTAGGAAGCTTCAATTTAATCAATGCTTTCTACAAAAAGTACGTTCTTGTTGTTTGCTATAACCTTAATACATATTACTCACAACTCAGAGATGGATGCAGGTTTAATTTTTAGAAGGTACACCTTATACATTTTAAAGCAGTGATTTATTTTGATATTTTTGCAGATTAATTTTGCAGCAACATCAGAAAGCTGAATTATGACATTTAAATTGTTTTTAGTATGTATTCTGGATATTTTTCTTCAACAACAAATGTATAATTAGTTTAACAAAACAAGTATATGTATTTTTGAATTTTTAACTATTTTAGTTTTGTAGTAGCTAGGGTCAGGAGGGACCTGAACAGATCATCTAGCCTGACCCCCTGCCACAGGCAGGAATGAATGTTGGGTTCACAAGACCCAAGAGAGGTGATCGTCCAACTTCCTCTTGAATTTGCCCAAGGTAGGAGCGAGGACCACTTCCCTGGGAAGTAGGTTCCAGATTTTGGCCACACTAACTTACTGTAAAATATTGCCTTCTGATCTCTAATCTAAACCTATTCTCCATCAGCTTATTACCATTGTTCCTCGTCACCCCAGGTAGTGCTGGGGAGAAAAAGGCTCTACCTATTTGCTATCGATCTCCCCTGATGAGCTTGTAGGCAGCCATCAGGTCCCCCCTCAGCCTCCTCTTGTTGAGGCTGAACAGGTTCAGGTCCCTCAGTCTCTCCTCGTAGGGCCTGTCCTGCTGCCCTCTCACCAACAGGTGGCCCTCTTCTGAACCCTGTCCAGGCTGGCCACATCCCTTTTGAAGTCTGGTGCCCAGTACTGGACGCAGTGCGCCAGCTGCGGCCTGACCAAAGTCGCATAAAGGGGGAGTATCACCTCTCTAGACTGGCTTGAGATGCACCTTTGGATGCATGTCAAGGTATGCCTGGCCTTGCTGGCTGTGGTCTGGCATTGGCGGCTCATGTTCATCTTGGAGTCAATAATGACTCCAACATTCCTTTCCGCTTCTGTACTTTCAAGAAGGGAACGCCCCAGCCTGTATGTATGCTGTAGATTCCTTCTCCCTAGGTGCAACACCCTGCATTTGTCTACGTTGAATCCCATCCTATTCTTGTCTGCCCACTTTTGTAGTCTGTCTAAATCTATTTGCAGCCTCTCTCTCCTTTCAAGTGTGTCCACCTTGCCCCACATCTTAGTGTCATCAGCAAACTTGGACAGCGTGCTTTCCACGCCGTTGTCCAAGTTGCTGATGAAGTTGTTAAACAGCGCGGGCCCGAGGACCAAGCCCTGGGGTACCCCACTGCTCACATCTTGCCACATTGAGTACAACCTGTCCACCACTACTCTCTGGGTGCACCCCATCAGCCAATTTTTTACCCATCAAACTGTGTAGGCATCAATGTCGCAGTCGCTTAATTTACTGATGAGGATGGGGTGAGAGGCAGTGTCAAAGGCCTTCTTAAAGTCTAGAAAGACTACATCCACAGAGACACCATCATCCAAGGATTTAGTTACTTGGTCATAAAAGGCAATCGGGTTGGTCAGGCAGGACCTGCCTTTGATGAACCCACGCTGATTGCCCCTGAGCATGATCTCCCCTGCAGGCCCCCCACAGATATGCTCCTTGATGATTCTCTCCGAGCACCGAGGTGAGGCTTACAGGCCTATAGTTACTTGGGTCCTCCTTCCTCCCTTTCTTGAAAATTGGGACATTAGCCAGTTTCCAATCCCCCGGCACCTGGCCATATGACCATGAATTAGTTATGTGAAATGTGTTTTTAATAAAAGTTAAATAGATTATTTCAGCGAGGTTAACATGAGAAACTTAAAATACTTGGTTATACACATGAACAGCACGTGCCCCCAGTGGCTGGGGGGGCCTGGCAGCAGCAGCACGGCGGTGGTAAGAGGGGGAGCTCCCGCAGACACTGCCGCCGGCAGGGGGGAGGTAGCAAGTGGCAACCTCGGGTTGGTGACCACCCACAGCTGCCACCAGCAGCAGCAGCGGTGACCAGTGGATTGCCCTCCGATGCCACCAGTGATGTTGGCGGCAGGGTGGTGAGCGGCGACTGCCAACCGCCCACAGGGGGTGCACCGCCACACCCTGGGTGATCTAGGTGCTTAAGTGACTTCCACCAGTTCACTGGTGTGACTTTCTTTAAAATCTCATCAGCAAACATATATATTTTTAAACAATTCACCCTTAGGCCTGAACTTTATTGTAGTTGGTATTCTGGAGGGATGATTGTTGGATGCCCATGTCATAGCCAACTCCTCTTCTTCAGCAGTTAAGGATTGACGCTGGTACCAGGTATTGAGAATATTGGCAAGAAAATGAACTGGTGATAGTGCTTGATCCATTTGTTTTTTTAATGCCTGTAACTTAATTCTGTCATTGTGTATTTGTCTTTTCAAGGTCTCACTCAGTTCCTTCCAAATTTCAATAGCATCAGCAATAAAATAGCAATTTTCCTGCACGTCATTCAAGGCTACAGAAACAGGCTTCAAGATAGTCAGCATAAGTTCTACATTTCACTTTAGCCCAAATTTGAGAATTTTGGCTGTCAGTTCCATCTATTTGGTCACAATTTTGTTCACAAATAGTCATCAGATTAGGCGAGCTCTCAATATATTGTTCAAAACAGTCCACTATTGAGTTCCATCGCACATCTTTTGAGAGAGTTAGTTTGGTTCCTCCTGCTTTCTTCAAAGCGGCTGCTGCAAAGTGGTTGTTACAGAAGTATTTTGCAATTTCAACAACATTAGCCTTTATTTCTGGAACACTGAAGCCTTTGGCCAAGAGGTGCATCAAATGAGCAAATAGATGTTATTAGCTTGGGGCTTTCTTCACTTTCTTCTAGATTTATTCTCATCTTTGATACATTTGCAGCATTGCCTGTGACTGCTATGTACTAAACATTTGAAATTTTTTTCACAGTTTGTTATAGCTTTTACTATCACTTGTAAGTATTCTGCTGCGTGTGCATTTCCTGATGTATCGATTGTTTCTGTAAGGTAGATAGTCTCTTCTTCTGTTGTCACACAAGCACATACTACTGGATCATTGTGGACGTTGCACCACCCATCAAGACTCGGGTTAACAGTTTTCCCCTCTAGACTTTTTGCACACTGTTCAATTTCTTTCTCATATACTTTATCCAGCAATATTGTCTTAAACAGTATATAATTAGAAGTTATAATCCCTATTCCACGATGATATCTTTGAGCTTTAACTTATCTTAAATTAAAACTATCTTTATACAGGGAGTCCTCAGAGTTACAACACAATTGGTTCCTGAAAAACACATCTTAAGTCAAAACGCTGCAACTTGGAACCAATTTACAAGCGATTGTAAAGTTGAAAACTGACGTCAGAAAGTTGAAACAGGGTGTCAATTCATAAATATTGTAAGTGCAAAACATTGTCTCTCAAAATGTTGTAAGTTGAAGACTGCCTGTATACGTTTGTTTTTTTTAAAGCATCTCAACAAAAATTCCGATTTAAATTAAAAAATATCCAATTAAATAAAAAAAATCCGATTTAAATTTAAAAAAAATCCAACTTTTCAACCAAAAAAAAAAAAGTTGTTGATTTTTATCCACCCTGGTGACCGCCCTAGGACTGGCAGATATAGAATGGGGGGGGCGTTATTTTGTTTGCCTTGCTTGCATTATTCTTATCTGCTATCATTGTGTATCAACAAAATTTGCCTACAGGCAGTCCTCGACTTATGTTTCGAGTTACAATGTTTATAAATTGACACCCTGTTTCAACTTTCTGACGTCAGTTTCGAGTTTACAACACCCGATCCAATGCGACACCACATGAGTGAACAAGTTCGCTGTGTTGTCCATCTCCCTGGAGAATACCTGATCAAACTTCCTTGGACACTTTCTTTAAGAAAGCAGACAATACTCCAAAAAAACCTGCAGCCAAGAGCCCTTCAAAAAGTCCAACCAAGAGCCCTTCAAAAAGTCCAGCAAAGTCACCTCAAAGAAGTCCTTCCAAATCAATATGGTTGCTATTTACAATATAAATACATTAATGTAGCTACACTACTCATCTATAATTGACTGAGTACAAAATTCTGGGCTATCTTTGGTGAAAATAGGGTATCAGGCCTTGGTTCAGGAACCCATTTATAACATTGTTTCCTATGGGAAAATTGGTTCCGAGTTACAATGTTTCAACTTAAGAAAAGGTTTTCAGGAACCAATTGTGTCATAAATCTGAGCACTGCCTGTATCATCAAAAGAAAAAGCTGTGGTTGGTCTGAGGGTTTGGGTCTGCCCGGAAGGTATCTGGGTCATAAATCCAGTGCCAACAGTTGCCCCAGTGTGTTTAAGGGCAAAAGCTCCTCCTCGGTGCTCCCTCACAGATGTTGCATCCAACTGTTGCTCAGGTACTGCTCTGGAGGCAGCCACAGGATAGTAACCTGCCCTCTGGCCTCCACTGCTATTCCAGCATTGACAAACGTTTACCCAATGTAAGCTAGTGAGAAAGAAAAACAGATTCCCAGCCTTCCCTTCCCAAAAACGAAGCAGCAAAGCACTGTCATTTTCTACAGAACAGATGCACATGTTATTAGGGCTGCACATGTTATTTTATACTGCTCCCTTAGTGCTGTTCTAATAAGGAGTAATTATAATCTTTTGAAGCCAGGAAGGACAAGGTTGCAGCTATAAGTCTCTAAAGCTACTCCTCTGATTTTTATTCACAGATCTGTCTGACAGAAACACTCTGCAAAGCTTCCTTTTCAGGTCATAAGTGAAAACAACCCTGTGGCCCAAGAATCAGCTAAATTGTAGCAAAGGGAGGAGTCTAATTTCTACCTGCTCTGGAACAGATGCATTTTATTCCTTTTTATTGGTAACTAATCCCCCAGAGCTACTTTGGAGAGTCTAGACTTACCTGAGAGATGAAAGTCATCACTGAGACTGACAGTGCTAGTACAGACATGTACCACTGCAGTCCCAACCAGGATAATGGATACATGTCCAGGAAAGATGATTTACAAAGAAAGTTAGAAAGAACTAGGATCATTTAGTCTGGAGAAGATAAAACTGAGAGGAAATGTGATAACACATAGAAAGAGAATGGTGCCTGACTATTCTCCACAGGGAGATACACAGGGGATAGGATAAGTAGGAAGGATCTGAAGTTCAAACAAATGAAAATTAGATTGCATTAGGAAGAAATGTCTGTGTGAGGGTGGTAAAGCACTGGAACAAGCTGCCTCGAGATGTAGTGGAGGTTCTAGGGTAACAGTACATCTAGTTTTGCTTAGGAGCATTTTAAACACCTGTCCCTGTCATCTTGTTGGTTTCTTCAAATAAAAAAGGAGGAGCAGGAGAGGTTTCAGAAAATGGGGCCAAAGCATTCATTTGAAGAAACTGATGAGATGCCTGAGAGACATGCATCATCCCACTCCCCACTCCTGGGCACCCAAGGCTCTTTACCTTGCCTATATTTTTCATTCCTAAAACATTTATTCTAAATGATCTCAAAGTAATTTTACAGATTATGTATAGTAAATGCAGAACACGGTTCACCCTGCACCTAACTGTCAGAAGATTGCTACAAGCAAATTTAGAACAAGGAATACAAAATCCAGCTGTATGTGATTGGGGCCGGGGAGGAGGGGGGTAGAGAGGGGAATGCAGTTATTTCACATGGACCTTTGGCAAGGTGCAGGTAAATTACTTCTTCTTGCTCAGGATGCCATGGGATTCTTTAATGACCCAAAGGGTTAGTTTTTACATCTACACAATCTCCTATACCTCAATGCCATTTAACATTGCAATGGAGTGCTGGTTCAGTACTGACTCAAGATGAACTCTGTCACTTCCTAAATCACCAACACTCGAATCTGCAGTAACCTGGTTTCTCCTGGAAAGTTTCCTATTCCCATGTTTATGTGGCCCTACTTAGCATGTTCAGTCTGACAGATCACAGTTCAAGGTGGTAAATCTGCAGGATAAAAATGGAATTATGCAAGTAGCAGTAGGAATGTTCCCCTCACCCTAATCCATGGAAAGCAAGGCATTCCAGACTGCATGGTAACCACTCGGGAATGATTACCATTAAATTCAATTTGTACTAGTCAGCCTCAGGCAAGCACAAAATAAGTCTTATGTTTAGCTATTTAAACCAAGAGTCTTATGCATAGCATAACATAGCGCATACTAATAAGTACCAGCTGCCCACAGGAAAATATACTGCACAGCAGCACCTTCTCTCTGCGTTATGAGCATTTTACCACAAGAGGGCAATCCCCAGCTAGTATCACAGTTCAGACCACCCTTCTGGGGCAACATTAAATTTGAGGTGTGCTGAGAGAGTATTTTTAACAGTACTAGATGTATCCATACTTTCTCTCAAATAAACCACTAGATTTAAAGATATGTAAGATGAGGGGAATAATATGAACACACATACAGAACAGAAATATAACAAAAAAAAGACTGTCATCAGAGACAGAAACTGTGAGCGACCTTACCTTGTGTAGGAGACTGTCTTTGCTGCTTTCGAATAATGAAGAGAATGGGCTCTTGAGCATGAAGGAGGATATACTCCACTCCAATCATTTGACTGAAAGGCAAGTGACCAGAATAAATATCTTTAGTCATCTGAGAGTGAATATATAGGATGTGAAAACTCACTGAGATGTTACAAGGCCTGGAAACTGTGATGGGCTATGAGATCTTTCATGCCATTAGCTCTTTCCATGCTAAACATCAAAACCTAGCTTTGGGCTTAAACAATGTTAAGAAATCCTGAGCTCAATCTCTTGGCAAACTGGTTAACAGAAGAATAAACAAATGGAAACTATAACTAGCTACAGCTGATGCTTAAATTTGGGAGCCAAGGACCAATGGTACTGACCAGAATGTGTGCAAGGGGGTACACAAAAGCTCCTTCCCAATCACAGCAAATGAACATCACTTTGCCAATGAGCATCTTGCCTAATCTACGTGATCCCTGCTGTTCCATTCTTTGGTCCACAAACAGTGGTTAATGCACTTCACTTGTGCCTGCAACTTCATATCAGTCACTTCTGCCTGGGCTCTCTCCTAAAGAAAGCAAATTGCACAACGTTGATAAATAGCCACTTGTGACTAGTTGCCTACACAACTCATCTCCTTTGTGGCCTAAATTTAAAAAAAGTTATAGCAGCCATGGGGGAGAGCTGTTCTAATAATGATGCCTAATTCAGGTTAGTGGGAACTACCACGTTAAGTGATAGATAGTATATACTTACTTATTTATATTTCTATAGACAAGCTTGAAGTATCTAACTTAGATTCTACTTATCTTACAAAAATATAACATCCAGTTGAAAATCCAGCTAAATCATTGTTCCTGGACATCCTTCTGTCTATTTCCTAGGAGAAAAAAATAGCTTTCCAGCAAACTGACTTTTTGACATCTCCCAATATGGATGTGCCAAGACTCCTTTGCACCTAGCTGCCATGTTTCCCAGGAGTTTCACCAGGATACTAGCAGCATCCAAAAAATATAGGACAAAGCTCAACCAGAATGGAGAGAAAATATAGTTCAACTTTTCCACCACTTCACCACTCTTTATAGAAGCTTACTTCAAGTGCTCCAATGTCAGCCGTTGCATTTTGACTACTTCATTGTTACATGTCCGGTCATAGAATGGATTACTCCGCTCCGAGAAGTAGTCCAGCACGCTTCCATTGTTTAATATTGGAATCCAGGAACTGTCAACCCAAGAAATCCCTAGGAGGTTATCTGGGAAGAAAGGCAGAACAATTACAGATTCCTAAAAGGACCTACTCGGTAGAACTTGGCACCCCTTCACACACACATTTTCAAAAGACAATGTATGTATGTCACTATATTCAGAATTTTGACCAACCTCTTCTGCCACCTTCTCTCAAAAGTTGTCAGCATTTTTCCAAGCAGCTCTCTTACTAACATACCTCATAAATATATTCTGTAAATGTTTCCCTATTTAGAAATGTTTCACTCCACATAATATTTTCTATTTCTTTCATCTTCAGCTAATATATGAAGATACGGTAATCACACAGATACCTTTAGTTCTTAGGAATGTTAGTAGAGAAAAACAGTACTGGCAGGTTACATCATGCATGGACTAAAATATGAGCTGTAGCATTTGCTAAGTGGAAGAAATGGGCAAAGCACCTCCCTCTGTTTGAATGCATGTAAACAGATGGTCTAAAGTATATCTTGTGAAAGTGGATTCCAGGAGGAAATCATGTCACTGATGATAGGTGAAAGTTTGCAGGAATCAATTAGTCAGGACCAGATCTCGCCCGCATTGAAACCAATGGCAAAATAAAGAGTGCAATACAATCAGAATGGGAGTCCTTAATATTTATCTATATGACATCTGTTCATCAATGAGTGAGGGTGGATATTGCAGTTATTCTTCTGACTGGTGGTGCATCTTCTCTTGTGGCCGCGAAGACCAATGCTAGACTTGCTGGTCCTGCTACACTGGTCACAGGTGTACATGACATTAGGGGTGACTGTACCAACAGGTCACGTTTCTGTTGTAATGTGAGTTACCATTTCTCATCGTGATGTTGGACTCCATGATTAAGAAGGGAGTGCCACTTTGTCCTGTCTCCTGCTAAGGCCTCCCAAAGGTCTGCAATTCCAAAAGCCTTCATATTCTGCTTGCAGTAGCGCAATTTAGGGTGCCCTACTCTTCTCTCCCCTTTAACATTATTATAATTACTAGCGCAATACAGACATTGATGTATATGTTCCCAGCAATTATAGAATAAGAGATTTTAAACCTGGCTCTGCCCCCGACTTGCTGCAAGGTCTTAGCACTTCTACAGTCCAGTGGGTAAAACAGTGATCTATCTACCACTCCAAGTCTTTGCTGGTTACACAAAGCACAGCAAGATCTTTAAGTGAAAGGAACTCTATGAAGACAAATTACTAATGTCCTAGGTATGTCACAATGGAAATGCTGAAACCCCTGCATTTTCCCACCACATGGCAATGACTGTAGAGTGCAGAAGCATAGCAGCTATTGTGTGGTCCACATACATAAGCAACCAGTTAAATGCCAGACAAAAAATGTGGCATAAATAGAGTCTATATTCAAATGATGATTTGCTAATGTTTAGTACAGTTTTCCATGGCTACACAAAATGTAAAGCATCTAGAAGTTCCCAACTACTTGAAGCTACACTGGCAATGAATGAAATTCTCAAGACCTGGGAAAGAAGGAAATAAAATAATAAGACATCCATTTTTCCAGAGGGGACAGGGTGGAAAAGTCACTGAAAACTGTGAGCAGGGCTGAAACCCCCTTGTAAGATGAACACCACGGGCCTGCTCCTGGATTATTTGCACAGCCAGGACTCCTACTACAGTCATTCCATTAAAAAATGTTGTGACTTCTGTGGAAGCTCCAAACGCACAAGGAATGCAAAATTATCCACAATTGGGGACTGAATACATAATGAGCACATTATTAACTATACCTAAAAGAAAGTAAACTCAGGTGCACAGCAAACCATGAGTAATGCAACAGAAATACACCTGTACATAATTCATGTTGCAGTGTCAATCTCAGAGCTGTCAGCCTCTCTTGACTAAGAACTGAAAAAAGGGAAAACAATATCCATATTTCAAGAAATATGAACATTTCTCCTTTTTAAAAATCTTTTAACCTACAAGAGGCAGGGCAGGATGGCACCTTATAGACGAATTCATTCAGAAATGCATAAGCTTTCATAGGCAATAGCCTACTTTGTCAGCCATCCTCCAGGAAAAAAGAGGGAGCACAAAAAAGCCCAGGGGGGTGGGGGTGGAAGTGCAGAGGAACAGCCTAAGCAGTCTCCGTTCCCAAACCTTCCCTTCGTGTATCACCGGCACCAGAGTCCTCCCAGTCACTTAGCTCTACAACCTATACAGTGTCCCTCAACCCCACTTTTCAGAGCTTCCGTGGCATAACGAGGGCAGCAGGGCTGGGGCAGCCACCGCAGGCACCAACCTGTGAGAGGCAGGGAGAGGAGTGGCTGCTACCACAGTCACCTGGCAACAGTTGCAGCAACCATAAGTTACCTCTATTTCTGTGTTGCAGCTGCTGTGCAGTGCTACACCTCTGCAGAACTTATCCAAGTCTTGCTACTTCTCTTTCCAAAATATTATCAATATCCCACCTTCTCTCTCTACTCCCAGAATTACCCTTCTATCTTGGGGCTCTCTGCTTTTGCCTCTCTGTCTTCCCAAACACCCATGTTGCCTTACTCAGATCCACAGAAACTACTGCTAAAGATCTTTTATCTCTGACCCACTCTTTTGGCCTTGCCATCCCCAACCATCATTTCACTAGCTCTACTCTTCCACTGCCTCAACACAAACTTCTGGCCCTAGCCTTCATAGCTCTTCACAGTTTTGCCTCTCATTTTTAGCTGCCACTAGCTCTTACTCTGTCCTGCCACAACCTCACCAACATGCTCCTCAAATCACTTGTGCATCTGCATCTCCCCAACTCCCCACTCCATTTCCTTCCAAGTGGCAACTTGCACAAGGGGCATCCTCTGTGAGCCAATGCATGGCACTTAGGATCTCTTCCTTCAAATAACTCAAGTTGCAGTGTTAATCTCAGAGCTGTCTGTCAGTAGACCTGACCATGTCTATTACCAGAATGCCTTAAAAATCTCTTCTTCTTGTGTCACATACTTGGCACTGGGGAGGCTACCTCTGGAGTCCTGTGTCTGGCTTTGGGTCCCCCACTACAGAAAGGATGTGGACAAATTGGAGAGAGGGGCCAGCAGAGGGCAATGGAAATGGTTTGAGGGCTGGGGAACAGGACTTGCGAGGAGAGGCCGAGGGAACTGGGCTTCTTTAGGCACAAAATCAATAGAGAATTGGGGCTGGAAGGGACCTTGGGAGATCACCTAGTCCAGCCTCTCTCAACCCGTGGGTCGTGACCCGAAAGTGGGTCGCAAGGCTGTACGAACGGGTCGTGAACAAGCTTTAAAAACGGGTTCTCCTTTAAAGGGAAGGAAAGCGGCTTTTCCCTTGCAGGCTGGCAGAGCTCCAGCCGGAGGGCTGGGGGCAGCGGGGCGGGAGTGATGGGGACTGGCCGTCCATGTTTACAGACGGGTCCTGGTACAAAACAGGTTGAGAACCACTGGGCCGGCCGGCCCGCCCCCCTTTCCACAGCAGCACCAGCCGCGGCTTTGTCTGCCCGGGTCTTAAACACCTCCAAGTACAGAGACGCCCACCCCTCTGAGTAACCGGCCCCACGGGGCCATAAAGCCCCCGCTCCCCGGGCTACCCCCCGCCGCGGCCGCACCCGGGCCCCGGCCCCGGCCCCGGCCCCGGCCCCGGCCCCGGCCCCACCTCGGATGTCCACCGCCGCCATGAGGCCGCCGCGCTTCCTCCCAGCGCAGGGAGCCGCCCTCACTGGGGAGAGCCGCAGAGAGCCGGAAGCGAAGTAGAGCGTCGCTGCACCAGCGAGAGGAGGGCTAGAGCGGCCCCGCCACGGAGGGGAGGGGCGGGGGCTGGAGGAGTCACCTGATGTGCTGCGGACAGACGAGCCCGTGAAGCGGGGTAGAGCGCGGGGGAGCTTGTTACGGGGTAAAACTGCCCCGGGCCAGGAGTAGGCACACGGGCAGCCCCTGCCCCAGCGCCCCCGCCTGCTGCTCGCCCGGGGGGGGCTCTGGCTGCACCCCTGCAGGACAGGACAGGACAGGACAGGACAGGACAGGACAGGGGGGCAAGGCCCCCTAGGGCCCCCCTCCCCAGCCTCACTGGGGCATTGTGGCCTGGCCCACAGGGCTGAGCCCCTAGGAGCCACCAGCCTGCCCACGTGCTGCCACAAGCCCAGCAGGACAACTAGGCCACAGGCACCCGTTAGGGACTGGGGCCCAGGGCGGCCAGGCCAGCAGATGGAGGCTGGGACCTCGGCGCCACCACTCTGCAGCTCAGACACCAGCCCCAGCTTAGCCTGGTCCCTCCCATGAGGCCATTAAGGAAGAGGCAGGTGACCAGGAGGAACCCGGAGGCTCCCGGGCCCCGACAGGAGGGCTGTAAGACGCTTCCTGTGGGACTTGTCTCGGCACCATCGCTCATGTGTGCGCTCCTTGGACCTCTGCCTCGCTGCAGCCCTGCTCCTGTTTGCTCCTGCCTGATCCCAGCCTCGCCTCGGTCCTTGCCCTTGCTCTATTTGGACTTCCTAGCTCTGACCTGCCTTCCTCCCCAGCCACGATGCTGCCTCAAGCCTTGACCTGAAGACCCAGACTGCAACTGCTACCTGGTGTGACCCTGGCCTGCCCCCGGTAATTCGCTGAGTGACCACCTACAGCCTGGTTGGCCCTGACGGTGCCAGCAGCAGGATACCGCCCACCATGGACGCGTCCCGGCTGGAGCTTGTGCAGGCGCTGAATGGGCGGCGCCGCCAGGTGCTGGCGCTGTTCCTGGCCTCACAGCGCCGTGTCCGCCACCTCCTAGTGACGCTCACCAGCCTGACGGCCCAGCTGTGCGAGCTGTTCTTCCGGACCTGCTCCCGGGAGGCGACAGCGGTTGAAGCCCTCACCAGGCACAGGGTGGAGCTGTGTGGCCTCCTGTCGGCTGGTGACTGTGAGCTGCCAGAGGATGAGGACATCCGGGACACGAATCAGGATGGCCTGCTTTGGGACCACCTCCAGACCGTCTACCGCCAGTTCTGGGTACGGGAGAAAAGCGGGGACTGGTGGGAGAGGGTTGTACTGCAGACATGGGATGACCAGCACTGGCTCGAGAACTTCCGAATGACAAAGGCCACATTCTTGGAGATCTGCATGGAGTTGACCCCAGAGCTGTGGAGGCGGACCACCAACATGCGACTGCCCCTGACCGTGGAGAAGCGGGTGGCCATCGCCATTTGGAAACTGGCAAACCCCAATTGCCACCGATCTGTATCCAACCAGTTTGGCGTGGGCAAATCCACCGCTGGCTCTGCTGTTCGGGAGGTATGTGCAGCCATCAAGAAAGTGCTGGGCCCACGCTTCCTCAGACTCTCCGACCCCCAGGAGGTCATTGATGGTTTTGCCTACATGGGTTTCCCAAATTGCATTGGTGCGATTGATGGCACACACATCCCAATCCTCTGTCCTCCCCACCGTAGCTCAGAGTACATAAACAAAAAGGGCTACTTCTCTATAGTGCTGCAGGGTGTTGTGGACCATCGTGGGAGATTCACACACGTCACTACTGGATGTGCTGGCAAGGTGCATGATGCCAGGGTCTTCCGCAACTCCAGCCTTGTTCCACTGATGAGGCGGGGAGCATTTGCCCATGGCGCTTCCAGCATTGAAATCAATGGAGTGACCATCCCCCCACTGATCATTGGTGACCCAGCCTACCCACTCCTTCCATGGCTCATGAAGCCATACACAGGACCCCTGGACCCAAGGAAAGAACTTTTCAACTTCCAGCTAAGCAACTGCCGGTTGATGACTGTTGAATGCGCCTTCAAACGCCTCAAAACTAGGTGGAGAACCCTCAATGTCCGGCTGGACGCCTCAGAACGTTACCTGCCAAATATGGTGATGGCTTGTTGTGTCCTACACAACATCTGTGAGACGAGGGGTGAACCACTGGGGGTTGGGTGGGCCGCGGAGGCAGAGAGGCTTTCCCAGCGCTATGAACAACCAGAGCCAGCACCCCTTGTGAATCACAATCAGCAAGGGAACCTCGTCAGGGAGACCTTAGCTAACTACTTTGCGCAGGGACTGGAGCTACAGGTATGAGGCAGGGCCGCCTACCCTTTTGTAATGTGTGTTGTTAGGGGCCAGAGACAATAAAGCCCACTAAAAAAACAAGCTGTTTTTATATAACAATCAAATTAACAAGTAAACATTTCAAATTAGAAAAAGGAAGTACCTTCTTATTGAAAAAAGGGTCAAGGGGAAAACTGTTTACATTCCTGGGAAGGCTGGGGGAGCCAGGCAAATAGGGAATTGGATGTATTCCGAGTTTAGTGCTGCTGCCCACCCCTGTGCCACCTCTGGAGGTTTGAGGGGTAAAAAGGGATCTCTTCTCTGGAAGTATTTCTGTCTCCTGAGGAGGGATGGAAGTGATGCATAGTGCTTGCTGCTGCCCCGAGTAAATGAGGTCATGAGGAAGACATCTGACAGTTGAACATTCTTCCTGCATCCTTGCAGGCGTTATGGGGTTTAATGGAGAAATGCTACAGGCTGCCGGGAAATGTCAGGGATGGGAGGGAAGGCCAGAGTACTTCCCACATACATTCAGTCTGGTGGGTCAAGGGGCCCAGCAATATCTGCTCTCTGTTCACCAAAAGATTCTACAACCATGACTTTCCTCATCCATTCAGTGACCTTTGAGACTGATGTTTAGCAGGCCACTTGGTCTGGGCAATGCCCTACCTTAGCAGGTGGAATTCCACCATGGGGCATCACTCCTCCACCACTACAGCTCTCCTCTTGGGTGAGTGGCCTGCTATCCCAGCAGCTTGCTCTTTGACCTTCCCCTTCATGCTCACCCTGCACTGTACCTGTGTGAGGTCCTTGTAGCTGCAGGTGTCCAGCTTGGAAGGATAGAATGTAACAAGCTTTCATTGTTCTAACTTTAGCTTCAGAAAGATCTCCTAACATTCACAGAAATTCCTGTGATGACTTTGCCAGTGTATCTTCCCAGTGGAAGCATTAGTGATGGTAAGTACACATCTCTCAGATTTTACTGCCCAGGTGTAGCAGGAGGCTTGGTGCTCCTGCTACTTTAAGAGAAGGCAGGTGGGATGTGAAGCAGCCTGCAGGTGTGGCAGGGGCTGATTAGAAAGTCACTTGACCAGAACGGGGCCAGGTTTAAAGCATATAAGCCCAGGGCCCAGGCTGGTCAGGGAGTCTAGCCCTGTGAGCCACAGAGAGGAGCTCCTGGGTACCAGGGCTGCAGCAGGGTTGCTTGGTAATATCTGAGCTGGAGTAAGCAACTCTGGAGGTTTGAGGAAGGGTCCAAGGGGAGGAGGAGGTCCCAACAGGCCTGGGAGTGAAGAGGCCTAGGAACATGCAATAGTGGGCCTGGGGTCCAAGAGGGAGAGAGCTTGAACCCAGGAGGGGTCAAGTAAGCAGGATCGAGAGCCTGTAGCTCAGCAGGGGTGGAGTTGGAAGTGCTGACACAGTAAAAGGGCCCAAGCCCCAGGTGGGCCTAAGAATGCAGGTCTGAGCTGGGAGGCTCAGTTGCTGGGACTGGGGCCAGAGCCCAGGAGGGGCAAGTGTAAGCAAGGTAGAGAGCCCGGAGGTCTCACTGGCCCAGGAGTGGGACCAGAACCCAGAGACAAAGGCCAAGGAGGGCCATAGCCAGAGACTGGCAGAGCCAGGGGAGCCTATGAGTCTCAACTGGCCTAAAAGTGGGCCCAGGGCCTAGAGAGAAGAGCCAAAGACCAGGTTTCACAGCCAGAGACCGAGGGAGCCTGTAGCCCAGGAGGGGCAAGGACTGGGGCCAGGAGCTTGTGCCCAGGAGGGGTGCATGCCAGCAGGGCCAGGGGGGCTATAGCTGAGAGGGGGTTAGGAACAGCAGAGAGAGGGAGGAACAAGTGAGAACAGTGAGGCATGGGCATGGGTATTGGGGAGGATGGAGCCCATATAATTGCCCTTAAGATGATGAGCAGCAACAATAGCACTCATGACGAGATCTGACTTGGAAAGCCCTGGGGTAGCCTAGCTTTTTCTGTAAATATCATTTCATCAAAGTGTGGCAGGTGAGGAGAAGGGGTGATTACCCTGAGAGTGACAAGGTTGACAAGAGCTGAAGGAGCTCCAGGGGCATCACTGCCACCCCTGGAGCAGGACCCTGTTACATCAAGTTTTTGCCAGTGACTGATCATCGTGGTGGGGGAAGACTGGGGTAGTGAGTTCTGGAGCTATGGAGTCTTCCAGTGCCTGGGATGCATGCAAGTCTGTCACATCTACAAGCCCAGGCTGAGGGATGGGGGGAGCACTGTAGCACTGGTTGTCAGATGGCAACTCTGGAATCTCGGTCTCATGCCAGCTGTCTTTGTTTTGCTGAGGAATGCCACATCATCCTGCATCCCAGAGGGATTGGGTTTCACTGGGAAGCTTTCTGCCCTTGCCCTGGACCTCCGTTCACCTGCTCATATCCATGCATTCAGTCTCACCCATAGTTGGTGACAAAATGCAGCTTGAAGTGGTCAGTGCTGGCAAGGACCCTGGAAAGTTCCTTGCAGAAAGCATGTACGGCTAACCTGATGCCTGAGCAAGGTTGGTGTCCCCTACCTCTGTAATGGTATTTTTGGTGTTTGACCCTGGTCCTACACCACTGGCTACTGCAGGTGGGCAGCCGTCGGCACCACAATGGCACTGTAATGTGTTTTGTGAAGGGCCTGCTGAACAGCTGCTTTCCTCACTATATGATGGAGTTGCAGAGCTCCTCACAGATTCAGTTGGTTAAGTCATGGGCAGCACCTGGTATGCTGGCTGAGTAGTTGAATGTACTGAAATGGAAAGAGAGAGGGCCAATACAAAATGGTGATGTTGTGCCTTCATGTCTGATTTATGAAGGGCTGAGTCACAGGCAACTTCAGAGCTCCAGCCTCAGAGCAGTTACGGTCAGAAGGGAGGCCAGAGCAACTGTCTTACATGTGGGCCACAAAGCAGCATGGGGTCTGACCGATCACCCCGATTAGAAGAGGGACATAGATAAAAACATTTCTATATCAGTATAGATAACACTGATTGCTAAGGTAAATTTGCTATGGATTGGATGTGGATCCACTACTTTAGAGCTGTGTATCATCTGCTCGTGGGATTTTTAAACTTGTTTAAGGTCATATAAAACAGTTTGTATTCACACTCAGAGGATGATGGTAAGGGAAGAGAAGTGGAGGCTGAGCCTCTCTCAACAGGTTTCTTGTAGAGGAGGGGAGAGAACTGTATCTTGCTGAGAAATCTGGGGTTGCTCCTATTTGGCATAAAATGGAACAAATTCTCATCACCTTCCTCCATACTTTGCATGTAAGCCATGAGTATAACAGGGCCTGGCAGACAATGCTCTTGTTACTGTCAGTCCTAATCTTTCCAGTCATGAACAGGCCCCAAAATAATGAGTGAATTAAACATAATGAGGCTTTTTAAATAATAGATTTGGGTCCTTGTCATATGCCTTCTGGTGATGGAGTCTTTAGGGAAGGCAAAAACATATTTCCATTAACTTGTTTTTAAAATACAAAGCTGGATTCTCATGGAATCAGATGATTCTGGGATCTGGAGCATGACAAAAAACACTGTGCACTGGTTTGAGTGAGCTTATATTAAGATCAGTACAGGTTGAGATCTGATGACTCTGTGCATCATATCAAATACCAAGAAACACAGGACAAGTTATAGGGTTCCTTTGGGCTGTAACTAAAAGAACCAACTATACCTCGAGGGTGTGAAAAATAATTTC
Source organism: Alligator mississippiensis (assembly GCF_030867095.1). Lineage (NCBI taxonomy): Eukaryota > Metazoa > Chordata > Crocodylia > Alligatoridae > Alligator > Alligator mississippiensis. The sequence goes on from NC_081825.1 coordinate 233,826,809, forward strand.
TGAAAAAGCCAGGTGACAGCTGATTTTCAAGGAGCAGATTTCCATAGTGTTCTAGTCAGGGTGCACATTTATACATTTGTTCCCCTTATGAATACCTGAGGCTTGGGACAAAGCATGTCCTGCAGAAATAGGGTATGGAGTGGGGACTGCTGTGTGACCCTAATAGTTAAAGTTGGCAGCATGGTGGTAGCAGAGGTGTAAATCTGGCACAGTGGGTGTGCCACAGACCAAGAAGATTGCTAGAACAGTGAGGCAGTGGAATAGATTGCCTAGGGAAGTTGTGGAATCTTTTTCACTGTCAGTTTTCCAAAAGAGCCTGGTAAGCATTGGCCAAGGATGATTTAGGAGTAGCATTCCTACATTCATGAAAGAAATTGGACAAGATGACCCTCAAGGCCCCTTCCACTTCTATGATTCTGTGATTCAAAGGCCAATACATGACAAGCAGTCTTTTCCATAAATCTCACATTTCTATGCGCCCCTATAAAGCAGTTTGCTGCTGCTACTGTTCTTTTTAAACTTTGTGCTTTCCTTACTCATTGGCAAATCATCAGTGAACAAAATGTGCTACACCTACCTTTGCCTGGGCCCCCCATTGGTGCCTGTCAGCAAGCAAAACCTCCCAGTGGTCAGCTAGTATGTTGCCTGGCACCAAATGCCACTTAAGGGTGTCCTTAAATCACTCCCTAGGGTAGCCATGCTTTCTCTTGCCAACTTGTGGCTCATTGTATAGCAGCTGCTTGAGCATTCATGTATCATCCATCTGTTCTAAATGCCCAGCTCAATTAATGCCTAAGTACTCATGTAATCCACACACTGCAAAACCTCAACATTCAGCACACTTTCATACCAGTTAACATGAAGTAAGATAGGAAGAAATGATGCCATTTCTTTATTTGCTGGGTGTATCTTCTGTACACCAAGTCTCACATTCATGCAACAGAGACCTGAGGTATCAGTGTCCTGTAGACCTCTATGATGCCTCTTTCTGCCAGGACTATGGCAGTCTCTGGTCACCACCTCACACAACTGACCTTAGCTGAGGTGCATCAGTTAGTAAGAGTGGACTCAGCATATCTGACAACCTTATGGCTCTAGACTTTGTTAAAGCCAACTAAGTTCCTGTTCAATGAAAAACCAAGCTTGCATCAAAAGAATCCATTAATGGTTCTTCGCTCTTCTCCAGACCTGTAAAGTTCAAGACTGCTCCCCTTGAAGTCACCTACCAGGCCTGCACAGAATAGCTGTGATTTGGGCTGATTCAGTCTGCTCATTGTCCTGTGCTGCTTGTCATCTCATGTCTCTGCCTGCCTAACCCATTGATTAAATGGTCTTCTAAAAGGATTTGGTACAATTCAGATTGCAGCTACCAAACCTGTCTACAGGAAGTGGAAGCCATTACCAAGGATGCCTCTGACTGTACCATACTGAGCCACAGCGCAACTGGAACATCAAGGATCACTGTCACATTGGTGCTCCGATACCAGCCCCAGAGTTCACCAAGCCTGACAGTGTTCCAAGCCTACTGAAATGTTTCTAATTGGTCATGGAGACTTTTCCAATGTGTTGGACAAGAATAATGCAGACAATGCATCAGCACACCAGCTGTAGGGCTATCCATATCCAACTTACCTTCAGCTTGGGGCAGTAATTCCTTTTGACCATTGCTTTTTGCTGTCTGATCCGCACTCACCTTGTTATGGAATGCCTCTTCCAATTTCACAAGCTTCAGTGAAATGTCTGGGTTATATTATTTACCCCTGTGCAGCTTCAGGTGGACCTCTGCAAGATCACTGCCATGACTGACTGGCATCCCCAAAAGGATTCAATGCTTCCTCAGGTTTGACATTTTTATCACAGATTCATTAAGAATTTCTCCAAGCTGGTGGTCTTATAACTGCACTCTTCAAAAAGTAGGCTCGATTAGAGTGGTCCACGGAAACCAAGTTCACCTTCAGTCATTTGAGCCAGGCATTCACTTCTGCATCTCTCTTAGTGCACCTTGATTCGGTGAGAACTTTCATGGCAGAAACAGACACTTCCAACTTATAAAACTCATAGTGGTAGAGGTCTCAGAAACAGTCACACTCACCGATTCACATAAGTTTAGGGCTGGAAGGGATCGCATGAAATCATTGGGTCCAGCCTCCCTGCTCTGGGCAGGAAAGACTGTTGGGGTCAAATAACCCCAGCAAGGTGTGCATCCAGTCTCCTTTTGAAGATCTCCAGGGTAGATGCCTGCACCACCCCTGCTGGGAGTCTATTCCGGAGTCTGGTCACACGAACCATAAAGAAGTGTTTCCTTATATCCAGTCTGAAACTTTCTTCTAGGAGTTTATGACCATTGCTCCTGGTTTTCCCCTGGAGCACTTTGGGGAATAGTTGTTTGTCTAGTCCCTGATGCTCACCCCTGATATATTTGTAAGCTGGCACCAAATCCCCCTGAAGTCTTCTCTTTTCTAGGCTGAACAGTGCCATATCTGTCAGCCTTTCCTTGTATAGCTTGCTCTTTAGGCCGCTAAGCATATGAGTGGCTCTTCTCTAGACTATCTCAAGCTTCTCCACATCCTTTGTGAAGTGTGGCACCCAGAACTGGATGCAGTAGGTGTCTTCTGTTCCTGTAAGTTGTCTGTCACACACCATCATGACTACATCTGAGACAAAAAATTCTTTGTCACTAAGGAAGTGTTGGCTGAAGAGCACCACTACTTGGTGGGGGTCAGGACCCCACGTGCAGATCCTAACACAGGGGTCAGCAACCCCTGGCACACATGTCAAAGCATGGCACACACCATCTGGCCTTGGCTTTGGGCAGCTGCTGCTGGCCATGGACCACAGGCTGCTCACAGCGGGCAGAGGGGAGGTGGCGAGCCCTGTTGTAAGCAGCCCAGGTGCCACAGCAGGCAGCCACTGCCCAGGCTGGATGTGGCAGACAGCTGCAAGTCTGCAAGTGACTGTACTGGGGTCCGGAGTCCTGGCTCAGTTCATTGCCATGTGTGCCTCAGGTACCACCATGGGAATGGGCCAGGGCTGCACTCCATTGCCAGGGGCTGTGTGACCACAAAACCTGGTACCCCCATGGGGAGGCAGGAGGGGAGCAGAGCAGATGGGAGGTGGGGGGGGGATGGATTCCCATTCTCACTTGGCTAATACCATCTTGGTTCTGAAAGTTACACCATCTTCCCTATATGTGCTCCTAGATGTTATGAAGATAAACTGTGGCTGACTCTGGCATTGATGTGTTAGCAGGTGGAAAAATGACTGTGCCCCATCACCATTTAATGAACTCACTTAAATCCAGCCATAATGTGGTAATAACTAATTAAGTTTCACTATGCCCATTGTATAGTTGGAGAGATGGAGACATGTGAAATGACTTTCCCACCGTCATGCAGCAAGTCAGTGGGCTGAATCCAGGGTTGCACGCATGGGCTGATCTAGAATTTGAAAAGGGAGTGCAGGTGATATGGTGCATCATCAGATATAACACAACACATATGTTCCTTCAGGTTAAAGAACTTAGAAGCTTTACCAGTATGTTACTGGCCGTATTATTCAGTCCAAAATCAAAGCAAAAACAAATAATAACTTTTTTGGAATGTGCATTAATTTGCTATATCTCATAGCTTCACAGATGTAGGGTCAGAAGGGACCTGAGCAGATCATCAAGTCCAACCCCCTGCCCTGGGCAGGAATGAATACTGGGCTCATATGACCCCTGGTAAGTTTAAGCTCATATGACCCCAGCTAGGTAATTACCAAGCCTCCTTTTAAAGACCCCTAAGGTAGGACTCAGCACCACTTCCCTTGGAAGCTGGTTCCAGATCCTAGCCGCCCTGACTGTGAAGTAGTGCTTCCTGATGTCTAGCCTGAACCTACTCTCAATCAACTTGTGGCCGTTATTCCTAGTTAATCCTGGTAGTGTTCCTAGTTACTCCTGGTCTCACCCATTCCCCTCTGGTCCCCCCTGGTAAGTTTATAGATGGCCACTAGATCCCCTCTCAGCCTTCTCTTGTGAAGGCTGAACAGGCTCAGGTCCCGTAGCCTCTCCTCATAGGGTCTGCCCTGCTGCCCCCGGATCATGTGAGTGGCCCTCCTCTGGACCCTCTCAATGCTGGCCACATCCTTCCTGAAATGCGGCACCCAGAACTGGACACAATACTCAAACTGCGGCCTGACCAGTGTTGCATAGAGGGGGAGGATCACCTCCTTGGACCTGCTCATGATGCATCTGTGGATACATGACAAGCCTTACTGACCAAATCCTCACATTGGTGGACCATGTTCATTTTGGAATTGATAATGACTCCAAGATCTCTTTCTGCCACTGTGCTTTCGAGAAGAGAGTTCCCCAGCCTGTAGGTATGCTGCTGGTTCTTACTGCCCAAGTGCAGTACCCTGCATTTGTCAGTATTGAATCCCATCCTACTCTCATTCGCCCACCCCTGTAACCTGTCCAGGTCCAGTTGTATCCTGTCCCTCCCTTCTAGCATGCCCACCTTGCCCCAAATCTTAGTGTCATCAGTGAATTTGAACAGGGTGCTTTTCACCCCCTTGTCCAAGTCGCTGATAAAGAAATTGAACAGTATGGGCCCGAGGACCAAGCCCTGGGGGACTCCACTGCCTACATCCCTCCAGGTCAAATATGACCCATCCATCACCACTCTCTGGGTGCGGCCCCCTAGCCAATTTGCGAACCATCTGACTGTGTAGGCATCAATGCCATGGTCACCTAGCTTTTTAATGAGAATGGGGTGAGAGACAGTGTCAAAGACCTTCCTGAAGTCCAGAAAGACTACATCCACCGCAACACCTGCATTCAATGATTTTGTGACCTGATCATAGAAGGCAACCAGGCTGGTCTGACAGGACCTGCCCCTAATGAACCTATGCTGGTTGCCCTTGAGCATCACCCCCCCTGCTGGTCCCTCATAGATATGCTTCTGGATAATTTTCTCAAAGAGCTTCCCCAGCACCAAAGTAAAACTAACGGGCCTATAGTTGCCTGTTAGTATTATTATGTAAAAAACATAACAAACTAGGCAAAACTAATCAATGGATATTGTTTCTTTAGTCCTGTCATTCGAGTTAAATGGACATCTCTTTCAGATTTATAAAACAAAATCTAGTCTTCTTGAACATCTGTACAGTGCATCCAGTGATATTTTCAGACCTGAGTAAATGTTCACTGGAGTTATTGTTTCCACACCTGAATTAATTTGTAAGGTCAAAATTGTAGTTTGAAGAGTTAGCAGAATTCACAGGTATTACCCGACAGGGGTGGTAATGTGAGTGCTTCTGCTATGACCCCTATGGCTGGCATCACTCCGCCTGACATCAGAAGAGCAGTGGCTGGCAGAAGAGAATGATCAAGACAAAATGAAGATGTGAGACACCAGCTGTAAGACCATCTTGCAGCACACAAATGACTGAAGTCATGCAGGGGGTTTCTCACCAGCCCCCAACCTCTCAATGCCACACCCAAGAAGACACAATTACAGATGTGGAATGAGAGCCTGAAACAAAAAACATGGATATTTCAGTGGTTGAGTCTTTACCACTAGGGGCTGATGAACCATGGCAAAGGTGACGATGTCTTAACCACCTATGCCCTGGAGTTGGATGCTCCAAGGAACTAATGAAGTGGGGCTATATCACTGGTTCAACCACATGTGACTGCAGCACAGAGCCTCAGACTATGCAATATCTGCTGCAATGCCCGCTGTTTAAAGGCAGATGTACAACGGAAGATCTTGGAAAGTATAATAAACGAGCACAAGCGTATGTAACAAAATGGTCAAATGTAGTGTAGAGACATAAGAAAAAGAAAATGAAGACCTGAATTAATGTTTTTAGCTAGATTTCAAAACAGTCTGCAGGGCTGTAAAATAGGGGCTACATTAAAAGGACCAGCTAACAGACAGCAGAACTGCAGAAGAGAGGATAGCTTGATTAGTGGAATATCAGGACCATTAAAAAGGAAAGAAGGTTGTTAACACCTGTGGAATGAAATTTGGAAGGAATCAGGTAGATCAGGGTTATCAAACTTCCCTGGCCCAAAAGCCAAATCAGGCCCATGGAACTCCACTTCTCCCCCATGACTGATCCAGCCAGCGCCTGCTCCAGCCAGTCCAGGGAAGAAGCTCAGTGTCACAAGGGCTTGGCTGCAGCTGCAGGAACAAGCTGCAGTGCCAGACTTTGTCCCATAGTGCTGCTGGAGCTCCATCACTGCAGGTCTTACCCAAGCACTTGGCTGCTTCTGCAAGATCCCCCATCAAGGCTGCTGGTTGTATGTTTGACACCCCTGAGGTAGATTAAAATGATCCATGAAGTCAAGTGACGCCCTCACTGCTGCTTAAATAGAAATGCTGTTGACACTTAGGGTGGACCAGGAATCAAGGAGGGTATGTGGCTGCATCACTACACTCCCCTGGATCTGTCCCTGGTTGCACCCAAAAAGCCTTGATATGAACTTGACTGCTTTGGAATCATAGAATCATAGAAGTAGGGTCAGAAGGGACCTTGCAGATCTTCAAGTCCGGCCCCCTGCCTAACCAGGAGGAAAACTGGGCTCAAATGACCCCAGCCAGGTAGGCATCAAGCCGCTTCTTAAAGACCCCCAGGGTAGGAGCCAGCACCAATTCCCTTGGAAGTTGGTTCCAGATCCCAGCTGCCCTGACTGTGAAGTAGTTCTTACGGATGTCTAATCTAAGACTACTCTCCAACAACTTGTGGCTGTTATTCCTTGTTACTCTGGGGGGTGCTGGGGGAAACAAGGTCTCCCCCAAAACCTTCTGGTCCCCCCTAGTGAGTTTATAGATGGTCACAAGGTCCCCCCTCAGCCTTCTCTTGTGAAGGCTGAACAAGTTCAGGTCCCGTAACCTCTCATTGTAGGGTCTGCCCTGCTGTCCCCGGATCATGCGGGCGGCCCTCCTCTGGACCCTCTCAATGTTGTCCATATCCCTCCCAGAACTGGACACAGTACTCCAGCTGTGGTCTGACCAGTGTCGCGCAGAGGGGGAGGATCACCTCCTTGTCCCTTCTTGAGATGCACCTGTGGATGCACGATAGGGTCCGGTTAGCCCTGCTGACCGTGACCTCACACTGTCAGCCCATGTTCATCTTGGAGTCAATAATGATTCCAAGATCCCTTTCTGCCTCCGTGCTCTCAAGAAGGGAGTTTCCCATCTTATAAGTGTGCTGCTGGTTACTACTGCCCAAGTGCAGCACCATACACTTGTCAGTATTGAAATGCATCCTGTTTTTGTTAGCCCACCCCCGCAACCTATCCAGGTCTTTCTGCAGTCTTTCCCTCCCTGCTAACGTGCCCACCTCACCCCAAATTTTGGTATCATCAGCAAATTTGAACAGGTTGCTTTTCACCCCGTCGTACAAATTGCTGATAAAGAAATTGAACAGCGCGGGCCCAAGGACCAAGCCCTGGGGGACTCCGCTGCCCACTTTCCTCCAGGTCAAATATGACCCATCCACCACCACCCTCCGAGTACGACCCTTCAGCCAATTTGCAATCCATCTGACCATGTAGGCATCGATGCCACAGTCACCTAGTTTTTTAATGAGGATGGGGTGGGAGACAGTGTCAAAGGCCTTGCTGAAGTCCAGAAAGACTACATCCACGGCGACACCTGCATCCAATGCTTTTGTGACCTGATCGTAAAAGGCAATCAGGTTGGTCTGACATGACCTGCCCTTAATGAAACTGTGCTGGTTGCCCTTGAGCATCATCCCTGAGCAATAGAGTCCATATCCTTCAAACCTGAATGGGATGTAACAAGGCAGCAAAAAAGAAACTAGCTTTAAAACTGTTCAATCATTTTAGAAACAGAGGTAGAGATTTTTTTAAAATAACTTTCATTTTTACATTGTCCCACTATAATGGCTGGTAACTTTCAATTGGAAGTGGTCTGCTGCACAGATTTCAATTAGATAGGCTATAGCAGAAACTTCACTGTGCTGGTGGCAAGAAGTTTTCTTTTGCATTACCAGGCAAGGGAAGAAGATTCCTGCAGGCTACAAAGTTCCTAGCTAGAGCTTTGGTAACATATATGAAAGTTCTCAACTTGTTAGCACCTTATGAAGATGCATAAAATTCAGTGGATAGCGAAATATAATCCAAGACATTTGGAAGGATACGTTAAAAAGGTTTAACTTATACTAACAGTTATGTTCCATCCTGTTGGGGAAATCATCCTCAAATATCTCAGGATCCCATTGGCAGGACAGTTCAAATAGAAGGAAACAACCATCTACTCCTATTAGTTATTAGGGCTATGAGAGACAGCAGTGTTCCATTTTGACCAGTGTTTCAACATTTCGATGGAACAGCATTTCGTTTTGAATTTTGTTTTGATTCGAAACAGCTGTTCTGTTTTGTTCCATCAAAACAAGGTTGAAATGGCGAAACTGTTTCATAGATTCATAGATTCATAGCTGTAGGGTCGGAAGAGACCTAGCAGATCTTCTAGTCCCACACCCTGCCCTGGGCAGGAGAGAAAACTAGGCTCAGATGACCCCAGCTAGGTAATCATCAAGCCTCCTCTTAAAGACCCCCAAGGTAAGAGCCAGCACTACTTCCCTTGGAAGTTGATTCCAGATCTTAGCCGCCCTGACTGTGAAGTAGAGCCTCCTGATGTCTAGTCTGAACCTACTCTCTAATAACTTATGGCCATTATTCCTTGTTACTCCAGGAGGCGCTCAGGGGAACAAGGTCTCTCCCATTCCCCGCTGGTCCCCCCTGGTAAGTTTATAGACGGCCACTAGATCCCCTCTCAGCCTTCTCTTGTGAAGGCTGAACAGGTTCAGGTCCCATAACCTCTCCTCATAGGGTCTGCCCTGCTGCCCCCTGATCATGTGAGTGGCCCTCCTCTGGACCCTCTCAGTGCTGGCCACATCCCTCCTGGACTGCGGCGCCCAGAACTGGATGCAGTACTCCAACTGTGGCCTGACCAGTGTTGCATAGAGGGGGAGGATCACCTCCTTGGACCTGCTCATGATGCATCTGTGGATGCACGACAAGGTGCAGTTAGCTCTACTGACTGTGTCCTCGCATTGGCGGCCCATGTTTATCCTGGAATCGATAATGACTCCAAGATCTCTTTCTGCCACTGTGCTTTTGAGAAGGGAGTTCTCCAGCCTATAGGCATGCTGCTGGTTCTTTCTGCCCAAGTGCAACACCCTGCACTTGTCAGTATTGAATCCCATCCTGTTCTCATTTGCCCACCCCTGTAACCTGTCCAGGTCCAGCTACATCCTGTCCTTCCCTTCTAGCATGCCCACCTTGCCCCAAATCTTGGTGTCATCCACAAATTTAAACAGGGTGCTTTTCACCCCCTCCTCCAAGTTGTTAATAAAGAAATTGAACAGTATGGGCCCGAGGACCGAGCCCTGGGGGACCCCATTGCCCACATCCCTCCAGGTCGAATATGACCCATCCATCACCACTCTCTGGGTGCGGCCCCCTAGCCAATTTGCAAACCATCTGACTGTGTAGGCATCAATGCCACAGTCGCCTAGCTTTTTAATGAGAATGGGGTGGGAGACAGTGTCAAAGGTCTTGCTGAAGTCCAGAAAAACTACATCCACCGCGACACCTGCATCCAAGGATTTTGTGACCTGATCGTAGAAGGCAATCAGGTTGGTCTGACAGGACCTGCCCCTAATGAAACCATGCTGGTTACCGCTGAGCATCATCCCCGCCGCTGGCCCTTCACAGATGTGCTCCTTGATAATCTTCTCAAAGAGCTTCCCCAGGATCAAAGTAAGACTAACAGGCCTATAGTTGCCCAGGTCCTCCCTCCTCCCTTTTTTGAAGATGGGGATCACATTGGCCCTCTTCCAGTCATCTGACACTTGGCCAGAGCACCATGAGTGCTCATAAAGCCGTGTCAGGGGCCCCATGATAACCCCTGCCAATTCCCTCAACACCCTGGATATAATGGGAAGGACAAAACAGCCTATAACTTTGTCATTTCTGGCTTGATTTGGATGAAACTTGCAAGAATAGTAGCCCCTCTGAGGGCACGAAGCCTGCCAAGTTATTCATTAACTCATTATCCTAGCTAGCTACTGTGTTACACATTCAATCATGAGTCACTAAGGGACCGGCTCAATACACAGTAGTTAATGAGCAAGGATTAACACCTACAAAACCACAGGCTAAAGAGAGGAAAGAATCAATACAGAACTGGGAACCGCTTCTGCCCCAGGTCAATTACAGTCAGTTATACAAGCACCCATGTCATGAATTTTCCCTGTCAGCAACTAGGGGTGCAGGGCCCCAGAACCCCACTGCACCTACCTCCTTAACAGCTGGCAGGTTTTGTGGCTGCAGCAGAGCCTAGCAGCCAAGCCTGCAGTAGTTTCCCCCCTCTCCCTGTGCCTCAAGACAGACAGTTGCACAAGCACCCATGACACAAGTTTTGCCTGTCAGCAGCCAGAGGTGCAGGGCCCCAGAACCCACAAGCCCCTGCACCTATCTCCTTGACAGCTGGCAGGCTTCATGGCCTCAGCAGGGGCTAGCAGGCCTGCAGCTTTCACCCTGCTGTGCCTTAACACGCACAGTGTCACCCATGTCATGAGTTTTGCTTGTCCGCAGATTGAGGTACAATTTCCCCCAAACCCCTGCACCTGTCTCCTTGAAACTTGGCAGGCTTTGTGGCCTCTGCAGGGGCTAGCATGCCTGCAGTTTTGACCCTGCTGTAGCTTAACACATACACATGCAATGAGTTTGTCTTTCAAGATTTTGTGGTACAGTTTCCCTGAAGCTCTACACCTATCTCTTTGAAACTTAGCAGGCTTCATGCCCTCAGAAGGGGCTACCATTCCTGCAGGTTTCATCCAAATCAAGTTAGAAATGACAAAGTTATAGGCTGTTTTGTCCTTCCCCATTATAGTCTACGGGCAAAACATCAAAACAGCGTTGAAACGGTGAAATGTTTTGACTTGCCTCATTTTGTTCCGAGGCTGTTTTGACTATATCTGTTCTGTTTTAATTTTTCTGTTTCAACCTTGAAACGGGTCGAAACAGAGTCAAAACAAAACACGTGGCGAAATTTCACAGGCCTATTAGTTATTCCAGTAGTCCAGGTGGCAAAGTTTTGGCGGCAATAAACCACTGGGGTGTCAGTGTGATGCTGAATGAAAGAATTTCTGTTCCTTCAGTCAATTTTTTAAAAAACCTAGGAAAGGATTACATTAGAACAATGGTTTTCAACCTTTTTTCATTTGCAACCACCTAAAACGTTTTAAATGGAGGTGCAGACCTCTTTAAATCATAAGCGTGGGTATTCATATACTTTTGATTGATCATAGTCGTCTTTTGTGGACCCCTTAGACATAATCTGTAGACCTCCAGGGGTCTGCGGACCACAGGTTGAAAACCACTGCATTAAAAGAACACCTTCGAGGTTCCAAAAATCTTAAAATGAGGAAATGGCAACATGAAGAGTTCAACCTTTATTCAACCCTGGTACACAAGTATTAGGATACAATCTTTAATTAAATCACAAACTATTTTTCTTTAAGATTCATGTTTCATTAAATCCATGGGATGAACCTAGTGAGGAGTCGGAGTGCTATCTGCATGGCCCTTACTTACTTTGTTGCAGAAGTCAGATGCACAGTAAATGAGGCAAGGGACTGCAGGATGTGAAAAGATGGTCTCAGCATAAGGCAGCTGACCTTTGCCTTGGAAAATTTGATTCTCTCTCTCTCTGCCCCAGAGTTCCTATGTTATGCAACTATATTTGCTTAAACCAAGCTCTTCACAGGTGCAGTAATCAATTTTCTCATGCTTGACTTGAAGCCCTGGGGTGATCTGCAGAAGTGTAGAGCATTCAGAACTGCAACTGAAGTCAATGGGGGCTGCTTTAACGTAAGTTAATGCTACATACCCTGAAAAATCAGGTTTTAAGCATCTCAGATGGGGCACCCCAAGTTAGATACATTTGACTGTGACTTCTCTGTGCCTCAGCTCCCCATCCGTAAAAGGGAGATAATCCGAACCCCCATTTCACAGAATTGCTGTGAAAATAAATGTATTGTTTATGCTGTGAAGAATTCAGATACTAGTGACAAGCACCAGAGAAAGATCTACGAGGAAATTCATAATTCTATCTCCAGAGCAGAATTTGAATGTTATTCAGTAAATAAAACTGAACAATTAGAAGATGCAAAATCGCCTGCCCATTAAGTAGTCACTTTTGATTGTATACACAAAAGAGACATGAATCTGTTGAAAAAAACTAGAACGGAAGCGCATCAGACTATCATATTGTACAAGGGGCCAAATTAAAATTGCAGAGATAATCCTAAATCTCCATTATAACTGCTTTTGGAGTGCTTGATACACATCCAAATGTGTTTGCTAGTGTGTGTGCACATGCACACACACATCATGCATCTACTCATTACCTGTGACTGTTAGGCATACTGGTTCTTGGCAAATACAACATCTATTTAACATTGTACATAGCACAGGTTTCCAAATATTACCCTTATACAGCACTGTTCTAAAAGAGATCTGTAAATATCTCATGATCAGATCCTTTGGAAATGATAAAAGCCAGAATTATAACAGTTATCATCCCAAAGCATTACTAATATCTCATCTCATTCTATTTTTGGACAGAACATTTCTCCCCATCAGGCAATGTGAACTCAACCTCCATTTAAAATATTCATGTTGTCCACATTTTCTGCTGACTTTTCACCTTTTTGGAGTGAGCATTTCTTCGGATGAATGACTGACTGAAGAGTAAAGACTTCTGTACGGGAAGTAATGATGTCTGATGGATTACAGTAAATTGTAAATTACGTGGTGAGCATAGCCTATTCTATGTTGGGAAGAATAGTTCACCCAATGTTATTTTCATCTTTGAACACAAAATTAAAGACCTGCCTTTTCACCCTTTTTTTTTAAAAGAAGAGGGTCCTCAGGAGAGTTGATATTTAATTTTTCCAGATGGGAGGTTTGAGTTGGGGTAGAAATGTGATGAAAAGGTCATTGTTCTATTGGTCTTGATAACTAAAAAGCCTACTTGGAGTAGTAGGCAAACACTTCATTTCACGTTTGGTTTTGTTTAAATCTCAAATAAAATACTTAGAGCAAGTTTGAGACTCTGCAGGATTCCTGGTTTTGGGATGCTTTTTAAGAATTTTTCTGGTGAAATTATTATTATTGTTTAGTTGTATTATCACAGAAGCAACCATCAAGAATTACGACAGCATTATGTAGGCACTGTATCCCCATATAATAAACGGAAACCATTCTTGCTTTAAAAATCTCACAGACTTTAAAAAGTACAGTCTTGATACCCTTCAGCCTCCAGAACAGAAACATCATGGGCTGTGGTATGCAAGTGTAGATATATGTACCATCAATTCTAACTCAAAAGCACTACCTCTTGGAATGAAAAGAAAACTCGGCTCCAACACTGGTCTGCTGAGACTGACAGCAAAGAGCCAGTTAATACCAGACTAGTGGTAGTTTTTCATTGTGGTATCAAACATCTGTCATTAAGCACTGGACAACTTCCAACTCATTTCAGACATTACTGAACAACTCTAGGATCATACCAACCATTTTTGGACGCTACCAATATAAGCTGTATTAGAACTGGCAACCTAATAGCCAGAAATGCCATATCATAATTCCAGTCCCCCACAAGTATTGTTCTAAAGTAAATTGCTGAGAGATCAGACTTCCTATGCTAATGCAGAATGCAAGGCTTGAATTACTTATGAAATATGAGAGGTTTACTACTGGATTTACAGTAAATGGTGCTGGAAAAATGTTCCTTGAAACCCTTCTCTTCTGGCTTTAGAAAAGCATGATACCACAGAATAAAATATGTCTTGAAGAACTGATTAGTAGGGCTGTGTGAAACAGCACCGTTCCATTTCACCTTGAGTTTCGAGGTTTTGATGGAACAGCGTTTAGTATCGAATTTCATTTCGATTCAACACAGCTGTTCCATTTTGCTTCATCGAAACAGTAAGTCTGTTTTGACTGTTTCAATGTTTTGCTAGATCGGCTGGGGATGGGAAGTCAGCCCAGCTGGGCTGACTTCCCATCGCCTGTGCTAGATTGCACCAGGGTGGGGAGTCAGCAATCTAGCATGGCGCCATCTAGCGCAAGGGATGGGAAATCAGCCCAGCTGGACTGACTACCCATGCCCAGAACTATGATCACTTGGTACTCAAGTTTCCTTTTTTTGCTTAACAATAATTTTGTTACAATGAATAATATTTTCATGGTGTAGCCCCTTCTATCACAAAGGATTCCAAAGCACTCAATAGCCAACATGCAAGTAGGAATTTATCTTCCTGATATCTGATCCTGAACAGAAATCAGCACTGTTCCTTGTATTGTATTCTTTTCATCCCATTGCAACATCAAGTGATATACAAATGGCAATGCAGTGTACATTTATATAATACATATCACTAAATATTAATGATAAAACTAGTTCCATCAATGGGGAGTTCTTTTTCTGTTGCAATGGTTAATGAAACACACAGATGAAAGTCAATACAGATGCTCATAAAGACTCCCTCAGAGTCACTCTGTCCTGTACAATTACCCAGGGCTGCACATTTCTCACAAGACAACCACTCTTTCTAGTCTCTCAGTTCTAATCCTCAAAGGGAATTTACAAAACACCTTTTGTAGATGAGCCTATGAACTTCACTTCATAAATCTACTGGATACAAAAAACCATGGACTAAATATAGACTTCGGATTTATGGCACATTATAACCTGCCTGCCATCCCATAACCCCAGGTAACCTCTCTACATTTTACCAGTTATGTTCTATCGCCAGGTCAACATGCCCCACTTTCTGCCCCACCCACCTACCTGTCTCTTACCTATTGTTTCCCATCACCTCTGATCCTCACTGACACGTATTTGCATTTTCATAGACTTGCATTTTGCATATTGACTTCTATTCCATCCAGGAGAACACAAAACAACAGACTCTCCCTATGCCTAAATAAGGGTGTTTGTGCCCGACAACTTGCAACTATTTAGTTGGTCTAATAAAAGATATCACTTTTACTCTAAGAACCTTGTATGCCTCTGCCCTGTAACACCATTCCAAATGATCTCTCAAAGACCTAGGTCTCTTAAGCTCTAGAATGGAAAAGTATTGATATGAGGGGTGTGTGAAACGGGCCATATTTGATTCAGATTTGGCCCAAATTGGGGACAGTGATTCAGTTCATTGATTTGGATCACTGTCCCCAAATTGATTCAGACGAATCTAAATCTGAAGATTCGATGCTGATTCAGAGAATCAGCGATTTGGCCATAGACGCAGCTTTAAATGTTTTTACTACATACTTCAAGGTACCAGGTGCAGCTTGTGAATGCTGCAATGCTGGGGTGAATGGAGTGTCCCACAGGAGCACAGTAGGGGGGCCCCTGCATACTTGGCGGTGAACCTGGAAGTGGACCAGAAGTACTTCCGGTCCTTCTGGGTCCACCAGGGAGCACGCAGGGGCCCCCTGTGACCCCCCCCCCCGACTCTGTGATTGGCCACGGGTGGACTCCAGGTGGCTCCCCAGACCCAGGAGGCACCGTCACCAAGCCAGGGCGTGTGGGGGGGGCCCCCTAGCATGCTCTGCAGCAGACCCAGAAGTGGACTGGAAGTGCTTCTGGTCCATTTCTGGGTCTGCTGCTGATAGCACTGGGGAGCCCCCCGCACTCCTGTGGGATGCTCCATCTGCACTATCATCACAGCATTTACGAGCTCCTGCTATGTAGAGGTATGTAGAAAAAACATTTAAAGCTGTGTCTATGTCTGAATATCCGAATCTTCCGAATCTCTCCAGATTGATTCAGAGGATTCAGATTCAATTCAGAGAGATTAAAGGGTCTCCTGATTCAGTTTGGATTTGGAGATTCGGCCACCAAATCAGGCCGAATCTCCGCCAAATCGAATCAGTGACCAAAGCTTCGCGTAGCCCTAGTTGATATCTATCATCATTTTTTTTTGGTCTTTATCAATGGATTTGAACCAAGGATCTAAGTGAACAGCTTTGTATTTATCATTTCAAATCCCCAGAGTCCTCTGCTCTCATAAACAGACCATAACTCTTAATGGATTATTATCTTTAAAGCATATTGAAGTCCTTGGATGGAAGATACTACAGAATAGCACATTATTTTTTGTGTCTATGTCTGTAGCAGCTCCTTAGAGTCCTAAATTTTACCTATCTATTATATTTGCTAACTGTTCATTCTTTTTGTAAGTAGCAATTACCTGGGGCCAGCTGTGGTCCATATTCTATATTCCAATAACATCTTTTATATACACTGTATGTTTTATATACACTGTATACATAGAAGCAATCTTGTGTTGCTAGCTAAATTCAGCCTTACGGGATTGTAAAAAAAACAGCAACACTGACTAGAGGCAGGAGGAGAAAATGAAGGATCTTAGTGTCATTGTTCAGCATGAATGAACTGCAAAATGAAGCAAAACAACATCAACAGTGGAAACTTAAAGGAAATATTTTTTTTAAATTCTTTCATTTAAATACGCTAAAGTATGGTTAAGGCATGGAATTTTCTTTTAATGTAGCATTTGAATCTAGACTGTGCACCTTTAATCAAATAACTTGTCTGTTCTCCAGCACCTTCTACTCACTTAAAACAGATTTTCTAACCTCCTATGAAATGTTAATACTCTCGCTTCATCGCTTTCTCACACACCTAATTGTCCAGGCAGTACATTGATTGGAGGGCTTCTTGCTTGCTGTCCTTTTATGTTACTCTTTACTAGTGCTGGTTGCCTGGTAACTCTAACCCCTTTCCTTCCCTCTCAGTAATTTTACATTTTTTTTTTCTTTTTTCTAATAAGAGCCATCATTCATATCCCCAGTAGTATCATTCTTCTCCATCTGTGCCACCATAGCATGTTCTCTTGAAGATGGTCGAGCGACCAAAACATTGATTAGAGCCTAGTCGTTGTCACTGAGATAGATTAGAAACATTTTTAATGCTTTTTCCTGTTAAAAGTAACAAAAGATTGCACAAGTGGTTGTGCAGAAGACTTTAATCACCTTCCCCTTTCATGTTGACTCCTAAGCTCCCTCATTCCCTCCATTACAGCCACATGGAAGATGACTGCAAGGATGGGAATCCATGGCATGGGGTAGGTGGGGCTGAAAACATGACACTCATTATCTTAAAGCCCAGAAGGAAACCATGCCCCTTCGCAGCCTCTCAAATTCTGCCTTTCCACTGTATTTTTCCTGAATCCCTTTCATTCCCATGTTCTCCCAGACCACAGGATCTCCCAGTCCCCCACATTCCTCCGCTTCCTGATAAGTCAGGGGTGGACAAAATACAGCCTGTAGGCCAGATCTGGTCTGCCAGGCCATTCTATCTGGTCCACAGGGCCCCTAAAAATTTAGAAAATTAATTATTATCTGTGTATGGCTGTCAGTCAAAGATGACAAGGCTCCATGGCAACAAGACCTAAGGGGGAGCTATTGGCAGGACCCAGCAGCTGAGCAGCAAGGATTTTTTTTTCAGTTTCAAGGTAGCAGCACCCTCCCTCTCAAAGGGTGTGCTTCCAGGGCAAGGGAAGGGGCTTCCGGTGGCACAGATCAGGGGTTAGAGGTGGGACTTCTGTTCCCAAGATGATGATCAGGGTCAGAGCACTCATCAAAGGGCAGGGTTACCCTTGTGGCCCTCGACAGCTTACCAAAATTTGTTAAGTGGTCCTCCATTTAAAATAATTGTCCGCCCCTGTGATAAGTGCTCCTCATCCTACTTCCTCAGCCCACAAGTTCTTCCAGACACCTGGAAGCCTACCCCTCACTCACCAGCTCCCTACAGTTCCCAACTCCGCACATCCCACTCAGGCTCCTCTGCTCCTCCAACTCTGCAGCTATCCCTTTTTGCTCTCCTTCCACCACATACTCCCCCAAACTGCCACCTTACACACTCTCTTGTCCTCTAAGTAAAGCCTGTCACAATGTAACAGCATCTTCTCCGTCCTTATGAAACAACCAGTTCAATACTTCAGAACAAATCATAGATCATGTATTCAATTGTCAAGACATGCGATGCTTAGAAGTCAAATAACTGCGCAAATTATGTTATACTGAAAACAAAGCTGAATGTTAGATAGGCCTCTTGCTCTGACCTTCTGTCTTTAGTCCTAGGCCCTGGGGCAGCTTCAGCTCTTCACTTCCATAGACTTTCCAGGACCCTTAGCTTCAGCAAGAGAATGAATTAGTAGTTGGGGATTAGACAACCTAAGGTGGTAGGGCAGGAGAAAGCTTACACCAGTGAAACAATCATATCTGCTAAACAGAAACTGCACATACCTGCAAGAGAAAGGTGCACAGTCAAAGTTTGATTTACCAACTGATTCAAAATTTGTGATGCAGGGTGTATGACACTTGGCCTGGATTGGGAGAAAACGCATATAAGTAGAGATGGAACGTAAGGCAGAATGCTAAAAAATATCCTAGAAAGCTAGCAGTTCAAGAAGTTAAAAGGGATTTTTGGCTCCTTTGTCCATGCAAAGCATGTTTAGAGAGAAGATTTAGCTGGGCCCTGTCCACCTGGCTAAGAAGAGGTACATCCTCCTTTTCACTCAGGAGCTGGGGCACAGGTTAGAGTACCATGAATCAAAGTGAAACCAGTTATAAGACAAATAATACTTTACCATAAAACCTGCTAGAACTCTTTGCAAAAATTAATACCTCCAACTCCTGTATAGACCTACCTCAACCTGTAGAACTCCTCTCTACAGGAAGGACCATGTCAGGGCCTGCAGTCAACGGAGAGGAGTCTGCCCAAATCATTCTGGCCTACAGATCACAGTGGAGCTCCACTTTTAGGAAGGATGTATCTGCCTCTTTTTTTTTTCTTTACAGAAAGAACAACTTCCCTTGACAAAAATAAATTGTGGAGTTTTTCATCACTTCTGGGTTTTTCCCCAGATTAGGACCAACTGGTTCAGCACCACACCAGTCCCAATGCTGCCCAAGGCAGGGGATAACGTTCTTTTTTTGTGACTGCTACACTGCTCACACAAGTGTCATATGATCAAGCCTGGTATTTCATCCCCTCCTGTACAGTGTGTGAGGATGTACTAATACCCTTGCCTCATCAGTCTCTAGATCCCAGAGGGCCAAAGGTAGTAATACTCCCCCCACCACAAGCAATGCTGGTAACAGTCCAGTTTGGGAGGTGGAGATTAGGCCAGTGGGATGCAGATGGGTGCATTCCAATGCATTACACACATCAGGGAAGCTCCATTTAGCAGCAGTCTCTTCCCCAGTCCAGATGGGGCCAGTTGCCTAGCACTGTACAGTAGGAGCCCTGGGAGAAAAAAACTCCTAAGTTAAATTAATTAGGCTTCCAGCACAGAGAAGCATGATTTGTTCCAAGTAAATAACTAACCTGCTCTTATGCAAAGAGCCTCATCTGTATAATTAAAAGCTGCATAGCTCGCCTATCTCTCTGCTTTGCACATCACATTAGTTGGTCTGTATGCAGCTCCTTACAAAATGCACTATGATAGCTGCACATCCGGCAAAAATCAGTCCCATTATTCTACAGACGTAATGGGGAATGAAATGAGGAACACTTAGGTCCTTATTCATTCAGACAAATAAAAATTCATCTTCTATGCATCTGGATTTTTTCCTCTGGTTTGAAATATTCTTATTCATAAAAGGAAAAAATATAAGATGGGAAAGTACCAGCAGACCAAAAGAATATACTAGCTACCAGAGTGGGAGTGTTTGGGTCAGGGGTCTGGGTTCATGCCCAGCTTTCCTGTATGCATGTGATGCTTTTTAGAATCAACTGCAACAAGAGATCTGTATTAAAGATAACTTATTGGAGACACTCAAATGCTATCCTAATCCAGTGCTAAATACGGCTACTAGGAAAAGTGGGAAACAAATACAGACAAGCTGTAAATTCTATGATTCTGTCCAAAGTGAACTCCATCCACCCAGAATAAAACATATTATTAAGCTTCAGGTCTGATGCTGTTCCACAGGGGGTCAGAGGGCTGTGTGAAAAACACAAGTAACTAAGTGACAAGCAGTTCAGTGAGCACAAGGTAATTTGATCCTGTACCAATAATGGCATTACTGCAGGTTATTCCTCCTGCCCAACACAGGAATAAAAGCTAAAATAGAAGCACATAGCTAAGAGCTCCATTTGCATGTTGATTATACCATCTAATTGAAAAATAGAAAACTCCTTCATGTAACTGATCCAGGGTTTATAATGAGAAAGAGCTGCAGGGAACCTTGCAAAGTTCTTCATTCTAGTTCACCATGCCCAAAAATATACTATTGGCACTTGTTTCATCTCAGTAGTAGCAGCCAAGGCATTCATTCAGGACAAATAGCCTTTCCTATTCTAAGCTATAAAAAGATTTGGCTTTAAGGATGGTTTTGCTAAATGGGTTGCCACTTATCAGAGCTATAGTCAAAAGGAGACCCTCCCATGCTTCTCACTAGAGTCCTGGGCTGAGGCTGGAGTTCCCATTTTCATCCTTCCCTTCCAAGTGGGTTATGGATGTGACCGATTGATCAGGCTGGATGTCCTGAAAGGGGAAAGGGGAAACAGAGGAGCACCATACATCTGTGACGTACATCTCTTGTGCTAGGTCCCACATCACCACACCTAACTCTGAAAAGAATACCTGACCATTTCTAATCATGTTTCAGGCTAGAATAATTTATAAGTCATATATCATGACTTGTGGGATGTTTTTGCCCCTCAGTCTTACACTTCTCTCATTTCAAATGACCCTTATGTCAGATCAAATCACTTAGTGTAATGGTCTCCTCAGATTTATCTATAGATTATAAACTGAATATTACTCTGGTATGAACAACTATAGAAGTGAATATTGAAACATGGAGCCAGTTACCCCTTCCTCCTTTTAGGTTGTTATTCATTTGATAAAATTAATATGCCTCCCTATCTTTTATACCTGTTACAGATTTATTTATTCTAAATCTATTTGCTTTTAGCTCCTCTATGGAAAATTCATTTAATTTCTTTAACTCCTTGATGCTTTTTCTTATACATAAAACACTTTGATGCCTAGGTTAGATAAAGAACCATATTTCCAAACTGTATGGATTGGTTTTCTGCAGCCCAGCTGAGTTTTGTTGCTAACTGAGCAGAAAAGACTGTACGTGGCACTTGATTTCTATTGGTTCTCTCTCAGCTGACTCTCTCTTTCAAACCAGCCCTAATCCTTAACCTTCTGTAATAGAAGTGGCTAGGATATTAAACTGCTGTAATTCCTCTTCCTCTAAGTGGCATAAGGTCTTTTGGGGTTGGTATTCATAAGGTTGGGATACAAAGGAGTGTTGGAAAGAAACGGAACTTAAATCTTGGCTACTGTCACCTGACCCGGATCAGAGTTACAAAGGTCATTGCTTCTGCCCTATAACAGAGATCAGTATTAACTGATCGTAGAAGCTGATGTTTTGGTATTGATCATATTTGTGGTCCATCTATTCACTGGCAAACGGATTTTTTGTCATCAACTTGCTGGGAGTTTTTTTCACAGTGTTCAGTTCTCAGGAGCTCCTGTGCCTAGTGGACATTTTCCTTTCCCCAAGAATAATTTTTAATGTTGCTCATGCGATACCTTAAGCATACCTTAGAAATACCTTGTGAAATGTATGAGCTACTTGTAAAAAAAGCCCTATAGGCAAAAGAGAAAGACTTATAAAGCAAATGAAATGTTAACTAGAATAGCAAGCAACAATTATATCCCGTATATCCCGTAATTCCCAGCAGGCTGGCCTAATTCACACTGTTCCTGAGGTCTCAAAATGTTTTAAACTAGCTAGAGTCCTGGGCCAAGGATGGAGTTCCCATTTTCATCCTTCCCTTCCAAGTGAGTTATGGATGTGACCAATTGATCAGGCTGGATGTCCTGAAAGGGGAAAGGGGAAAGGGGAAACAGAGGAGCACCATACATCTGTGACATACATCTCTTGTGCTAGGTCCCACATCACCGCACCTAAATATCCCGTATAATATGGGAGCTTTGAACTAGCCTCGCCGGAGGAGGGGGCCGCAGGAAGATGTGGAGACACCACCCGAGCAAGACAGGTGACACATGCCCAGGTAAGAAACAGGGGTCCAGATAGTCTTCCTAATCGGGGGGGGTGGCAGCTATGCAAGACCTTAAATGCCTATATACCAATGCTCGTAGTATGGGGAACAAACAGGAGGAACTCTCCCTCAGAATAGCCAGTTCAAACCCAGACATAGTAGGGCTTACAGAAACGTGGTGGGATTCATCCTACGACTGGGCAGTTAGCATTAGGGGCTATAGGCTCTACAGGCGGGATAGAGATTGCTGGGCGATCTGGTGGTTGCGCCAGAGGAGAAAGCAGACCTCTTTAACAAATTCCTCACTTCTGTTTTCTTGTGCAGGGACCGGGACTCCCCCACCGTGATTCAAGACAGACTCGAGGGGAACGCCTCCAGACCTAAGGTTGAGGAGGACTGGGTTAGAGTGCTTCTGGAGGGGCTGGACGTGTTCAAATCAGCAGGTCCAGATGCTCTCCACCCCAGGGTGTTGAGGGAGCTAGCAGGAGTTATTGCAGGGCCCTTGGCACGGCTTTACAAGCGCTCATGGTGCTCGGGCCAAGTGCCAGATGATTGGAAGATAGCCAATGTGGTCCCCATCTTTAAAAAAGGGAGGAGGGAGGACCCGGGCAACTATAGGCCCGTCAGTCTTACCTCAATCCTGGGGAAACTCTTTGAGAAGATCATCAAAGAGCACATCTGTGATGGGCCGGCATCGGGGATGATGCTCAAGGGCAACCAGCACAGTTTCATTAGGGGCAGGTCATGTCAGACCAACCTGATTGCCTTTTACGATCAGGTCACAAAAACATTGGATGCAGGTGTCGCCGTGGATGTAGTCTTTCTGGGCTTCAGCAAGGCCTTTGACACTGTCAACCACCCCATCCTCATTAAAAAACTAGGTGACTGTGGCACTGATGCCTACACAGTCAGATGGATTGCAAATTGGCTGAAGGGTCGTATTCAGAGGATGGTGGTGGACGGGTCATATTCGACCTGGGGGGAAGTGGGCAGCGGAG
The DNA here is from genome assembly GCF_030867095.1 of Alligator mississippiensis. Taxonomy (NCBI): domain Eukaryota; kingdom Metazoa; phylum Chordata; order Crocodylia; family Alligatoridae; genus Alligator; species Alligator mississippiensis. The sequence continues at coordinate 233,849,952 of NC_081825.1, forward strand.
TCCCCCAAGGCTTGGTCCTTGGGCCTGCACTGTTCAATTTCTTTATCAGCGATTTGGACGACGGGGTGAAAAGCAACCTGTTCAAATTTGGTGATGATACCAAAATTTGGGGTGAGGTGGGCACACTAGTAGGGAGGGAAAGACTGCAGCGAGACCTGGACAGGTTGCGGAGGTGGGCTAACAAAAACAGGATGCGTTTCAATACTGACAAGTGCAGGGTGCTGCACTTGGGCAGTAGTAACCAGCAGCACACTTATAAGATGGGAAACTCCCTTCTTGAGAGCACGGAGGCAGAAAGAGATCTTGGAGTCATTATTGACTCCAAGATGAACATGGGCTGACAATGCGAGGTCACAGTTGGCAGGGCTAACTGGACCTTATCATGCATCCACAGGTGCATCTCAAGTAGGGCCATGAAAGTGATCCTCCCCCTCTGCGCGACACTGGTCAGACCACAGCTGGAGTACTGTGTCCAGTTCTGGGCACCCCACTTCAAGAGGGATGTGGACAACATTGAGAGGGTCCAGAGGAGGGCCGCCCGCATGATCCGGGGACAGCAGGGCAGACCCTACAATGAGAGGCTACGGGACCTGAACCTGTTCAGCCTTCACAAGAGAAGGCTGAGGGGGGACCTTGTGACCATCTATAAACTCACTAGGGGGGACCAGAAGGGTTTGAGGGAGACCTTGTTTCCCCCAGTGCCCCCCGGGATAACAAGGAATAAAGGCCACAAGTTGTTGGAGAGTAGATTTAGATTAGACATCTGTAAGAACTACTTCACAGTTCGGGCGGCTAGGATCTGGAACCAACTTCCAAGGGAAGTAGTGCTAGCTCCTACCCTGGGGGTCTTTAAGAAGCAGCTTGATGCCTACCTGGCTGGGGTCATTTGAGCCCAGTTTTCCTCCTGCCCAGGCAGGGGGTCGGACTTGAAGATCTACAAGGTTCCTTCTGGCCCTACTTCTATGATTCTATGATTCTATGTAACCCAAGTGGCCTGGCTAACAAGGACCAGCATGACTAACAGTTCACATTTCTGAGCCCTGGTGCTCTTAGATGAGCATTGCTAGATATGAGATTAATGTGAAAGCAATAATTTTAAAATAAACAATATCCATAAATTTAAAATGGAAGGTAACGGCACAATATGAGAGTCCTTATCCACAAATGTTCCCTCACATAAAATAGATGGAAAATCTTATATGTTCATATATTTACATAACTTCAGGCACAAGGCATCAGTAGCATATTCCTCCCCATTTTATAGTTGTGCATTACCAAAACACAAATGATTGGAGATAATTGCAACAATGGGACTCCTGTAGTCTGGTAAATGCCATGTATATCTAAAGCCAAGTCATAGTCCCAATAATGTACCTCATATCATTGTCACCATGACAAAGCTTAAAAGAATGCTCTGTGGAGAAATGCCTGAATTACTTCCCTATGTCTCACCTAATAAATCCTGCATGTGTCAAAAGAAAAGTAGAAGTATTTAATAAGTATTCCTGATCTGTACTTGGAAGGAAGCAGAATGACATATTCATGTCTTATAGGTATTAATGAAGAGTTTTCTATTCCATAAGTAAGTCTGGATGAGATGGATGGAAGCTGGAACTAGATAAATTCAAATTAAAAAAGGGGCACTAGTCAGGGATAATTAAATACTGGAACAAGTTACCAAGAAATGTGGATTCTCCATCATTTGAAGTCTTTAAACTAAGACCAGATGTCTTTCTAAAAATATTCTATACCTCAAAAAAGAAATTATGAGCTTGATTCAGAGATTACTGGGTGAGGTTCTATGAAGGGCTATTCAGGAGGTCAGACCAGATGATTATGATGCTACATTGTAACCATAAAATCTATGAATAGGAAATGCACAATGTTAAGTAATTTTCAGTGATACTGAGTTGATATTCAAAGTGGTAATAATGACTTATGGTGTATACTTAAAAAGTGAGGATTCAAAAAAATCTATTCTCTTTTGGTTCAGTTTATGTTTTAGCAACAGTTTTTGCTATTTGACTTCAAGGAATCTGAATACCAATGTAGCCCCTAAGAAACTCTGATAACAAATTTCAAACTTGAAGGAGATTGGATGAGAAATCTAAGAAATGTGAATTTTAAAAAAGAGGGAGGGGGAACTTTTCCATTTACACTTCTTCCTGTGAGAAAGAGTACAATGAATCTACATGTGTTTAATCTACATTCTGAGAAAAAATGAGATGAATAGAAGGTGGCTAGAAAACATTTTAATCTTCAGGCTATTTGCTAGATCACTCTTTGATTTCAAATGCATTCCTCACACACAACATGCTTGATTCTGGCAAGAGAAAAAACAGTAGATTGATTGAGTTTCCTACACAAGGAAAACCAGTAAAGTTGTCAGGTTTTCAAGTAGTTCTCCAGAGTATGACACATACATGTGCATATATTAGTGATATATGAACAGACTTTTGCATTTATGCCTCAAGGATTCTGCAAGTTCAGCTTTAAAAAAAATGTGGGTCTCATTGATTTCAGTGACAGCATAATCAAACCTTTACTGTATGATGAGTCTAAATGGTTCCGTACCCTACAACTGTGATCAAGCATACAGATGATAAACCAAAGGAAAGTTTTCTCTTTTATTTTTTTTGGAACAGGAACAATAATCATGCTGTACTTTTACCACTGCACTAACTCATACTAGATGACCTTTTCCATAAAACATCACTCCAACACTACCTTTTCCATAAAAACAATTTCAAATCTGCCCAGCCTCCAGAGTTCTTTGACTTATCTTAGGAAACAAATGCTCTCCTCAAGTTCTGCTTCTTCACTGGGACTGCCCCAGTAAGGCTGATTGAAACTGCGGTTATACCACTGTGAATAATTATTCGATTGGTTCAAATGCCACTGAGAACAGTCATGGTTCAGACATCCTTCTTTCTCTGGTCTCATTCTTTTCTGGTCAGGCCAGCTATGACTTTGATTATGGTGAGCCACTGTTCTTGGTATAGGATTTATTGGCTTACATGGAGAAACCCACACTAGATTTCAAATCTCACCTTGTAGGTTTATTCCAAGTTAAGAGTAAGAGGTTGCTGAACCTTTTGCTCATGTATGCCATGGCATGGACCTCACTGCTGTTGAAAAGTGTCTTTATCTCCTCTTGTTTTCTGTCTTGGAACTCTGTGGTCTCTCCCTATCCCTCTTACAGACACCCACATGCACTGAAGAAGTCTTTTGCCTAGAATCCACTTACCGCTTCCAGTAAACACAGTCACATTGGCGACAGCACCAGCTGGCTCCCAATCCATTTTACAAGGCAGTTCAAAATTAACATTTATATTTTCTACAGACTTGCTTCAGCCCACTTTAGCCCATCATCCCTCTTGCTTCACTATCTCCTCTTCCTACTTCATGGTTCCTTTCTACCATCTACCACTGCTGGTTTAAGAGCCTTCTCTCCATCACCTGCCTCTGGAACCTCCTTCCTCTAGTTCTTAACCCCAGTGACACTCCACACTTTGCAAAGCACATCAGGGGACATACTTTCTTTTCTGCCTATACAGTCCTTTATCTCCCTTTTCTTCTTGCTACAACACATTACTTAAAGGAAAAGTAGAATAGAATAGAAAAAAATGTTTTCTTGATCTCTTAAGCTGATGTATAACATGACTAAAGCATGATTGTCTCTTTTAAATGCTTTCTGTATTATAGTATTAAATATAAATTAATGAAGCAGGAAGAGCTCTGTTGCAGCACTAAAGTAGAAAACTAGGCACGGTCATTCAAGACAAAGAAAACTGCAGCCTCACACACATAATAGCGGCTCACTTTGTTCTTCTGTGACATTTTCTTTACTTTCTATGTTTATCAGACCTCAATCCTATGGGGCAGGTGTAGGTATGGGGGAGGGGAATAATTTCAGCATCCCACAATTCTGATTTTCAGGCAGATGTAAATACTGCTCTGTAATTTCTTTAACTAGCATGTTCTGATTACATGATGTTTTGGGGAAGACAAAATGAAGAAGAAAATATTTTTTCCAGAATTATGACTGCATGGTGCAGGAACAGAGCCTAATCCTGCTCAAACAAAAGCTGTACCCCTAGTTATGGCTGAATACTGGTTACTGTATATGAAAAGAAATAAAAATAATCTATAGTGCTGTTAAATAGGAGAGGAAAAACTGTGAGTAGCTAGTAGATAGTAAAGTTGACAGAAGAAAGGTTAGCTTGATTTATGGAACATCAAGACCATTATGAAAAAGAGATGTTCATTAACAACTGTGGAGTGAAGAACAATGAACCATTAAGTCAATTGACCCCCCCCTCACCTGCCTGAACAGAAATACTACTGCTGCTGCCTGGTGGAGTAGGAATCAAAGTAATATGCTTCTATTTTGGGTAGAAAATCAGTTTCCCTGCTTAAGACACACTCTGATTTTGATGGGCCAGTTTCTTGGGAAAAGGGTATCTATGGGATATAAGTAAATATAATAATTTATCTGTGCTCCTACTTCTTTCCTTAATAACAGACATTGACCACATTGGCTACAATGTGTTATACTTTTGGCTTTTGCCGGCACTACTCAGGATAAATGCCATATTGCTAATAATCAACAGTGGAAGCTCCCATCTTGTAGAAGTAGTGAGCATACACTTTAGTAACTGAAAGTCTTGGGTTTTATCCCCAATACTGTATGCATGTGACTATAATGTCTGTGTGCATACATCACTTGTATTTGTTGCATTTGTTAGGGGCTTTGTGGGAAGAATGGAATTTGAATGGACCAAGCTTTCATATGGACAACACTGATAATTTGGGAGTGTTTTTTGCATCCCACCATACCGCAGATGACTTTGGTGGCATACAGGAATGATTTGTAATGCAGAGATGAGGACAGGTGAAGTATCAGTGAGTACTGAAGAGCAAAGGAGAGTTAGGGATTTTGGAGAAGGGTCAGTAGCAAATTTGGGTGAGACTTCGGGGAGTATAAAATGCAGTGAAGGATGAAACAGGAGTACAAAGCAGGACAGGGGAAAGTTAGGAATGGTAAGAAAATGTCAAACAACTCTGGGGAGCAGTAGGTGGCTGAGGAAATCATGGAAAAGAGGCCTGAGGCAGCAACAAGGAAAAGGAAGGCAGTGGGGAAAGCTCAAAAGCTAAAAATACAATGAAAGGCTCCTTTCTGATGGGAAACCTTCCTTTCCTAAGCTGCAAGATTCCAAGGCCTTGCACACATTTCTGCCTAGGGCTCAGAAATTATCTTGGCAGTTCTGGTGATGGATTCTCCTGCATACACAGCTTTATGCTGTGCTCAGAGAACTAAGGCCATAATGGCTGCTATTCAGATTTTCCTCAGGGCATTACTGTTAATGTATGCCATGCTTGATAACTTATAGAGAAAAAAGTACATTTGAGAAAACAAACTGTAGGTACACTGCATTGTAGAAATCATTGAACAAACCTAATTTTCCACACTGAAATTTCCAGAAGGGCTTGAGTAGATATTGATAATATCCACAGGTCACTAATTTTGCATCCTACATATCAATAGCATCCCACTATTATCATTAGCTCCCTTTAAATGTATCTGACAGGCTTTTATAAACCAAGGACAAGCAAGCACAATAGAATTTCTCATCTCTTTGCAGGGTGCAGCAATATTGTTTCTTTGCTTAAGGTTCACTAAAGCCCCTGGCATACATAAAGTTATACTCATATCAGGCTGATTGGCCAACATCCATCTCTGCAGTGCTTTGGGAGGGGAGGCATGGGCTGACAAGCTTCTTGGATTAGGACCAGAATCCTTTTTGGAACAAAAGAGCAAAGCTAAGAGTATCATTTATGCATTGCTGGGCTTGTGTTAGGAGGACTATGCACAGATGGTGAGCTTGCAACCATACTGCTTTTAGTTGTGAGTTTATCAGACCTCACAAGGTTTGGTCAGGTCAAAACTTGTCCAAAAAGCTCACTGTGGTGCAGGAAGATGGGTGATAGCGATGTAGTAAACAGTGCTCTTCCTTCTGAGCTCGAATGGTGTCCAGAGCAATGTCTCTATTTTTCTCTTATAAATATGGAGCTCACATTTAGAATTCCCCTTTGACATATAAATGATCTTAAAGAACTTAAATTTATACTAGAGCTTTCACCCAAGTGTGTCACAAAGCATGTACAAACACACTGATTGTTCAAGTTACTTAAAGGAATCCCGTGATTCTAAATGGATCTATCTCTAGGGTAAAGTATGGTATCTGCTTAGCTGTTTACTGTGATGCTGCTCAACATTTTGGGATGAGAAGGGGAGAATAAATATTGTATCCATTTGAAAATGCAGGAGAAATACACCTGCATTAAAATTTGACTAGGGTATTTATACTTGCATCTATAATGTAAGTATAAAGAAGTAACAATGACTTCAATCTCATCTGTCTTCTGAAGATGGCAGCTGAACAGTGGCCTTGTCATCCTACGGATGAATTGGTTCAGTACTGACTTCAAGAAACTGTGATATTTGCTGAAGCATCAGCAACACTTCCTGAAATAACTTTTGCTTTCCTTGGAGGTCTCTTATCCAACCACCAGCTTGGGAAATCTGACATGATCACAAAAGAGGCCTGACCCCCAGCAAGCTATATCTGTTGCACTGGTAAGTAACCTTCATAGTCCTGGATTTTGCCATCAGTCAAACATGCTAAAATTGCTCAGCTAGATGCTTCACAGAGAGGCCCCATGACATCAGACCACCAAGATAGATGCCATGAGCTAAGGAATTTACACAAGTCTTGGCTTTCACAGGGGCCAGCAAGAGAGAGATGGTAAACCAGTACAGAGTTTCATGCCCTGACTCTTTAAGGCCTTCTTTGTTTATTATGGGACACATTTTCAAAAGGGCAGCCTCTTTTCTGGCAGGTATGATTTCATTTGCTCTGCAAAATTAGTGCTCAGAGCCTGCTCCTGCTATCCAGCTGTGAGTTCAGATCTAAGTAACTGTGCAGCTTGCTATGAGTGTAGCACAAATCAGGAAATTAGAAGCATAAGGTCTCAAATTCGCTCCCATGCTTCACTTTTCATTTCATAAACAGAGATAGGGCCGAGCCACAAAACTGAGATCCAAACTTTCTCCAAGTTTACAGGGCTTGGATGAAGTTTCTGACCTTGGCCCATTCCTACCAATAATCAAGAAGGGAGATAAATAAAAATAGCCAGAATCAGTACTTTGGAGAAATAGAGTTGACACTTGTTTCGTGGAAAATGATGCTTTCCCTACCTATCCCACAATGCAGTCATAAGGATTATTTATAACACCATGAAGATGGAAAACATTATATGAGTGCTAGGCAGTATTATTGTTGGTATACACATTGATTTCACATACCTCACTAGCATTGGTCACTGGCTGGTATCTTAATGCTGAACATTAGTAATGCAAGACTTGTGGTTACTGATGCAAGCTGCTGAATCATATGATCATTTTAATTTTGTTCTGTAATTCAGCTTCCAGCTGCACAGAGATGATGGTAGTCATCAGGAGTTAGATTAGGAATCAAGAACCATCAGGAACTAGATCAGAAACACACAGGAGGGTCTATTTTGCAAGTTTCAAATCTGCTTGATAAGGAAGGTGATTTTCTTCTACCTACACTTTTCACACACTGCAGAGCAATCATTGCTGTCCTCCCTTCATGCCCAGGGTGGATAAAGTGCAAGATCCTTTCCGGAATACAGAGTCAGCGTGATAGATTACTGCAGCCTCCAGATGGACTGTGTCAACAACAGATTTTAGAAAGATTAAAAGTGTTTATCAAACTTCATCTGTCAGCAGCACTCCTTTCCATCCTCCAGTTTGACTGGATCCTTCTGCTAACAGCAAGCCTTGCTTTTTAATTAAAGTGCAAAGAAAAATATTGTGAGCTATACTAAACTGCTTCTCTGCTGGCCTGTTGTGATTCCTTTGGTCTCCACAGCTAAGTCCAGTATTTAGTCCCTTGTCATTATATTTATAAGACAGAAAGACTGATAAAATTTTGTCCCCAGTTCTATTTTTCTATTCCTTTGAATTCTCAACAGCTATTCTGTTTAAGCATGTATTTCTGATGATTTTTTATTGGCAAACATTTATGTGAATAAAATTTTGATCATACAAATATCTTGGTAATGACTGTCATACACATGCTCATATTTGCCTGCAAACACACTGATATTCACTATTCATTACTGATTATTCGCTATTCCTGTGGATGTTGTAGTGCCTCTGTTTAAATGTTTTCAGTTGTCCAATCCGACAATGTTACATGACTTAAAAAACAACTATATGACACAAGCAACGACTAGGCAAAGCCAACAATTTTAGAGTATGCCATGGGCTGAGAACTGTCTGCTATTCATTCAGCACTTGTAAATAACAAATACCACGTATAAACATAAATCATTGGCTAAAAAAAAATGTTAAGAAAAATTAATTCATATTAAAGCTGTATTAATTCTTTCCTGCTTATGTATCCACCTTCATTCTCTCCTTCCTCAGGTACAATTATACACAGTTAAGACACAGGCTAGGGATTTCAAAAATTTTTCTCTGCTTCTCTTCCCTTAAGTTTGTCTTTTGCCTTAATCACAAATTCCATGGCAATATGAAGTGCTTTATATATGATTTGGAAATATATAATGGATGATTAACCAGACTGATGACAGATAGTAGCACCAGCAGGTGAGTGTGCTAGAATTTGGATATAACTGGGGGATTTGGATACACCTGAGGGAACTCAGCAGTGATGCCATCCCCACTCAAGAGGGGGTAGAATCATGTCCATCACAATCACTCTTGGCTCATTTGGAAGGAGGCACAGCTTCTAGTTTTTCTTTCTGCTTATTCATAGAAGAGTCAATTGTGCATTTCTTCCACACCCAAAAAAACCATCAAAGACAATGAGCTTTGAGTGCACTAGGAAAGCAGGATCAAGTTCACAGGGCATGCACCTTATTAATAATTCATTTCCATTTCTAAATGTATATAAGCTTGAGCCTCCTAGCTATCCTTAAAGTCACAGTTGGTAAAAAAAACAAAAACCCACTCAATAGCACAACACACTGAGAAAAACTCACATCAAGACAGAAAGCACAGTAACAACCCCATTTAAGTCCCATATCCTTAAGTCTTCCTCAGAAGCCCATTCAGCATGACATGCCTTCAGCAAATCCATGCTATTCTTAACTGTATTGATAACCATACATAATCAAAGAGTGATACAAAGATAGAGAGATGTCTGAAAATGTCACTAATATTTGTTTGATAATTTTAAAAATTATTTTAAAAAGCTCTCCCTGGCGACACACTTCTCAAATGCAAACAATTCAAAACTTTCAGAGATGGAAAAAGCCCACAGCAGCAAGGCTGGAATATCTTCTAGGCTGGAATATCTTCTAGGTCAGAACAGAAAGTTACAACATAATTGGAGTAGAATACCAAATCACTTCACAAAGATATGACCAGAGCCCCACAGCTTAGGTTAGCAATTAAGCAATGGAAATACATACTTTTGGCAGGTTTTAGGGAAATTTAAATCTAAAAGAGAAAAGCCAAGCACACCCAATCACATCCAGACACCCAGGGGCATTCAAACAGACAGACAGAAAGGCATGCCCAGGCTGATACAGAGACAGACAAATAGACACATCTCTACAGACAAAAACTCAGAAACAGATAAGAGATAGATATGACAGCCAATATCAGACAGTACTGGGGCTCTGTGAGATGCCATTAAAGATGCGAATAATGATTGCAGCCTAGTGTTATTGGATGTGAATGGTATTTTTCCCCAACCCAGAGTATCAGTGCAACACCTCTTGACTGACTCTTACTGCTGGATGCTTTTGGACTTCCATCAGGTTCCAAAAGGAAAAAGAAAGCTGCACATAATCAGAGGTGCCTCGTGTCACAAAGCTGTGCAAAATCTCATTTTGATCACTGGACTTTCTGCTGGGCTCATGTACTGCTCAGATACCTGAGGATCTGGATACTAAGTCAGCTCTCATAAATAATTAAGTGCAACCTGAGCCCTATGTTAGGTACAAATCCCTTCTGACTTGAGAAGGTGACAGGTTCTCACGTTCTCTGTCAGGAGCCACATGCATTTTTTTTAACAGTAACATTCTGCTGCAATATTCCTACAGCCTCCATTTCACATCATTCTGACATATTTTGCTAAAAATCAACAAAATATTTAGCATCTTCCTAGGGGGAGAGAGTTAACAAGATTTTGCTAGTCCTATGCTAAAGCATCCTACACATATCTGATGACAGATTTATATTCTCTAACTCAAAGTCTAATAATACAGCTTGTATGCTGAGGTATCCTACATTTAACCCATTTCTATTCTAAGGGACCGACTGAATGGAAAATCATGCTCATAGAGATCCTTCCCTTTTTGTGCCAATGAGGTTTCACACAGTATGACACGCCTTACTGCATCCACTAGCAAGCCAACACCAGGAGAATTTGGACAGATCTGGTAGAATTCCAACATATAAATCTTGGAGCTGATATATTGGGCTACCCCATGTTTCTTTATCAGGGCTGTGGGTGTGGAAGAGAGGGATGGATATATATCTTTAAGTTACCAAACCTGTGTGCTGAATATCCTTTTAGCTATTTTTCAGACCTCACTACATTTGATAATTTGCAAAACCCCCTGTCAGTATTGTTGACCAGGTCACTTTTGCCCCAGCATTGGCAGCAGCCATCTATCTAGTAACATTTCCTAAGAAAATGGAATCCTTCTTAAGACAACCTTCAGCCTTTTGTACTTTTCCGTCAGTGGTCTAGTGAGGCCCCGTTAGCAGTGAAGGCCGTTCATGGTGTAGGTTTTGAAATTAAACTGCTGCCTAGTCCATGGTGCTGAAACTGGCTTAACATTACAAGATTGTCATTAGTACACCCAGGCAAAGATCAGGAAAATCATTTCACAAAATAATTGACATTCTGAAGCTGTTTCTTTTTTGAAAAGTTCACATGGACCTATTTTCTATTTTTCATTATATTTTTCTGTGATATGTTGTAAGGAGGCTTTCTGGTTTTCAAATGGTTTGCATTTGAATTGTGATTCAAAGTTATTACCATTTATTAATGCTGACAACCTAGTGGCTTGAACACCGGCAGTTTTGATCTCTCCATGACCTTACTTTCCATCTTCCTTCTACTTTATCATCCTCTCCTGGCTTTATCTATTTTTATCTACACTAGTAAACCCAGCCATGTTCAAAAGTGTATGATATGCTGCCTTGCTTCCCTCAAGAAATGATGGAAATAGCTATCTTGCTGTTGTGAACAGTGAGCTCTACATCCTTTGCAAAAAAATGTGGATCCTGCTGTCATAGCAAATGAGGAGCAACCAACCCATTTTTTCTAGGCAGGGCAGGCTCCATACAAGCCCAAAGTAATAAGCAACCCCTGCCCACAATTTCTTGCAGTCTAAACAGATCAGATGTTGGTAAGAGTGTGGCACACATGCAGAATCAACAGTGCAATGGTAGAAAACATGTTTGTTCCATGCCTTTTTTTTCCCCTTGGTGGGTTTACTTAGGATGTGCTAAATGAGGAAAAAAGGAAATAGAAATGAAAGGAAGAGGAGGAAAGGGGGGCTGAGCAGGCTAGAAGAGGATTAGAGGGGCAGCTCTTGAGTGAGACTAAGGTGAGAAGATTCTGTGGAAGGAATGGGGCTGGAGCTGAAAGCCAGTCAGTACAAGGCAGGGGAAGTCCACTCAAAATGAATGGGAGTTTTCAGGATGTCCAGAGGTCCCAGCTCCCACAACTGTTCCTGTTGGCTAAGGTCTGGCTGGCTTCTCTGCAGTATTTCCTTCACAGCCAAATGATAGGCTAAAGAAGAAGGGAAGGTGCTGCTTGGGTCCTTGGGCTCCAGTGTATTGGGGTCTCCCCTGTACATTTCTGGATGTGGGAGGTTTTGAGGGGATAAGGAGGTACCAACTGGACCCCGGTTTACTCTTCTCCCCCCGCCTCCAAAAGTCCCTCTTTTGACTCTTCTGCAACCCTTCCTAATGAGATGACTGACATTACAGCACAATTATCTTCTTTTCCCAGGCAGTGCCACTAAATTCACTGGCATACCCTGGGTTATGTATAATTCTTTAAAATGCAATGAAAGATATCTAAGAAGAGATTGCTTGAGTCACTTGTACTTATAACAGACAGTATGGACATTGGACAGCCTGATTGTGACTCAGTAGAATTTTTCCATCCTTAATGTCTATGATTTGCATACAAAATCCTTCTCTAACTCTCTAAAGTCACACACAGAGTCCATCTCCAGGTTCCCCAAATATATACTACCCATCTCTGATTTCTGGATCTCACATTCTTCAGCCAACACTTTTATGCCTGCTCCTGGATACCCATTTAGAGTTAAATAAAATACCTGTAGAGCTGAAAGTTGGTCCCCCTGACGGTGTGTATTTTCCCCAAAAAACACCAGCCTGTGGAGTCAAGTGATGATGGAGAACTCTGAGTTGTTCCTAATCTATTTTAAAAAAGAAATCTCATGATTTGAGAACCCAATTCATGGGTTTGAGAAACCCATTCAATTTGAATGCCGGGCTTGGCAGTACTAGATGAGAAGCACGCAAAAAGGCAGCTAATTGTTTTATGTGATACATGCAGAGATTATGTTCCCCTGAGCAAAGCAAGGGTCAACCCTCAGCTTGGGGACAATTTTCCCTTTGTTCCTACCAGGAGAACTTTGGAGTGCTTCAGACAACTAACAAAGGGCAGGGAGCGTGGCAGGCATCAAGTAACCCCCAAACCTTTCCATTTGGATGCATACTGGAGCACAGAATAACCTAACTCACAGGAAAACGCAGCCCTGCAGTGTGAGTGCTGCTGCAGAGAGGGGAAATTTGTCTGCTTCCCCTGTGCCTGCCAACACACACACACAAAAATCAGGCAGCTGCACTTAACTTGCTGCCTGAGGAAAGGGTGGGGAGAGGAAGTGCCTGCAGCGAGGAGGCCAGGGGGAACCTGGCGGGAGAGGGCGCTGGAGCAGAGAGCGGGGGAAGCAGCAGGGGCTGGAGGAAATGAGGCTGAAGTCGGGTCTTTATTCCCAGTTCCTTATTCCTGGTTCCCAGTTCCTTTTTCAAAGCTAAACTATACCCAATAAAAGCGTATAATTCACGAATGACACATTCTGAAGAGAGAGCGTGTCCTCAGCTATGTATGTTTAGTAATTAATGTGTCATGAATAACAAGTTTGCATTGGGTAGAGATTCATAAGTTCATAGATTGGAAGGGGCTGGAAGGGACCTCAGAAGGTCATGGGGTCCAGCCCCCTGCACCAGGCAGGAAAGACAACTCGGGGTCAGGTGACCCTGGCAAGATGACCATCCAGTCTCCTCTTGAAGATTCCCAGGGTAGGTGATTGCACCACCTCTGGAGGGAGTTTATTCCAGTCTGGACACCTGGACTGTGAAGAATTTTTTCCTAACGTTGAGCCTGAATCGATCTCCAGGAGTTTGTGGCCATTACTCCTGGTTCTCCTCTCGGGTGCCCTGGTGAACAGTTGCTCACGGAGCCCTGATGTACTCCCCTAGTGTAGCGGTAAGCTGCTACCAAGTCCCCTCTCAGCCTTCTTTTCCTCAGGCTGAAGAGACCCAGGTCCCTCAGCCTCTCCTCGTATGGCTTGCCATGCAAGTCTCTGATCAAATGGGTGGCTCTTCCCTGGACTCTTTCAAGCCTGTCCACGTCCTTGTTGAAGTGCGGTGCCCAGAACTGGACGCGGTACTGCAGCAGCAATCTCACCCGGGCGGAAGAATCACCCCCTTGGTTTTGCTGGAAATGCCTCTGACTGATGCACGCCAGAGTATTATTTGCCCTGCTGTGGTCTGTTATTACCCCCAGGTCTCTTTCATGCCTGGTGTTAGTCAGTTTGGTGACTGATTGGAATAGATGAGCTTTGAAGAAGGAGCCGGGCACCGGGAATAAGGGACTGGGAACAGGGACCCGACTTCAGCCAGGGGGCTCTGGCAAAGGCATGAGGGGGCCAAGGGAGCAGGCACCCATGCAAGGGTTGTGGGGGTTGTCTGCATCCTGGAGGGCGGGGGCGGGAGGGCAGCGGGGCGGGAAGGCGAGGGCAGACGGGCTGCTGCGGGAGAGCAGGGACGCGGGGCGGGGCGGGGCGGGGCGGCGGAGGCGGGGATGGGCGCGGGGCAGAGCGGCGGCGGCGGCGGCCGAGCGCTGGCCGGGCTGTAGCGGTCGGTCGGGGGCATGGAGAGGCCGGGCCCGGCAGCGGGGAAGCTGAACGCGGGCGGCGGGGCCCCTCCGCAGCAGGCGGCGCAGCGGGCGGCGGGCGCCGAGCCGGCCGAGCTGATCCAGCGCGCGCTGGACTTCAAGGGCCAAGGGGCGCAGTGCTACAAGGACAAGAAATTCCGCGAGGCCATCGGCAAGTACCACCGCGCCCTGCTCGAGCTCAAGGGGCTCCCGCCGCCCCGCGACGAGCCCGGCCCCGCCGCCGGCCCGCCCGGCCTCAGCGCTGAGCAGCGGCGGCTGGTGGAGACCATCGAGATCGACTGCTACAACAGCCTGGCAGGTGGGCGAGGCTGCGGCGCGGCGCGGCGCGGGGCCACGGGGAGAAGGATCCCCGCAGGGCCGCCCCGCATCCCCCCAGCCCCCTCCCCGCAGCAGGGCAGCACCCTGCAGCATCCCCCGTGCGGCCGCCGCCAGCCCCTGCCGCCCGCCGGGGGAGCGGGAGGCAGGCGGCAGCGGCGTGGGTGCGGGGCCGGGCCTTGCCCCTCAGCAGGAGCCGCGGGCAGCCAGGGGGGCCCCGCTGCTGCGTCCCGCTTTGCGCCCTCCATCTGTCTTGCAGGAGTACCGCATGGGAAGGGGGGGGGGTTACGCTACTTGATGGGATGCTGCAGTCTTGAGGTGGGCAGAGCTCCTTCGGACTTGCAGGAGAGCCTGGAGGGGCGCGCTGGCACCTGGAGCCTGGCTGTTTTGCCCCCTCTCTGAGTGCAGGCGGAGGGAGGAGGGCAGGCGAGACGTTCTTTCCGCTCGCGCCAACAAGCTCCGCTTCTTTCCAGCCTGGCATCCGCTGACTTCTTTTCTCTCCTATCCTTGGCCTAAATCTGGTCACAGCCAGATGGCATGTTGGGCATTACCGCCACTCTGCTCTTGGCATGGCTAGGTGGAGTTGGTTGGTTTGGCTTCTCCTGTAGGGCTGGGGGGAAAAAGGGCAAGGGGGAGAGCAAGGTAAATCCATTTGAGATTGCCAGCCCGGGTTCTGGTCTCGTGTAAACACCTGCCATCGCTCTCTGAAATTGGTAGCGTTGTTTTGCATGGTATCAAGGGCAGGCACTGTTCAGGCCTCTTTTTAACACATCATCCAAATGGCTATAACATGGCTCCTTCAAATAACTATTTCACTGACGCACGGGGAGAGGAAGGTGCCACTATAATACTTTAATTATCTAGGTGTAGTTTTGCCTCTCATAAAGACCTGGGTTGTTGTGTTTTAAAATCCACTCTATTTGCAAGGCTGCTTTAGATTGACAGTGTTACACAAAGGATCTGTGATATCATGAATCAGAGAAATTTAGGGTTTGGAAGGGACCTCAAGAGGTCATCTAGTCCAACCCCTGCTCAAAGCAGGACCATCCCCAACTAGATCAGAGTGTAACTTAATATCCTCTAAAGTGCTCCCTAGTTTTAATAAAATTCCTGGCAGAATACCTGAAATACAAATCATACATGCATCTTTAAGGCAAATGAGGTTGGGAGAGAGGAATGGTGTTCCCTTTCCTTTTTGTTGTTGCTGTTTCTGCTGAGTGCACAAGTTCCACTTGCTAGAAATGTTTACATTTGTGCTGACATAGTTGTTGCGCATAACAATAGTTGTCCAGTTTGGTGTTTCTTGTTTGCTTTGGGATTTTTTTTTTAAATCCCCTGCTGATTCTGTTGCATCTTATAAGCAGTGGCAATCAAATAATAGGAGAACATGCGCATTTACTTTAACCTAGATTGAAACAGATTTTACCTAGATTTAAATAGTTTCAACACCGGGGGGGAGGAGTATTAATTAACCCTAGAATCATAGGTAGGGAGGCTGCTGCCCTGATTTGAATCATACTTTGTTACACATGGACAACTCTTGCCCTTGTGTTTTGAGGTGGGAGGTTATACATTGCATAGAGAACAGAATTTGGCCCTGAAATGTATGATTTCATATTGACTTGATGTCATGTTTTAAAATGCAAGCAGTAAAAATGCACATCATATTAAAGTAAAAGGATTCTGCAGCTGGACCAAAACTGCAGTGCTGCTCCTATAAAAATCTGGTTCCAAAGGTCAAATTTGTGTAGGAGTCTCACTGCCCAAGAGCAAGGGGGAGGGGAACTGGCCCAAAACTGCCATTATGATTAGAACATGTTACTAAAAGAATCGCTATTGAAAAGAACAAGAGATGCAGCAATAAGATTTCATTATGTAATGCCAAAGTCCACCAGAAACCTCTGAATAATTTACACGATGGGCTGTAGCAGAGAAGCACCAGTGGGATGCAGTCTGTTCAGGCAGAAATCAGTGTGTTAGGTGTGTAGAAGTGAGGAACTTTATTATCTTCTGCTTCTGAGGGGCACCTAGAATTGTGTGTTTAAAAATTCAGAGTCAATGAGTACATCATACTTGGATCATAACAACAAAAAGGCACTGATTCTAAATAAGGAAGCTTGGTAATTAACTCTGGTATATTATATACCGGTAGCTTCAGCTACTATCATCTGAGTATCCTTATTATCAGGCTTTTTCAATCCCTTCAGTCATTCCACTCAGCTGAGCCTTGGGCAAATTCTTCCTGCTTTTACACTGTCATTTTTTTATGTGGCCACTGCATTTTTCACATTTCCAAGAGAGTGCACCATATATTTGAGCTTTTAGGGAGACTGTGTACCAGGCAGGAAGCTTGTGGGAGGTATGCCAGTAACCAGATAAGTAGGCAAGAAATGCATACATCCGCAAGGGGGATTATATGTGACCCAGTGCACATGAACATACAGTACTCACTGAGTTGACTCCCTTTTTGTAAATTGGGCTGTTTTTTGATGAATATGAAAACAGACAAAGAGTGATCTATTTTCAGTCCATTAGTTGTTTTGCAGTATGTAAATCCAGGCACACACCTGGGTGTCACTGTAGTTCTGCTCGACTTGAAGAGCATCATTAACTAGCAACCTGTGAACCCGACTACAGAGTTACTAATGTTATCATGCATTTCATTATACCTAGTGCTTTCCTGAAAGCCCCAGCTCTTGGAATCATGTGATCTCATGACAATCCAGGTTTAATATATTTCACGATTGTGGTGAAAAGCTGAAAAGCATAATCTCTAAAGCTAAAAAGGGAGAGAGAAATTCCAGGTTTATTATCTTTAAACTTACAAGTTTTAAATTGCTCATGATTTTGGTAGGCCTGACCTGATTTGGATGCTCGTATTTGGCAGTAATGCTAATACTGGTATCTTTTGCACTCAGCTACCAGCTGTGCTACAGCTGTGTGTGAGGCCGTAAAGCGGCTCATCCTTGCATCTGTGAAGTCCAGTATTGCTCTGTGTTTTTTCTTTCCAAGGTGGGGTTTAAGGTATGTTTATATGGCAAATTTATTATGCTAGGCCACGGCGCTGCGCTGCTTCATGCAGGCTGTCTCCTGTACCAAAAGCAGTGTAGCTGCATTTTTGTAGCATTATAGTTTAGCTAATTAGCATTGGGGTAGGCCGACTGGTACCATCAGTCAGCAGTGCTAATTAATTTCCCTGCAGTGTCAGGCTACAGTATACTTCTTTTGGTTTCAGACCATGCAAAGCAGCATGGCATGCTTGAGGGCACTGCTACCTGGAGCAGTATTATAGTGCAGAATTACCCAAAGAGGCCTCCCAAAAGACCTCTTTTTACTCAGTTTTTCATAAATTTCATGAGAGAGCCTAGGCTTCCTGAAACTGCTAGGACAGACAAAAATAAATGGTACTGACAACATATAGCCCTGTAGAATAAACATATGATTACAGGGCAAACAGCTTGTAGAAAACATTTCATTATGACTCACTGCCTGTCTGCAACCTTGAGCAAGTCACTTGACCTCCTTTTGCCTTGTTAGCCCACATGAAAATAAAGAATAGGAAACACAGTGGCATCCTGAAGCTGCACTAGAGCTGAGCTTTCCCAAGGGAATAGTTTAGGTTTAAAAAGATAAAATGTATGAAAAATGTATGTAACAGCAGGAGTTCTTTTTGAACTCAGATGTCATTAATTCCCTTACTGTCCTGTTCCTTGTCGCTGGGAAAGATCCAAAGTGTTTATGATCTGCAAACAGGGACCTCTGTCTCTTCACACATACAGCCACCAACGGCATGGAATGCAATATTCATCCCTGCCAATAGCTGCATAACAGTTTACAGTGATGGGGGGGCTGTTCCTGCTCCGGAGGTTGGTATCAGTCCTATTCCCTCTTTAAGCAGCAAAATGCTAGGAGTAGTATATTTTTAGCAGGTGTGGTGACAGACCAGATACATATGGCTCCAGAGGAGATATCAGCTTGAGCTGCACTCCAAACTCTTGCTAAAGGCTGCCCCCCGTCAACCCATCTTTAAGAGGGTACCTGGTCTTTTAGGCTGGGGAGTCACTGGCAGCCATCTCTGTTGCTAACCACGTGATGCCCTTGTGTGCTGTTGGCTCTGTAAACTAGTGTTTTAACCACACTAGACTAATGGGTTGCTAGACTCAGGAGTTTCTTTGATCTTGAACTTGAACATAGTTTTAAGATTTGGTATGAATGTGAAACTGATAAGCAAACCTGTCTTATCTTGCACGAGGTAACAGAAATCCTGGAGTCAGACATGGGCAGAAGAAGCAAAGTAGAGTGACTTGTGAATTAGCTGTGGTACCAGGAGTCAGGAGATCTGGGATTTGATCATGGATCTGCTATTAACTGGCTCTGTTCCCCTGTTAAGGGTATGTATCTCTGACCCATTTACTGTGAAGTATTTCTCAGTTCACTCTGGAGGAAGGGTGGAGCACACGTATGATGCACAGCCTTTACTCTAGAGGAAATGCTGTTCTTCAGTATAAAGTTACTTCTGAGGAAATCAAAGGTAAATTTAATCTGGAAAATTTACTGATATGCGTTTCATATGTGCGCTGTTATTACCAACTTCATACCAGAGCGGACCTTTGCTCAGTGCTGACCAGTAGGGCTGTGCAAAGCTTCAGTTGCTGATTCAATTTGGAGGAGATTCGGCAGCCGTATCTCCGAATCCAAATCGAAATCAGGAGACCCATTAATCTCTCTGAATTGAATCAGAAGCCTCCGATTTGATTCGGAAAGATTCAACGATTCGGCTATAGGCATAGCTTTATATGTTTTTTCTACGTACCTCGAGGTACCAGGCATGGCTTGTGAATGCTGAGATGGTGGGGTGGATGGAGCATCCCACGGGAGTGCAGGGGTTCCCCCGCGCACTCAGCAGCAGACCCAGAAGTGGATCAGAAGTAATTCCAGTGCACTTCCGGGTCCACCATGGAGTGCATGGGGAGGACTCTTCCCCCCTCCCCCCGCTTCCGGCTTGGCAACTGGTGCCTCCTGAGTCTGGGGGGGCACCCAGGATCCCCCTGCAGCCAATCGCCGAGTTGGGGGGACATGGGGGGGCAGTGGACCCCCCCACACTCCCGTGGGATGCTCCATCAACCCCATCTCAGTGTTCATGAACTGCATCTGGTACCTTGAGGTACACAGAAAAAAACCCACATAAAGTGATGTCTATGGCTGAATTGCTGAATCTCTAAATCAGAATCGAATCTTCAATTCAGATTTGGCCAAATCGAATCGGGGCAGTGATCTGAATGAGCAAATTGAATCACTGTCCCCTGAATCGACCCGAATCCAAATCAAATACTGCCTGCTTTGCACACCCCTACTAACCAGCTCCCCACCACTCAGTGGCCAGATATTACAATAGTGAGTCTTTTCATTACTACTAATAAATTTATTGCCAAGTAAAATATAGGTTTACGCTGGAGTGAGCATGTCGTGTATATATTGAAAGTCATTCAGCTTCCCTGAACCTCAGTGTCCCCATCTCTACTTACCATCTCTCAAGGGTAATAACAAGAATTTCAATTTTTATTTCAATTAAATGTAATAAATGTTTATATCTTAGTTAAACTGTGTGCAAAGCACTATGGAAGCCTCAGCTGGAGGAAGCTATATAACTGCAAAGTATTAAAGAGCGTAATGATCCAAGATGCAGTCAAGCCAGAATGCCAAGATTAGAATCTCAACCTCTGCAAAAAGAATCTTACAACCCTAAAGGGGTCAGGTCATCAGCTTTACACCTCATTCAGAATACAACATTGTTAGCAACATAGAAACCCCCTAGTGCCCCACTGGGATTTGCCTCATTGATGATTTAAAGCTTTAGATTCTGCAGCTTGTGTGCATCAGTAGTACATTGTCACTGAAATAAATGGGGCATAAGGAGAGGTGTTAGGATGTGTCTGTTAGCATCTAGAGAGCTCCTAGCTTAAACGCGAGTACCCCTTTTTAGGTTTCCTCGAAGGGAGTCCTTTCCAAAAGGTGAGTGGGCCTAATCCTGCTGTGATTATAACAGCAGTTTTCAACCTGTAGTGTGTAGACTATCACTAGCTTGCATTGCCCTTGCTGGCAATTGAAGATGACTTGGCTAGCTGCCTGATGCTAGATCTTGCTGCCAGCTTTTCAGTAAATGTTAAAAGAGCTTTCCAAGGGTGTCATGTCACTGTCACAGAAAATGGGGTGGTCTGTGCTGTGAATAAGATGAGGAATGGGGTCTGTACAATTATTGTCCATGAGATTCTCTAGTTAGGTGTGGTCCACATAATAACAAAATCTGAATGCCTCTGATTCATGAGACCTGGTGCAATGATACCTTAAGGTGGATCTCCTGTTAGCAGGCAATGAACTAAGGCTTAGTTTACAAGGTTCTGCCCACAGAGCTAGATGGAGCAAGAATGTAAAAAGATCACACACTGTAACCAACATGGTTCTGCTAGCGAAGTCCTGAGTGCAGCTTCAGCTCTGCTGCCGGAAGGTAGCTTCTCTGGGAGCAGAAAAACTCCTTCCGACAGCTGCCTCTACACCAGGGAGTGCAGCTGCTATAGCAGTGCAATCTATAGCTGTAGCTACAGTGGCAGCAACTCTAATGTAGGCAAGGCCGCAGTTGAACTAAAATGCCTGGTTAGACACTGAAAATATTTAAATGATGGCCCCCAAAACTGCTGTTTTTCTGTTGGAAGAGGCAGTGTTGGGAATGATTCCTGTAAATCATTTATGCAGAATTTTTTTTGTGGGGAGGGGGGAAGTGGGAGTTCTCTTAGGTAGATGGACTTTCACACACATTGAAAGGATAGGATAAAAATGCTGCTAAATCTGGGTGTGGGCATACTTTACCCAGCCAGTTGTCAACATGCTGCATTTCTCATAGAATACCCATGTTCTGGATGAGCTTCAGAGAGGATATATAGCCCTGAAGCATTTCCCTCTGTAGCAGATACGGGCATTCCTGGGTTTCAGAGTCTTTCTGGAAACTGGCTTCAATTCTTTTGCTCCCTCCCACAACTCTCCATCTTTGAGAGAAGCCACAGATGCCCCTGCAACCTATTCACTGCCTAGTGGCCTCTTTCCCTGCAATGTCCTGTATCAGCATTAACTAAACAGGACTTCCAAGTCAACTCTTTGTTTGGCGGGGTGCCTCTACTAGTCGGGAGACCGGGGAATGGTCAGACAAAGTATGAAGTAATGGGGCAGAAGCATGAGACCCTCATGAGAAAGTTAAGTGAGAGATGGCAAGCAGAAGATGTGAAAGAAACTAGTGAGCAGTGATCAACTTGCTGCTCAGGATTTATTGATTGTTCTCTTGCCTTGAGAGATGCATGGAAACATTTAAAGAGGACGATTCCTGGTAGCTTTTTTTCTCCTGTCAATAGCACTATATGTTCCTCTGAACTTCTGTCCTAGCATTTCCTGCAGCAACAGTACCCTAGTGAGTCGCAACACAGACTTCTACATCCTCATGCCTCAGTCAATACTTCTATGCTATGGGGCTGCCAGTGGGGAATTGAACATTCCCCATCAGACACCCTCGTCCTGGGCTGAAAGCAGCCCTCACTGGGTTGCGCTGGGACTCTTCACCTTCAGCTTTAAAATGGCACCTGATAGGGTACGGAATAGGAGGAAGAGAAAAGCAAGGGGAAGTCGATATTTTGCCACCCTCCCAGCTTCTTCTTTTACGTGTAGCTGTATAATAATACTGAAAGAGGCAGCATTAGCAATAGCTAAAGATAAAGCACGATCACCATTTTTGCTGTTTTGTGTTGTACCCTGTATTCCTGTTTGTTTTTAAATGTACCAGCTAAGGGTTTTTATAGTGCTGGAAGCCATAAAGCAAGCTCTCTTTGTGCAAGATAGCTGAGCTATTCCTTTGATTAACATTTGGCACTCTCCATCTTCAAAGCACTTTACAGTCACTAGCTGATTGCTCCCCATGTGACAGAAATATCAGGCCAGGGTGCATGTAACAAGGGGCCTTCTCAGGGCTGATTTTCCTGGGACCCACCCACCTGTTTCTGGGCTAACTGCCCACCATGCCTTGTTGTTGATTATTTAATTGATGTTGATTACTGTCCATTTCTTGCCCCAGGAGGTGCCATCTGTGGCTCCGTTCCTCCCCTACACCGCAGCCCAAGCCTTGCAGATGGCATCCAGATGTTATCCATATCACCGGTCCCACACTGGACCCCAAAATCCTACTAGTTGGACCCCACTTAGATCCCTTCCATTCAGGCAGCCTATTCTGCCTTCATTCCCGGCAGCATAGCTCCCAGAGCTGCTTTCCCCCTTACAGGTGTGGTCCCCCCGGGACCTCTGGCTCTACTAGTGCTGGCCCACCTCCAGGCCAGTCGGGACCCCAGGCCCTCAGCTTTTGGGCGTCCCTCGCGGTGGGCCCCTGGCCCTTCGACCCTTCCAGTCCTGGCCCCAGCTTGGACCAGTCGGGGGATGTCAAGACAGGTTGAGTCTATGGCCTCACTTTCTCTCTCTGAGGTCCACCTTCCAGACCCTACAAAGGGGTAACCCATCCAGTTGTGGGGGCTAGGGGTTAAGGCGCCCTGACCCACCTTTCACCAGGGTGGTAACTGGCCTGGTATTTCCTGGGGGCTCCCGCGCCACTGGGAACCCCACCAGGCCACCCACTCCTGGCAGGGTGCAGTTTTCTGGTCCTGGGCATGACCTGAGCCTCCTGACCATCCCCTACAGCTCCTCCCTTACCTCCAGATGATACCAGCAGCCCTTCGGCCAGGCGGTGTTGTTGTCTGGCTTCCAGCAGCAAAATGCCCTGTTTATATGGGCAGCCCTCATCAGGCACCTGCCGGCTGCTGTCTTCAGGCCCTTAGAGTGGCAGGCACAAACAGTGCCCTGCCACAGTACAAATCTTTTTTTATTTAAGATTTCTATTCTGCCCTCTCCATGAAGCTCAGATCAGCTTCCAGCAAACAACCACCCATAGACAGGACTCCCCAAATAACACCCCAAGAGCTCTGACCACCCCCCAAACCACAGCCCCCCTGCCAGCCACGACCCTGCATCCTGACCAACTTTCACAACCCCATCTGAGCCCCAGGGGAGACCCCCCTGCAATGACCCCTTCTATCCTGCACCCCATTCCACCCTCCCAGACTATCCCAGACAAATACCCCCCTCTGAAACCACTCACAGTTCAGCTGCTCCAGCTGTACAAGGTGCCGCTCCAGCCTCAGCTCCCTCACAGTGATGGGAACTGAGGCACAGGGGTGGTTACCTGACTTGCCCAAGGTCATACAGCAGATCAGTGGCTGAGGTGCAAAGGAAACATAGAACAGAAAGGAACCAACTGACTCTCAAAGTCTAGTCTTCCAACAGTTGCAAGTAACCACGATAATGAACATTAAATCCAGAAAGATCCAGTGGAACAGCCACCGGCCTCCTCTGCACACCACAAGACAGAAAGCACCTGCAATTCCAAAAAAACAAGCATTACAAAACAAGCATTACAAAAGTCTCGAATGCTACTATATGCCGCAGAAAGAGAACAGGAAACCATGGGCACCACCTGTGCAATGGTAAGAGTGGTGTGAGGTAAAGCATGTCCAGATGATCCTAGGAAATGAACCCTGTCCCAGACTACCAAGGAAGGAGAAAAATTCCCAAGCAAAAGGACATGAGGGAGAATTGTTCCCTGACCTCCTATCTGGCCATTGGGGTAACTCTAACTGAGCCTCAACAGCCAAGCACCTGAGAGGTTTCTTGGAGCATGAGGAGCACCAGATCACCCCACCAAGTTTCCTAACTTGAGCTGTAGTCAATCTTTGATGCTTCAGAGGAAGGGGGTGGGGGTATAAACACAAAAGCCAAGTAATGCCTCAATGGTGGGGGAAAAAAATGCTTCTTGGCTCTTAGAATCAGCTAGCAGAAGACCTGAAGCATGGGATTAATTAAATAAATACAATGTAAACACCACACAACAAGTACAGTAAATAGATTGAGAGCTCAAAGGGAAGAGGATGTGCTCAGGAATTCCTGACTGAGTCTTGTGCCTGAACCATGCCTTTTTGAGCGTTCAGCTTCTCCCAACTGTAAATACTAAAAACTCTCCCTACTTGAACAGCCCGTTTGTTCACTTGTGAACTGGCCCTATTGTAAAATATGCCCGTTGTCACTGAATTTTATTTTGAGACAAGTTCTCATTCTCCAAACAAGTGGAGTATTGGAATTTAGGGAAAAAAAGAAAGCTTAATAAAGGGAAAATTTCACAATTAAATTAATTTTATACAAGGTGGAGGAACCGTCTAGGAAAAAAATGTAGTTGGCTAGTTGTCTTTGCTGCTGTTTCAGAATTTTGTGGTTGAGAAAGTCGCAGAGGTGGATGATACCCCCCTGTTTATTTCTGTTTGGTTCCAGCTTATGTGGGTGACTACTCCAGAACCTAATACAGGGGTCTTCCAAATGTTTTCATTGTATGCACATGAAGATGAGAGGTATGACAAATAATTCCTGAATAGCCTGTTCATTCCTGTGGCTCACACTGGAGGCTTCACAGAAAATTTAACACGGTGAAAACTGGCTTCCTGATCTCTCCCTTTAGCATTCTCTCCACTCTTGCCATTCTTTATAATGGTTAAAATGTCATCCTCCTGAGGCTGGGTGGTTTTCATTACCGTCTCTCTGTCCTCACCGCACATACCAAGGCTGTGTCCAAATCTTGCCGTTTCCACAACATTTCTAAAATGTGGTTTTTATCCTGTGAACATAATTGGTGCTCACCCAGACCCTTGTTACCTTCAGTCATGGTTACTAGAATAGGGACTGAAATTTGGTCAGCTTATGAATGGGATCATATGGTGATCCTGCAATAGCAGAAGACTGAACCTGATGGTTCACAAACTCCCTTCCAGCCCCATGTTCTTAATGTCTCGGTGCCCTTCTCCTGTTTACTACTATGCATCAGCCTTGTGGTAGTAACTGCAGTGGCATCTGTGCTGCTATGTGGAGATTTTTTACAGATGAGCAGTTCTTAAACAGCTCAATAGCTCACTGAGGATCTAGGGAGCTGGTGATTGCTAGACAGCTAGCTGCACACTAGGTGCAATCTCCTCTCGCTCATATTCACCTGCTTCTATGGGCATCTATAATGAAGGTCTTGGACCTGCTAGGAAGCTGCTGCTAGGAAGCTTTCTCCCTTGCCTCTCATAGTCTAAGGTTTTCTTTTTTTTCCATCCTTAGAATGTAGTTTAAATCCTATCTTTGTGCCAACAGTCTGTTGCCATGGAAGTCATTATGTCGTCACAGGGACAATATCCTATGGCTTTCCTACAAGCAGAGACAAAGCAGCAGGAGCCCTTTGGAAAACAAAACATCTTTGAAAAATAACAAGTATGCTTCAATTGTTTTCCTGTACCAGTATCTGTGTCCGGCGCATTATAACTCTGCCCTCTGAAGGCTGATGTTTTCCCAGCCACTGGTTAACAATCCCTTCCCTGTATCCCAGCTGCATCTCTTGCATTTGCCCACAGCCAGTTATGAGGGGACTGTCACTTGGAATATTGTGCACTCTTGACGACAACAGCAACCCCTCTTGCCTCCATCGTGCATGCAGCACAACTCTGCTAATCCAGCCATTGATCTAGTTTCCCCAGAGAACTGGCCAAGAAGAGCAGCTGGTTCAGCAAGCAGAGAACAACCTTTCACTCAGCAAATTTTCCTCAGAGTTTTATTTTGGAGGTTTTAGAGCGCAGTGGTTACTAGCATCCCTTACAGACTGACTGAACCATGTCAGTTGTGTTGCCTTAGTCCACTTTGACCACCTAGGCTCAGCTTTAGTAGACGGATAATTTGCTGTCTGCAGAAAGTCGAAAGGGAGAACATGTTACCTGTGCCTCCTAAAGCACAGGGGCTTCTAACACTGCTTAGTAAAACGTAATGAAGAAGTGCAAGGGGGTCTTGCACCATTTGGTGTGGTTCTAGGACTTGTTGCCTTTTGTGGCTACAGTTTCAGCCCAGCTAGAGCATCTCTGCACATGGTCTTTGCCAACCTGAAGTTCCAAACTTTTTGGTCTAGGCAGCAGAGCTACTTTTCCTTTTTCTACCTCCTGAAGCAGTGGAAGAGAATGGACAGAAAAATGGGTGCAGCCCTTATTCACCAGTATAGGCCACCCAGTCCTGGTAGCAGAGGAGAGCATTCCTTGCTACTGGCATTTGTCTCTCAAGGGGGAGACAGACTAGTTTCTGCTCCTGAAGAGAAAAGTAGTGAGGAGGGGGAAGCTCATGCTATAGCCTTTGTTTCTCTTCAAAGGAAGATGACTCTTCTGTCCACTACTAGGCCTGTGTGAGTAGGAAAGTATTCGATTCAGCCAATTCGGAGGACAGTGATTTGATTCAGAGATTCAAAGGGAATTTACAAACCACTTTTCACAGACTAGCTTATGAACTTCACTTAATCAGCCTCCTAGATACAGAAACTCATCGACTCGATATAGACAGAAATTGGATTTATGACGCATGATAACCTGCCCAACATCTGACTCCCCAGGTACCTCTACACTTCTACCTGCTACATCCCCCTACCCCCTCACCCTCCCAAGCCTGTCCCTTGCCCTCTGACACCTCAGTTTATATTTTCAGTAACTGGCTTTCTTGCACGCATACCAGCCTCTGGCTTCTTCACTATTCATTCCATCCAGGAAGAGTGGGGGGTGAGATCTCGGCCTGCCCATCTGTTTCTGGGCCAACTGCCTGCCTCTCTCTTTCCTGCCATGCTTTGATGGAAAACCAATTCAGATGTTACCAAGGCAGGAGGCTGCCCTTTTAGGATGCTGATGTCTAGGGGTGACATCCATTCCGCAGCTCCATACTTTCCCTACACTGCGGCCCATGCCTCACAGATGGCATCCCAGGCAGCTAAGCTCACCTGGAGCCTCACAATTCCACTGTAACCAGCAAGCCTCAGGCCTCTCAAATATCTTACAGGTCTGACCTTTCCCTAGCCAGGACTGCGTGCATGTAGTGGCTGGAGGCTATAGGGCACCTTCTACCTACCTTTCACCAGGGAGGTTTCCAGTCCTGACATTTCTTGGGAGCTGCCGTGCCACCGGCAGTTCCACCAGGCCTCTCAACTCTGGCAGGGTGCAGTTTTAGGTTATGCCCAGGACCTGGGGTCTCCTCCTACCCCATAGCCCTAGCCCATACCTCCAAGTTCATCCTGGCATGGGAGCTCAGCAGGGAGATGTTCTTCCTCTGCTGGCTGGTGATAAACTGGACACAGGAGCCGAGACTGATGTTATCTTCCTGGACTTTAGGAAAGCCTTCGACACAGTTTCGCACCCTATCCTCATTGGGAAGCTAGCAGACTACGGAGTGGATGCCTACACGGTCAAGTGGGTGGCCAACTGGCTTAGGGACCGCACCCAGAGAGTGGTGCTGGATGGTTCCTTCTCGGCCTGGAGGGAGGTGGGCAGTGGGGTCCTGCAAGGTTTGGTCCTCGGACCGATATTATTCAATATCTTCATCAGTGATTTGGACGAGGGTGTGGAGAGCACCCTCTCCAAGTTCGCTGATGATACCAAGTTATGGGGCAAAGTTAGTACACCGGAGGGCAGGGAGCAGATTCAGGCTGACCTGGACAGGTTGGATCAATGGGCACAGAGAAATAGGATGCAATTTAATAAAGATAAATGTAAGGTACTCCACCTGGGAAGGAGGAAACCCCATCACACCTATAGGTTGGGGAGTGTCCTTCTCAGCAGCTCGGAGGCAGAGAGGGATCTTGGAGTCATAACTGACTCCAAGATGAACATGAGTCGGCAGTGTAACGAGGCCATCAACAAGGCCAATCGCACCTTGTCGTGCATTAGCAAGTGCATGACTAATAGAGCAAAGGAGGTGATGCTCCCCCTCTATGTAGCACTGGTCAGGCCACAGCTGGAGTACTGTGTCCAGTTTTGGGCGCCACACTTCAAGAGGGACGCAGGGAATCTGGAGAGGGTCCAGAGGAGGGTCACTCGCATGATTAGTGCCTTCGTGATAGACCCAACAGGGGGAGGTTGCGAGAGCTGAATCTCTTCAGCCTTCACAAGAGATGGCTGAGGGGAGATCTTGTAGCCGCTTATAAATTTATTAGGGGAGGTCAACAGGGAATAGGGGAAGCGCTGTTTACTAAGGCGCCCCAGGGAGTGACTAGGAATAATGGGTGTAAACTAGTTGAGAGTGGATTTAGGTTTGATATTAGGAAGACATTTTTCACAGTAAGGGTGGCCAAGACCTGGAATGGGCTTCCAAGAGAGGTGGTGCTATCACCTAGCTTGGAGGTCTTCAAGAGGAGGCTAGATAGTCACCTGGCTGGGGTCATCTGACCTTGGTCCTCTTTCCTGCCAGGGGCAGGGGGTCGGACACGATGATCCATTGTGGTCCCTTCCGACTCTACGAATCTATAAACTAAATTGCTGTCTCCGACTCTGACAGTGGGGCATTACATGGTTGTCAAAGAAAATTTAAAAAGCAAATAGGTGTGGAGTGAGGAGGGTGGCACTCACTCCATCTGCAGGTGGAGTTTGGAGAACCCCTGAAGCAGGAAGTTCACCTTGAAGAACATTAGCTGCTCCACCAAACGAGGATCCAAGGAGGTGTGGTGTGGTGTTTCAGGATCCCCAGCTGAACACCATCTGACTTTGAACACTGGTTAGTGGACAGGACAGGTGTTCCCAGGCAGCTGTGGCCAGATCCTGCCACATCTGGCTGCGGATTGACCAACAGGCCAACAGGTTGCAGTCCAGTGACTCCACGTCCTCGGCAAGATAGGTAGCCACCGAAGCCTCTGCGCCACTTGCCTGAGGCTGGGGTCTGGTGCCTCTGGACCCCACCATTGAAGCCATGCCCTTGGCCCACCTTGGCAGTGTCTGTTGTGGAGGAGACTGGCTGGTGCTGGGAGTGCTGGCATGGGAAAGTGGATCCCTCTCTTCCACGTCCCCCCACCTCTGCTCTTCTGCCTCCATGACTCTGTTCACTAACACCTTCATCCAGTGATCGAGGGTTTTGCTGGCGCACACACTCCCCTTCACCCTCAGGTCACACAGGGCTGCCAGCATATGGACCATACCGGATCGCAATGGATCCAGCCGTTTTTTTTATGTCCTCCTTCAGCCGCTTCACCAGTGCATGCACCTCTGGTGCATGGCCAGGAACATCGATCCCCTGGAACTTCTCCATTTCGTTCTCAAAACTCCTGTAGCTCCTTCACTACAGGGATCACCTGGCTAAGGAGGGCATCACTAGCACTGAGTGTCTTGGTGGCCTCGAGGAATAGCTTGAGGACCACCAGAATCCAGGAGATGGTATCCCATTCTGTTTTGTTAAGGGGGCTGCTGATCCCAACCTCCCCGACCAAGGACATCTCACGGATGGCCTTCTGTTGCTTGACCAGCCTTTCGAGCATCAAGTATGTGGAGTTCCACCGAGTCTCCACATCCTGCTGATTTTTGTGCTGCAGGATGCTCAGCTCTGCCTGTTTGTCCCACAGTATCTTGCCCCCCTTGATGCTTCAGTGGAAGTAGCCCGCTACCTTCCTGCATCTTTAAATGAGCTGGCCAGTTGTGACAGTGCCATCACCAGCAGCCCTGTCCCCCTCCAAGGCATCCCTGACTATGAGGTGGAACTTGTGTGCCACACAGTGGATGCCAACAAAGTTGACATCACAGACCACCTTGACTACATTGGCCTTGTTGTCAGTGACCATGAACCCGTAAGTGAACTCGCCCTGCCCAACAAGCCACCCCTGCACCATGTGGCTCATGGCCACCATGATCTTCCTTGCTGCGTGGGACTCATCCATAACCTCAGCTTGAAGGAGAGCCCACTGATAGCCTGAATGATGGCACCAGTGCCCTGTGAGGGAGAGGTAGGCATCATCTCCACCCTGGCTGCTTCAGATGTCCAAGGTGAAATGTAAGGCTACCTGCAGACCTGCCTTGTGCAGCTCCTCCCTGAGGTACTCCCTGCATGCCTCATATAGGGAGGCTACTACCATCCTGCTAAAGGTGGTGTGTGCAAGCACTGAGTAGGATGGGGCCACAAGTGCCATAAGCCGCCTGAACCCTGGCGTTGACTATCCAGAGCAAGCATCTCCCCAGTGCTTTGGGTAACGTTGCTCGCCCTTGCAACGTGCCCCACTTTGTCTGTGGCATTCTCCCACCGTTCCAGGGTGGCCTGCCTCTGCATCGTGGGCTTCGGAGCAGGAGGGGGACTTTTTTGGGCATGCTCCCACTGGTGCCAGGCTAAGAAGGAACAAGGGCAAGGGGGTGCTGCCTCCTGAGATGTAGCATCATCACCGTGGTGGTGAAGTATTTCACCTCCTTGCCTCAGCTGATCTGGCTTTTGCAGTGCTGGCAGGTAGCATACCTGGGATCATCTGCCGACTCAAAATGATCCCACACTACCCCCCCTGCTTCTGGGTTGAGGGTGGGGATCCTGCCTTATACCCCTCCCGAACAACATCAGGGGAAGCTGAACCACCTGTCCCCACAACCTCCTCCAAAGTGCCTTCCAGAAGAGACCTGCCTGTAGGGGATCTTTGAGGGGTGTGGAGCACAAACTCAGATTCCCCCTCCCTCCCCAGAATTTCCCTGGCTATGGCACTGAGCTCCCCTGGTTTCAGATCCAGCTCCTCCTTTGGCACTGGGAGGCTTATGCTGGGAGCTGAAACTGGGGTGGAGGAGACTCATGCTGGTGCTGCTGGCTACTTTTGGTGTTAATGGAGGTGGTGCAGGGACAAGTACTGCTCCCACCTCCTTGTTCCCACTAGCAGCAGAAGCCTCATGGCTGCTAGGGAAGAGGGTGCATCTAAGTTTGGGCAGGAGGGAACTTGCAGCTCTTCCCCTACCCTGTTTAGCCCCTCTCGCTCTCCTGCCAGATGACCTGGCACCTGCCTTTCCAGCACGCTTCATAATGTTTGCTGTGCTGGAAAGTATGTGTGTGTGTGTGTGTGTAATATATCTTCTATCTGCTTACTATATCTTCTATCTGTAATACATTGGAAAGGCATATCCAATCCTTTTCAGGAAGAAAGACTAGCAAAAGAGTGAAGAGGCTGACTAGGAAGACAGCCGCTGCAGCCAGTACCTTTCACACGCTGTTGCTTCCAGACAGACAGCTCACAAAAGGGACAGAAAGGCTTCACACAGAGCCTTATATGCTGTTTCTACGTCCATCCCCCAGAGCACTGTGATTGGATGGGAACTCAGGGGAAGGTGACAGTCACCGTCCAGCTACAGATGTCAATATCAAAACAGTCTTTTTCTTCCTCCTAAACTCATTTTCTGTTTCCCCACAAGACTGCCTTTTCCAAATCTCCAGATTTTTTTCCAAATCTTCTCTGAATTGATTTGGATGCTTTTAATCAATTCAGAACTTTTTATGGGTCTCTCGATTTGATTCGGATTCGATGATTCAGCTGCCAAATTGGGCCAAATCTTCTCCAAATTGCATCAGCAACCAAAGCTTCGCACACCCCTATCCACTACCACCAAAGGTTTGGGTCTGCAGGAGCGGAACCATGGAAGGCAATGGGCCTGTCATTGCCCTGAAAGGACACTTTTGCTCCCCTTCCTTTGATGCTTTAAAACTGAAACCAGTGCCCCAAGTACAAAGCCATGATTCTTGTGTGAAATGGTGCAGTAGAGAATTAAGCTTCAACATCTACTTAGACACTTCTTTTTTTAATGCCACTATAATTCAAATCCTTGACTATTATCCTCAGGTGATTTGCAGTGATTAAATGCTCAAGACCATGCTCTGAGGAAACCAGAGCAACCAGCCAGGAAACAAAGAAGAAACACTGATGTTCTTTTATGTGTATACTTCCCATCCCTAAGTGCTGTGATATAGTTGGAGGAAAGGAGAGAACTGTCCCAGTTCCTAGCATTAATAATATGTTATAACATCCTTTAAACTTTAATACAAATAAAAATAGTAAAAGAAAATACTTGTTTAAACCGAGGCATAGATAACTTGTGGAACTCATGGACACAAAGTATCAAGTAATTTCTAGAAAAGTTTGACAGTTATGACTTGCAGCATTCACAGTTATATTAGACGGAGTAATAGTTTGTACCAGGGATATGAAACTTTTATGATTCAAGATCAGTTTGATTTTTCTTTGGGTTAGGAAGAAACTTCCCATATCAAATACACACAGACTTTGGACACTAGGGTGAAGATAAGTGGCTGTTGGCGGATTATTTCCAAAGCTGTTAATTAATTGACTTCTTGTATATTTATTTTGAACTGTCTCCATCTACTTTGAACTATCAAGACCAGTCTCCTCCAATTGCAGGAAACAGTCACAAAATCCCTTTCAGAAACTGCTCCATCTAGGGGGTAGAGTGGCAGGGGGGAGGTTTGCCCCAGCTACCTGCTTTGTAAGGTTGTCCAGAACCTGACTGCTCTGCTGGTTAGAGCCTGTCTTCTAATTTTAGCCTAAATTTATTCATGGCCACTTTGTACTTTTATTTGCTCTTGTGTCAACATTGCCCTTTAACTCAAATAGTTCTTTTCCCTCCCAGATATTTATGCCCCTGATGTATTTAGGGAGAGTACTTGTATCCCTTTTCAGTCACTGTTTTGCTAGGCTAAACAAGCCAATCTATTTTAGTCTCTCTTTGTATGATAAGCTTTCCATTACAGGATCATCTCTTCTCTGCTTTGGAACATCTTTCTGGAACATGGGTGACCAGATTAATATGCAGTATTCCAGCGGAGGTCATGCTTGCACCTTGTACATGTATAAGGAAGCTTTATTGCAGTTTCTACAGGAAATACCTTGATTGGTATGGCCAAGGATTGCATTTGCCATTTTCATAGACACATCACTTTGATAGCTTTTAGCCCTCTTTTGATTCACTAGGACTCCAAGGTCCTTCTCTTCCTCAATTGTTTCTTTCTAAAAAAAGTTCCCAGATCACTGCAGAAATTCTTGTTATTAATTGCCAAGTATATGACCTTGCAGTTTGTACTACTGAATTCATCCTATTTCTGTTAACTCCGGTCCCAAAGATCACGTCTTTCTGCATAATAGCCTAATCCTCCTCTGAATTTATGCTGCTGCCTAACTTTGTGCCAGTATTCAATTTCATCAACATATTGTTGCTTTTTATGCACAGGTTGTTAATGAAACTATGTAAAACTGGTCCCAAGACCAGTCCTTGAGGTACCCCGCTATAATCTCCCTCCAGCCTTTCAACACAACCCGTTATTTCCTCTTAAGTCCATACCCATCTTACAATCTTTCTACTAACCCCCTTCTCCAGTTGATATAATAATTTCTCTGGACATAACTGGTTACTGTCAGAGGTAGGCTCTTACTGTATTTACTCACATACTTATGCAGCTCTCCCCAAAAATTAGCCTTTCAAAATTGGGATGTATGTCTTAAGCAGTGAAGCTTATTTTCTGCCCAGAATAGCAGCACTGGCATTTCTATTCAGGCAGTGCTGAGGGGGTCATTTGAGTTTATGGCTTATTATCATCTACTTGATTCCTGCTAACTGGTCTTCACTCAACGGTGTTAATACTCTACTTTTCTTGTTAATGGTCTTGATGATCCACTAATCTAGCTTATCCTTTCTTCAGGAGTTTTGCTGAAAAATGTGCAGTTTAGCTGCTCCTGGTCTCTCTTGTTTCACAACCTTGTAGACTGTTTTTAGCTCTCTTCAAAATCCTAAATCTTCCTAGGGGGTCCAGTCTGCACCAGTAGTTAGTGTTTCAGCTTTGGCTGAGCAGTTAAGAGCTGCTGACAATTCAGCTGTGAAAGAATTCAAATTGTAGCTTTTTTCTGAAAAAGAAAGGGTGAATGAGCTGAAAATTAAGCTCTATCCCTGCTGTATATAGCTATAACTCCAATCTTTTTTTTCTTTATTCTGCCTTCTCAAAAATAAAATGTGTGTCTTATTTGGGGGTATGTGGTAGGCAAGAACACACAGTATCTTAGTGGGCTGTCAATCTGGATTTGTACAGCAATTTCTATGTACCTAATATCTGTAGAAAACTTTTATCTCAAGCAGCAATTTTGCCAGGGTCACCAATCCTCCTGCTTCTAGTTGTAAACTGGTCACCTGTTGGAGTCAGCAAGCAGGCAGACTTCCTCCCTGCCTCTACCTCCAGCAGCGCATGGCAAGAGTACTGTACTTTGTCATGTTTTCTAGGTTGTTTAAAATGGGCAAAGATCTTTACCTGAAGCAAGCAGCCCTAACTAATATCATAGCATATAAGTCTAGACAAAGGATCAACTTGTTCACCTGCACAGTTCAAGCCAGTGTTATCATGAAACATCAAGCTTGTCTTCAGTGGGGGCATCTACACAAGATCACCATCTATGCTTGCGCAGAACTTACTGCGCATTAAATTAATCTAACATACCATTTGCTAGTACCAATATATACAAGTACTAGATAAATGGCGCATTAGCTAATGTGCCATAGTTCATATGTAGACGCTGACTGGCAGCAATTTGTTCCCAGTCAGCCCACACAGCAGGGAGCCCAAAGTTGGCTAGCAAAATCCTGATGTGGGGGGAGCTGTGCCAGGTGCTGGGGTAGCTGTCTCACTGCCACATGGGGATCAGGATGGGTCACAATCCCTACATGGCCAGGAGAGCTGTGTAAGCTGTAGAGATGATCCCTACATGGTGGGGAGACAGCTGTCCCTGTAGCTGGAGCAGCTTTCCTAGCCAGGTGGGAATTGGCACCAGCCCCCGTGTCTCCTGCCAGCCCCTGGGGTAGCCTGGAGCTCCCCCTGTTTGCTGCAGAGGGGCAGACTTGTCAGGTGCAATTTGCTCTCAACAAGAGCGCACATCTACACGTGCGCCCAGGAGAGCATTAATGAGCCTGAATTTTATGCGCAGAAAATTTGGGTTCATTAATTGTGTGTGTAGAATAAATGCTTCTAGTGGGTTGTTTGTTTTTGATGGTAGCTCAGTGCCTTTGTAATACAGAAGAGTGTAGGGAACTCTCAATTGAGATTGTTTAGGCCTGTCCATCTCCCAGCTGATGTGGCTGATAGTTAACCACATCAGCTTCTAGAGCAACCATTTTCTATGTCCAGGGGGCTGTCATAATTTGGAGAGCATTCTGCTTAAGCCTTCTTTTGTCTTCTAGGAAATGTTGACGCTTTTTTATTGCCTCAGAACAGTCTCAACTGCAATAACCTAGTCTTGAGTTAGAATAGTGTGGCTGATTTTGTCAGTACCTTTATCTGGGACAAAAGGAACAGTTCTGGTCTGTTACTTCCTTCAGATCCTATTCTTTACTTACAGCCATCCCTGACTTCTTGTCTTAACTGTCTTTCATTTATGACACTCATTTGGATATCTTTGCTGTTCCAGCTGTACAGAACTTTCAGTGGGAAGGATCCCAAGCACTGTATAAGCAGGATGTACTCATAGAGGTGATTTGCCCAATCATACCTGTTTTTCAGAGCCCTATTGCCAAGACGTTTCTGTGCTGGCCCAAATAAATGAGAAAGGTGAGGAACTTTTAGTTTCAGCAATGCCAATCTTTGGACTCTAAGTACCAGTTATTTGGCTCTTACTCCACCATTTGAATGTAAGTCCTTCCTGTTCCACAAAGAAGTTTGCTGATCTACAGTTTATCTGCAAAAATGACAGTAGACTTGGGCCCCACACCTGGTTTTGCAGGAATTAATGAGAAAAAGAAAATCTGAATGGCCTTCGTAGGGTAAACAACAAGAAAGGATGATGTGAGATCAGTCAAGAGCTGTACAGGGAGAAAAATGCAATATGGGAAGAGGAAAAACCTTAATAAAGAAAAACAACTGTGAAGGGGCAGGGGAATCAGTAGTAAATGTAACGGTATATTCAGAAGGCAAAATACAGGCAGCTGGACCAGATTAGTATTGATTTTAAAACATAAAAGCTAAGTCAGAGATTACTAGGATAATTATAAATAAAGTCAGAGAGGAGGAATCCCTCCGGAGAATTTAACCTGCTAGACCAGCAACAACAATTTTGAACAAAGCAACCAAAAGAAACTCCCATTTTAGCCTGGTTGCAGACGAGACTAATGTTGGAGGTAGCACCGTCCAGTGATTAAAGAACTAGGTTCTGCTATTGGCTCTCCGTGCAAGTCGTTGGATTCCTGAACTCTCTTCCCATGAAACCCAAAGGGGTTTGATTTAGAGCAGGGGTGCTCAACCTCTGGCCCAAGGAGCCATGGTATCTAGCCCACGGGGCTCCCCATGGGTTGGGAAATTTGGCAGCAGGGAAGCAGTGGCAATTAATATTGCCATCCCTCTTTAATGCCAAATTCCCAAGCCCCGTGCAGTGGATTGGAGTCAAGCTACACCCCCTTTCTCCCTGTAGAGCTGGGTCATGCCCGCTTCTCTCTGCATGGCTAGGTTGAAGCTGGACCACATTCTCTCCTGTTGCATGGCTGGATCAGAGCTGGCCTATGCCCTCTTCTCCCCTGCAGGGCCAGGTTGGGGCTAGGCTAACCCCTTTCCACTGTGCAGCAGAATCAGGGCTGGGCTGCCCCCTACCCCCATCTGCACAGCCAAATAGGACTCTGCTGTGCCCACCCTGGCAGCAGAACCACCAGCCAGATCCAGCCTGCAGATGGACCGGGCAAAAAGGCTGAGCACCACTGGATTACAGGTGTCCACTTCTATGTTCATCTTATTTTTATTTCATTAGACTAAGGATTTATTGTTGCACAGTTAGAACAGCAATTGCCAAATGAGAAGTCTTGACCTCAGTGCTGGTGTAAACCCCTAATTTTCCCAAATGCTCACAATTAACTTGAGGCAGAGTTTTACCACTCCCCAGCTATTCTGTGGTAACTGTCCTTGTGCCTGCTCTTACCTCACAGTAAATGAAAGCCAGAGCAAGATCACTTAGTTCTGTTCAAGGTCAGATCCAGAATGGGGGTGATGTACTTGCATCCCTCACCCCTAGATTCCCAGTCCACCCAAAGTTTAAAACCAACCACTTGGCAATATTAGGAGCATTTCTATTTCTATTAGGAGCAATTCAGTCAGCAGTGAGGTAGTCATTTGACTCCATGGCTCCTTAGAACTTACTTGATTCCTTTTAAATTCTTCATTCCACAACTTTCTCTTTTTAATGGTCTTGATGTTCCACTAGTCAAGCTATCATTCTTCTGCAGTTCTGCTCTCTGTTAGCTTCTCCTCTTAATGTTGCTCCTATTTCACAGCCCTGCAAACTGTTTTTCTCTAACTAAAAACATTCAAGTGTGGAAACACTAACTCAAGTGAACACCAACTCAGGTATAAAAATAATTGTCAGTGAAACACTGGATGCACTGTCAAGATGTTTAAGAGGCTAGATTTTGTTTTACGCTGAAAGATGTCCTGTAGTCACTAGAATTAGTTATACTAAAGAAACAATATCTTTTGATTATTTTTTGCCTAGCTTGTTGTGTTTCTTATACATACTATATGATATATCAAATCATCAGAGCTGCACACTCTAATAAATTTATATTTGTTTTTGCTTCAAACTTAAACGGGATAATATGGCCCTAGGCCCCTAGCATATGAATACAGATTTTAACTTTTTTTTTTTTTTTTTTTTACCTGGATAAAATGCGTGTTGTGTTATATGTGATGATCAGGGATCCAGGTTTTCCATTTCCCACAGAAAAACGGAGAAAACCATTGATTCCCTGTTTTTATCGGAGAAAACGCGGGTTTCTCTTTTTAGCAGAGAAATCCACAGATTCTCCACTTTTGCAAAGAGCTTTTGCAGGCTGGCATAGCTCCAGCCTGCAAGAGTCAATTGCAAAAAGGGCAGGAAACCCCCAGCCCTGGCCAGAGGGGGAGGGAGAGGAGCCAGGGCAGGGCCTGAGCCTCTGAGGCAGCCAAGGCTGGGCTCAGGCTCAGACTTGCCCTTTGCCCCTGGAGCATAGAGGTAAGTGGGGCTGTGGGGCAGGGCTGGGGCAGATGGTTGGGGGCTGAGGGAGTGGGGGGTGCTGCAGGCCCCAGGCAGCACATCACAGCTGGAAGCAGGGCCAGGGGGTGAGGGCAGGGGCACCCCTCTGCGAGGGGGCTTTGTGGGCCAGCGATTCAGGGCACAGTGTGGTGGTGTCCACCATGTGCAGGCCGCACACATGCCACCCAGCTGCCTGCCCAGGGGAGAGGGAGGCTGGCATGCGGCCAGAGCACAGCTCCGTGGCCAACTTTGCAGCCACGGCGAGGGGTTGGGAGGCGGGGGCTTGCAGTTGTCGAACCTTCTGTCAGGCCAGCCGGCATGTGTGGCCCACAGAGTGGCACCCCTGCCCTCACCCCCTGGCCCTACTCCTGGGAGTGGGCACAGGGGCACACTCTCCCCATTCTTGATTTACCCCCCCAGCACCTTCCCTTTCCCCCACCCTGCCCTGCCCCTTCCCCCCATACACACTTACCTGCTGGGGTGGATGTCAGTGTCTGTGTCTGCATGTCTGGGAAGGTGTTGTGAGGGGCATCAGGAGGGCTGTTGAGACTGTTGGGGGGAGTGTGGGGCACCAGCAGTGCTGGGGAGGGGCCTTTAATTTTTATCACGGATTTTGGATTTTTAATCAGAGAATTTAAAATTTTCTGATTAGCCCTCTGGAAGGGCTAGACGTTTTTAAATCTGCAGATCCAGATGCCCCCCACCCAAGGGTGTTGAGGTAGCTGGCAGGGGTCATCGCGGAGCCCTTAGCCCGGC
The DNA here is from genome assembly GCF_030867095.1 of Alligator mississippiensis. Lineage (NCBI taxonomy): Eukaryota > Metazoa > Chordata > Crocodylia > Alligatoridae > Alligator > Alligator mississippiensis. The sequence continues at coordinate 233,889,267 of NC_081825.1, forward strand.
TGTATGAGCATTCGTGGTCATCTCGCCAGGTGCTGGGGGATTGGAAACTGGCTAATGTGGTCCCAATTTTCAAGAAAGGGAGGAAGGAGGACCCACGTAACTATAGGCTTGTAAGCCTCACCTCGGTGCTCGGGAAGATCTTGGAGAGAATCATCAAGGAGTACATCTGTGGGGGGCCTGCAGGGGAGATCATGCTCAGGGGCAATCAGCATGGGTTCACCAAAGGCAGGTCCTGCCTGACCAACCTGATTGCCTTTTATGACCAAGTAACTAAATCCTTGGATGATGGTGTTGCCGTGGACGTAGTCTTTCTAGACTTTAAGAAGGCCTTTGACACTGTCTCACCCCATCCTCATCCATAAATTAAGCGACTGCGGCATTGATGCCTACACAGTTGGATGGGTAAAAAATTGGCTGATGGGGTGCACCCAGAGAGTAGTGGTAGATGGGTTGTACTCAACCTGGTGAGATGTGAGCAGTGGGGTACCCCAGGGCTCAGTCCTCAGGTCTGCACTGTTTAACATCTTCATCAGCAACTTGGACAAGGGGATGGAAAGCACTCTGTCCAAGTTTGCTGATGACATTAAGATGTGGGGTGAGGTGGACACACTTGAAGGGAGAGAGAGGCTGCAAATAGATTTAGACAGACTACAAAAGTGGGCAGACAAGAATAGGATGGGATTCAACGTAGACAAATGCAGGGTGTTGCACCTAGGGAGAAGGAATCTACAGCATACATACAGGCTGGGGCGTTCCCTTCTTGAAAGTACAGAAGCGGAAAGGAATGTTGGAGTCATTATTGACTCCAAGATGAACATGAGCCGCCAATGCCAGACCACAGCCAGCAAGGCCAGCCATACCTTGACATGCATCCAAAGGTGCATCTCAAGCCAGTCTAGAGAGGTGATACTCCCCCTTTATGCGACTTTGGTCAGGCCGCAGTTGGAGTACTACATCTAGTACTGGGCGCCGCACTTCAAAAGGGATGTGGCCAGCCTGGAGAGGGTTCAGAGGAGGGCCACCTGTTGGTGAGAGGGCAGCAGGACGGGCCCTACAGAGAGAGACTGAGGGACCAGAACCTGTTCAGCCTCAGCAAGAGGAGGTGGAGGGGGGACCTGGTGGCTGCCTACAAACTCATCAGGGGAGATCAACAGCAAATAGGCAGAGCCCTTTTCTCCCCAGCACTACCTGGGGTGACAAGGAACAATGGTAATAAGCTGATGGAGAATAGGTTTAGGTTAGAGATCAGAGGGCAATATTTTACAGTTAGGGCGGCCAAAATCTGGAACCAACTTCCCAAGGAAGTGGTCCTTGCCCCTACCTTGGGCAAATTCAAGAGGAGGTTGGACAATCACCTGTCTGGGGTCTTGTGAACTCAGCATTCATTCCTGCCTGTGGCAGGGGGTCAGGCTAGATGATTTATTCAGGTCCTTCCTGACCCTAGCTATTATGAAACTATGAAATATTTAATGAGAGAAAGCCAGGATCCCTGGTAATGATGCACCACACCACCTGCACCCTCCTTTTTCAAAATCCTAGATCCACCCTTGGCTCTGTTTCATCAGGATTAAACTGGGGTAAGAGTAGGCAATGAACCTTACCAAGAGACAATTACTATAGAGTAACTGAAGTTCGATAAACCTCACCCTGCTCCCTCTGCCTGGTTAATTGCAGGCATGGGAATAGTAACTGTGTATATGGGGTATCCCAAAGTAATCCCCCTTGTAGGCAGGACTGTGACCAGAAACAGTTTGGGAACTGCAGAATTAGAGGGAGATTTCTGACTTTGCATAACCTCTTTGGTTGTCTGACTGCCATCAGTGACAGAGCATTCCTTCAGCTGTCCCATACTGAAAATTCAGTTAGGCCCCTTCCGTTGACTTCTGCTGAAGGACAAGGAAGTACAGGAATCAGTAGACTAATGCAGTCATTGTTCTGCTCCAAGAGTTCATGGGCACATGGAAGCCCTCAGAACCAAAGACAAACTTAGAGTGAAATTCCTCCAGGGGAATCTTCCATCATCAGTTTCAGTCTCTTCTATAAGAAAAACTGCAGCGTTATATAAGTGAGCTTCTGAGCACATCAGCCAATCTAAAAGAGCATAGATCACCAGAACTTGAAGTGTCTTAAAAGTAACTTTAAAATAGGGGTGACTAACAATCAAAGGGGACACTGCCCTCTTGGAAGCTTGATAAGAGTTTGAGATACAAGAAATATAGTGCAGCCTCTAAATGCATGGAAAAGGCAGGAAACTTTCATAGCTGCTATAAGTTAAAGGCATTTATATTCAAATGCCAAGCTCCTCTTCTCAGACTACAGCTTTAAACAGACCTTCCTGTCATGAGTTAGCTAGAAAATAGCAGCTGTCAGGCAGACATAAGCACCATTCATAACTGCAGTAATAGGGAGAGGGTGACATTTCTGAAAGCTGTTCAGAAGCTGATTTTTTGCAGGTGGGTGACACTTAACAGTAAGGATTCCCAACCTGCTAAGGCCAGACAGTTAGAGGGAGCTGGTGCAGTGTTCCTCCTCCATCTTGTGGGGAACTGATAGGTCACTGGCACTAATCTGTCCTCCCTAGATCTAAATATTGCTGCAGCCTGCAGTGCTCCCAGCTGCCTCTGTAAGAACAGGCAGAAAACAGCACTCTGTACAGCTAGAGGCTGGGAACAGGCAAGAAAACAAACATCAGCAGAGATGGCAGAATTGAAGTGATAGAAGAGAAAAGGACTGAGTGAAGAAGAGAGGTGGAAATGGCTTGTAACAAAAGAGGGAACGGAAAAATGCAGACAAGAAAATGAGTGAGTGCAAACACAAAAAGACAAGTGAGAAAGAGGGAAAGCAAATGGGCAGAGCTGAAGGCAGCCAGGAAGGCAGGTTTGGGAGACAGCAACTAAGGGAGACTGTGAATCACCTCCTAAATGCAGAGCCCCAACTGGGCTCTCTCCCCACCTCCAAAACATTATAAATAGGGATTTTTTTGACAGACTAAGTCATCTACTTACTGGATGAGGCAGAGTCTGCTGTTATGTTGTCTGGAACAGATGATGGAAATACCACCCAGGCAGACTTCCAGGTGTTTTGCAAGGACTCTGCTGATAACATGGGACCATTTTTCTCTGTCTGCATCTCCTGTGCATGCCAAAACTCCAGAATGGGTAGAGATGGGAGGCAGAGCCCTAGGCTAGCTGCCAGCCCCAGCGCCTGATGTAGGGAGAGCCATCAGCTCCTGTAGTAGCCAGTAGTGTGATCTGGCTGGTCCTACATGCTTCCCTGGTCTTGTCTCCTCTCCTGAATGGTGGCAGTTGTACCAGCAACCCCAGTTATTTTCTCCCTGGAGTGGCGCTCCCCTTCATAAGGATGAGGTTCCACATGTGACCACAGACATCTGTGAATCTGCTGCATTCATCTTCTGAGGCAGCAGGATCCGTTGGGATCGGATCTGTCTGAAAGAGCCCAGATGGAGAGGCAGAGGCAACCTAGCCAAGTAGTGTTTGATCTGTGTTACCTCAGATGACACCAATATCAAGGACTTATGGGCAAGAGTCCATCCTAGGGTCTGTCCGGGGAAGCTGAGGTGAGAGGAACAGACAGAATCTGTCCTGAGGATGGTGAGTGAGGCTGAGAGGAAAGAGGGAACATTTGGAAGAAGAGGCTACCTGGGGTCTCCCAAAACACAGGTGGATCCACACCTCCGTTGACATTAGGCAGTTCCTAGAGAAAGGGGGACCTGTTCTATCATACAATCATATCGGACCCGGCTGCGGTGCAAATGGCCTCTTTGTGCTTGGAACAAGTCCCCTCCAAGGATGGAGGTTATTTCTCCTTCCTCCAGCCTCTGGCAGAGGGGACAGCTGGGGGCCTATTCTGGACAGGGAGCCACCCAGGTGCCAGTGGGGTAGAGGGGAAACTAACTCTACTCCCTGCCCCACTCTGCCTCAGGGGCCATGATGCCCCCCTGCTGCAGCAGGAAGGGGGGAATGCGGGCAGACCTGGCTCGGGTCCCTGCCGGTGGCACAGGGAGGGGGAATTAAACCCCTCCCTGGCCAGACCCCCGCCCCTGCTGGTCCCTACTCAGGCTGCAGAGCAGAGGACCGAGGCCAACCTGGCTGGGCTGGAGCAGAGAGCCCAGCCCAGAGAGCATGCTGGGATGCTGGGGGGGGTCTCTGGTTTAATTCAAACCAGCAAAGGGTCCGAGACAGACAATGCATTAATGGGTTTGAGCCAAATCAGTCAAGTCTAATACTACATTCAACCAGGTTTATCTCTCATCAGTTTCAGCCATTTTCAAACTGGGTTATGTGCACTGAATGTCTGTTCTGTTACAGGTTTAAACCAGTTACTGATCACTTGAACCGGTCTGTGTCTAATGTCTGTCCCTGGCCTAATTGAAAAGTTGAGCAGTCACTTTTGGTTTTTCCTACTCATCCCATTACGGTGGTCCAAACACTGGTAGCCAGCTGGTCAGATTATGGCTTGACATTATCAAGCTGATTATAATTAGCATCTTACCAGTAGGGAGCCAGAAAAACCCCTTTGTTTGCAAGCTGGAGCTGTCGAAGAAGAGGAGTACTTCATAGAGGATAGATTATTTGGAAATTCTTTAGATCTTAATGACTGGATCAGATCTGGAGTGTGATAGCATGTGTTTTTCTCTCTAAGAGCACTTGTAATCATCATCCTTTGAGAAACATTGGGTAGCATGTTGGAAATGCACAGCATGTGTGGCATTTGGAGGGGAGGAGGATTTGATACAGCATCTGTTCTATCCCCTTTGTGTACAGGTTTCTCAAACTCTTTTCATCTTGCAGCTTTTTTCACTAAAATTGTGGATGTGTTGAAGAACTCAACACAGGGCAACAGCAGGTTTAAAGTTCAGCAGTACCATTTGCATGTAAGCAGACACACTAAAGATATAACCAGAACAAAACTGTGATTCTAATTAACCTGAACTTTAGGATAGCTTGGATCTAAGTTTCACAGCTGTTGCCTCTCTCATGTTGCATTCAAGAACCCATTACAGTTGCAAAACTCAAAAGTTAGGGAATGCCTAAATTAGAACCTGTACAACTTTAACTTGGCTGCTTTTGCATATGTAGTATAATAATCTATAAGTCATATTATTGCATACTAATTATTCCAGGACTCCCTGGTTTGATTCCCCACCCTACTGGCTCTTACACTTCTTCCCCAGGCTGCTTGTCCAATCTTTTTGCCCTTTTCTACCTCAGCTACTTCCCTGGTGTCTTAGCTTTGGAACTCCTAAGCCTTTCTCTTCCTTCTGGCTCCTCATTAAATAAGTCCCTTCCCAACTCAGAGTCTTCCTCAACCATCTAATTAATTAGCTCTTGGTCCTCAGGTTTCCCTAGCCTGTGCTGGAGTGAGGGGATGGGTGGATTGGAGCCCCCCAGCTTGGGGAGCTCCAATCCACCCATCCCCTCCTCCAGCATGGTTAGGCAAACCCCAGAACCGACTTCCCACCCCTGCCTTCTCCCCCTCCCATCCTGAGACAACACCAGGGGCAGGGCTAGGCTGCAGCAGCTGAGCCACCAGAGCAGACAAGTTAATGGTGTCCCACTTTGGAGCACCTTCATTTGAACCCTCATAACAAGAGTTAATTTTGTCATGCAATTGGAGCATTCTGCAACCATGCTTTTCTGTTGGGGCATGGCTGTAGAGCACTTTCAAAGGGCCAATCATGCAACAAATGTAATTTCTGTCTGCGCCTTCAGTTTAGGTTCCTGGACCCAGCACAGCCTGCAACTGCCAAGAACTGTAAGTGTAGGGAAATTTGAGCCCAAGTGTTTACAATTTGACATGGCTATACATGACTGAAATTAGGGCATTGCAGTGGGATGTTTTAAGCAGTCTTAGTAATATGTAGTGCTACCAGCTCCACCATTTAGCAATGGGCTGAGTTAAACTCCCCTGACATTTGTGAGAAACAAACTTGTGACTCAGGATATCCTTCAGGACAAAATATTTTTAATCTTAGAGATAAGCAGCGAATGGAATCTCAGCTATGACTAACATAATGTGCTATATTCAACAACCATTAGCCAGACACACTAGCTTCAGAGGGTAAAGATATGCTGACTCCATTTCCAGATAATTTTGCCCATTCCATTTAGTATTCCATAAATGTGGGTAGATCTTAGGCCTTGTTTACATTGGGATTTTAGCTATTATCATATATTGTATCTGGAGGTTTGTCCTAGTGCAACTTCACCACTGAGAAAACCCCCACGTAGACAAGGCCTTACAACAAAATTGTGCAAAATTTCCATGTTGAAGCTCACATACCCTTAGGCTTTGTAATGAAATCTAATGTTATCTCAAGCCAAGGTTTACCCAAATTCACAAACACTAGGCCAAACTAGAATGCTTTAATAAACTGGCTAGTTCTTCAAGGCTGTTGGGAAGAACTTTCTTGAAAAGCGGATGAAACAGAGAAGACTCCATTTCTCAGATGAGCTTTAAGTTTTAGGGTTCAAGGAAGAGCCACAAGAGTGTTTAAAAGATTGGACAATAATACTCCACACAGCGAAAGCCCCCAGAAGCTCAGTCTGTTTAACTTATCAAGGTTATGGTTCAGAAGTGACTTGAGCACAGTTTGTCAGTACATATGCGAGGAACACAACATTGATAACAAGCTTTTCAGTCTAGCAGGCAAAGATTTAACAAGGTCTTGTGGTTGGAAGTGTAAGTTTAAACAAAAATCAGACTAGAAATTGGGATACCTTTTTAAAAAAAAAACCAGTTCAGATAATTAACCATTGGAACAACTTACCCAGGCATGTGATGATTTTGCAATCTCTTTATTTTAAAATTGCTGCTAGTTGTCTTTTCTAAATGACATGTTGTGGTTCAAAGAAATATTCATTCAGTGTAGGCTTACAGTCAATATGATGAAGGAGGCCAAGTGAGTGTCACAAGTGTCCTTTCTGGCCTTAAAATCTATAGGGGTTTTTTGTCAGAGTAAAATTCAAGAAAGCCCCACCTACAAGTCACTTTTTTGACCTTCCTACCATTTACAACAGCGATTAGCAGCAATGGTGTGATCCAGCTCCATGTTGTCCATTAGGCTTGTTCTGAAGTGAACTAGACAACTGGGTTGGAAGGACACTCTCACCAAATTGCTCCCGAAATTGCTGTAACTGATGGAACTTGTATAGACAACTCAGGGATAGAAACCCAGCCTAAACACTCTGCCAGTGAGCCAAAATAGCCCGACTCCAAGCCAGCTCTACTTTGACAGTAACATTCAACTTCAAAGATAGATGGGGAGACTTCTCCTGGAGATTTCAGTTAAAAGGAACATTGTGCCCTTCTATAGTGCATTTTTTTAATGTATTCAAAACACCTTATAAATGATGAATATAGGCTCTCTATCACCCCATGAGATGTGAAATTTTAGAGATGAGAGGTTATAGTGTTTAAGTTGACACTACATGCCAGTACCAGAGATGCGAATCCCACCTAACCATAATGGGCTGTTAAACCATGTGTAAAAAGATTCTATAAAGCTGAGCTGGCTGATCATGACCACTGGATCCTTATTAAGATGACAGTGAGTTTTGTGAGAAAAGACAGCTGTACTATTGCCTCTTCAGAACAATACGTTCTTTTGGATGTCTAAGAATGATTACAAAAGATGTTGTGTACAGCCAAGCTCGGCTTGTTTTCAAAGGAGAGGAAGAAAAGGCTGTATAACCTGATCATCATTTGGGCTTCTTGAGAAGACACACAAGGTCTCACTGGGGGCCTATTATACAGAGAGTACAAAGGTGATGAAATCTTCATGATACTGTAAACAAAATGCTTCCAGCCAGAGAGATACACATCTACTTGGGAAGAACAACAACTCTTGAAAAACCATCCTTCCCTGACCAAATTACAAAAAAAAAGAAAAGGATTCCAGAGCTAGAAGCACACTTCTATTTAAAAAAGATGTATTATCAACAACTTCTGATTTGCATTGTTGTTTAATCTTATCCACAGTCATGTCTGCTTGCTTAAATTAATTTTGTTTAACTGAAAACCAAGAATTTATGCTGCTAAATAGTTAAAAGGGACTCTTAAATGTGCAGATCTAGTTAGAAAAGAGTGTCTGTCAAAATGGCCACTTCATGCTCAGCATAGCTGTTTCTTGCATACTCATGTCATTTTGCTGAGATAAACAAGTGCCTGTCCATCCTCAGGCAGGCAGAAACAACTTTTCCACTAAGCCATTAAGTTTGATTTACAGAATCTTTCAACAGAAAAAAACAGCTGGACATCCAGAATTCAAGGAGAATTTGCAGAACTGGCAGTTGGAAAAAATAGATCCAGAGCAAGTTTGTTATGGATTTATTGAGATAATATAAATGAGATAGTTCCTTCTTTTACTACAGCTGGAGAGTGAACAGATCAGGAGTGAACACATGAGGAAAACTAAAATCCCCTTTCATCTACTTTGAGAGATGGTTTCTTCAGAACAGGAGAGGGGCTGTTAGATGGGCAATTTATAGGAAACTAGTTCAAGTGCTGAACCTATTCAGGGACTAAATAGAGGACTCCAGTCTTCACGGCTGTCAAGCCAGCATTAAATTCACACAACCATTTTTATATAAGCAGCTTTAAAAATAAAGGCAAACAAGGCACATTCATATCAAACCTTGTTAGAAATGCAGGAAGAAAAAACATCATTGACTGATTAAATAGGAAAGGAAAAAAAAATAGGTAAGGAAATGCCTTTGAGTTTTTAGAAATACATTTTTTTAAATGACTAATCAAACAGCTGGTTGCTGGTCCTTTTGAAATACATTGTGCTTCTCCTTAGTAACAGCACCTATTTGTGTAGACTAAAAGTCAATCAGTAAAGTTCGTAGTATGGAGCTCTTTTATGTTAGAGGCACCTTTCAAAAGAAGAGTCTGTAGGTGCAAGCCATGGGGATGATCGCTGTCCTTATTTCTACCACTAGTCCCACTGATTATTTCCTGAATAAAGGTTGTGTGTGTGGACTCTGGTAGCTAATTAAGCCACCCATTAATAAGTAAATATTTGCAAGTTTGAGTTTATACTTGCCTTCACTGGCAGGTAAAATGAGGCACAGAGAGATCACAGTGAATCAGCAGATAATTAAGGAACAGAAGCAAGGAGCCATGGACAGTCTTTTATTCTAACCACTGATACCATCTCTCCGAGGCTTCAGGCTTTCATGGCTGTGTGCTCCACTGTTAGGTACTGTACACAGACAACAAAAGACTGTCCCACTGCTTAAGGAGACTTCCCTGCTTTGTGTTCAGCGAGGGAAAGGGTGCTCCCTACCCTCCCAGTGAGGGGAGCCTCACTGCTCCCCTTCCATCTTCTAGCACTGCTGCTAATAGAGGAACAAAGGGGATCCATGGCTCCATTTTTTTCCTGCTGTCTCAGTACTATGGAGAAGGGAAAAAACTAGAATTGTATAGATAACAAGTTTCTATCCCACAGGAAAGTTTTATTGTGACATCTTTCATCCCAAAAATAGTATGATAACTTAAAGTGTATATAAAAAAAGTTCTCACAAGAACTAAAATTCCAAATTAAAAATGTGTGAATGGATTGACACTTTAAATGTTTAATTTTTAAATTTTTTCTAACAAATTTTGAAAATTTAATTCTAAAAAAGTTGGAATTTTTTCTCTGGAGAAAAAAAAATGAAACCCCATATTGCACTGGAAAAGACAGTCTGTCAAAAACTGTCAACCATCTGTAGAAGGCATGCCAAGGATCGACCTTCCCAAGCACTGCAGGGCTGGTGTGGTGCTCTATCAGTCTTGAAGGGAGGAATTCAAAGTTACTCTTTCTTCCAGGCATTGCTGGTACTACTTGCAGAGGCACCTGAGTGTGGAGGCTCTAAATGTGGGTGTTTCCTCAGAAGACTGCAGTCGTGAGATTTAAACAGCAGCTCCGACTGTCACTGATCCTGCACACGAGCAATATGTTTTCAGAAATGCTGAAATTAAATTTGCTTTTAAATTAAATACCATATTTACTCAAACACAAGATGAGTATTTTCCCCAATCAGTGTGAGGGACAAACCTCTCATCTTATATATACACATATAAGGAAATCTCATTAAATAAACTGTCTATCATTAAACTGCTGCCAAAGCAGCATGTGTTGAGTAATAGAAACCAACTCTGAAATTGATTAAATGCAGTCAGCACTAAACATAACTACAAAATGCATCACCCATATTGAGCAAACATACAAGGATAGGTTAGTGCAGCCTGTCTGAATAAGATATATGGTAGTGCTCATTGCATGCAGTCCCCCTCAGAGCCAATTCCTTTTCAAGTCATGGTGAGCCACCACATTGAAATAATTTTTTATTCATGGTAAGTTACTATATTGCATAGATTTTGACTTCCCCTTTACTTCTCCAGCTGAGTTGCACCTTTCTTTCCCATTTCCAATTATTCCTGTTTCTTCACCAGCCTTAGATGTCTGGCAAACATCACCAAGTGGGGCCCCAAACAGTTCACCCAGAACCCTCTCTCACTGCCTCTCTCAGCCTGTCACATGATTAGTGTGTTCTCCCCCCATGAGGTAGAGCCAGACCTGGTTGCCCTGTGTGCCTCAACTGCATATACATTTTTGGAGGATCCCAGGACTCATGTCAAGAACACCCAGTTCCAGTCATGTGTGTGTGGGGGGGGGGGGGGTAATTATCACATGGATCTTTTGTGAGGGGTATCTGGAGTACACACACATACTGAGCAGTGCTGAGCTGTGGGGTTACCATGGCATGAAACTCTGTAGACTCTGGTGGGGCCCAGCCTTATGACTTGTATGGTAAATTGTGAGCCTTTGGCTTTGAATTAATATCATGCATAGTTTGCCCTGTATGTGTGTTTATTGACTGCTTGTGCTAAAACTTGCAGCCGTTTCAATAAAGGTAAAATGCATCAATTCTGTCTGAGTTGGATATATGAGTACCTATACTGAATTGCCTATATGCAAATTAATATAGGTAAGTTTATTTCAAGGTCAGTCCTTTCAAATTTGCCCCTCGCTTCTTTGTGCTTAGGGAGAACAGTGTCAAACAATAAGAAGGGGGAAGAAGTTGGGAGGAGGCAGAGCACAAGGGAGCTACCTGACCCTCCAAATTTACTTTCCCTGCTGTAGCAGTGGGAGAGGACAAATTCAAGGCAAACCTCCAATAATTAAATTATATATGGAAAATTATAATTTCCCAGGTATAGAGAGTCTAATTATTTGGGAGTTGTCTTATATTTGAGTAAATATGGTACCAATATTCTAGTAGAGCACGGATGGCAGTGTTGCTCAATGAGGCACAGCTTTAAACTCCTAATAATCAACAACACTGTCAAAACATTGCCTGTAACCTTGCATTGTTTTGAGTATAACAACAGGTCTAACTTACTGTTCCTCTTTTATGCACTTAATTGCAAATGCTCTGCATAGCTTTTGGTTTACAAGTGTTGTTCTTGGTTCAGATACTATCAATAAGATGGAGATTTGGAGAGTTACTCAAATCCTTCCACCCTTGCTAAACCAAACACAATTCACCATCATTGAAATTCCAGACATAAAACCTTTGTTTCAGATTAGGTATTATGAAAAGCTGGAATTCACACTTAAACTACTTCAGATGTATAGCTCTACCTAAATCTTTATCTTCCTTGCACCACAGGAAGAGGAAGAAGTAAATTTCTAACAGTCCCTGTTCATTTCTCTCTCCCTGTTCCCCTCTTTTGCAGCATGTCTGCTCCAGGCTGAGTTGGTGAATTATGAGCGAGTCAAGGAGTACTGCCTCAAAGTACTTAAGAAAGAAGGAGAGAACTTCAAGGCACTCTATCGATCGGGCGTAGCATTCTACCACCTGGGTGACTTCAACAAGGCACTGTACTACTTGAAAGAAGCAAGGTCCCGACAGCCAACAGGTACTGAATGAGGGCAAAGAAAAGTCTCAAGAGTATCTCTGACAGCTTTTATGTTTCTTTTCACTGGACTAAATCCATCCCTGGTTTAGCATCACTTATTTCACCACTGCTGAATAGGGCTCACTGTACCTTTAGTTATATTGCCTTTCAAGGACTTTTGGTAGGACAGTAGTTTTGCAGTGACAGTGCTTGAAGGCGGTAAGTTTTGACCACTATAACAGAGCATGGAAGATGGTGTATTGCTGAAAATTTACTATTATAGAGGGAGTTCCAACTTCTCTCTTTTCCTTTAGAAGGAAATGGTGGGAAAATGTTCAGGAACCCATGGCCCATTTGCCCAATAACAAATTGTTTCATTTTCTGATGTTATAGTAGTTTCATGATCAAATGGGCCTAAAAGTTTGCTTGAACATTAGAAACTGGTCAGAATCAGAGGGCAGCACAGAAGCAATACAAAGATTGTGTTGTGTTTCCAAATAAAAACAAAACAAAACAAACCACAGGATTTTGCATGTCTGGCACTATTTGCTTTACTGACTCAGGGGACAGCTTTATCATTCTAGTTCTATTAGTCATGACATACTGATGTTGGCTTTGACTGTTCTTTGAACTGGGTTACAGATGTGTGAAGTTTTTATATCAGGACAGAGAGGAACCATGTAGCATGGAGATTAAACCCCAAGTTTTCCTTATAAATGCTATGCAAATAAAAGTGAAGTTATAATGATTAAAGGGAAGTGGAATGAAAGAAGAGGTGATAAGTGGAAAGTGAAATATATGTCATGTGTATAGAGAGTACCAGAGAGCAATTCTTAGCATGAGCATGGAAATGGAGTTGGGTCCTGTCAGAGTATTGCAGTCAGAGCTCCATGAACAAAAGGAGAAGAGGAAAGCTGCATAGCACACCTGGCAGTGTTCGAGTCCCCAAAGGAGTTGGGCCCAGCTGGGTTGAGGACATGGTCACCTTAGCAAAAGCTAGTAGGGAATATATAAATACACCTCCTACAACGTGAATGACTGCTGTGGTCACATGGCCATCCCTTTCCCACAAGGCATTCTTCTGTTTCCATCGCCAAAGCTTGGAGCATTGTTTCAATGTCCCTGTGCTCTCCACAACTGTTTAACTGGTCTGCTTAAGAGCACAGTTTCACTCATTTTGTTTCCCATTTGCACTTCCTACTTTCAAACCAGTCAGAACTGGTAAATGCAGAAACTCATGTAAATGAAGAATAGTTAGGGGGAAAATTAAAACAAATGATCCTCATCTTTCTTGAGGTTCAAGTTGGATCAAAAGTCAGTTTTCAATGAAGCTTTAATTTCAATATCCAAAACCGTTTCCCCCCTAATTTTCTTGTATGCATTTCTCTGCATTTTATACCATGTGGTATTAGCTGGTCTGCTTTCTGTCATCTCTTTATAAACACAAATTATAAAGTACTCCATAGCAACAACATCAAAGAAAACAACTCACAGCAAATCTATTTAGAAACAATCCAAGAAAGGCCTAAATTTTTAGGGAAAGGACAACTGTGGATCAGAACTCCACAGCACAGACCCATATCTACTGTTACTGTGCAATTTTAGATCATTTTGGGGAGAGGTTATTTCTAATAATTGAAAGTCTGGGGGAAGATAAGGTAGGAAGGGGGCATGAGTTATTAAAGCAATGGGGGACACATCACTTCTAATCCTAGCCCTGCTGCACTTACTATGCACTCTTGGGCAAGTCATTTAACTTCTCTAGTCTAGATATCTCCATCTGTAAAATAGAAATAGTTGTTCTTTCCTCTCCTTATAGGGCACCACAAGGCTCAGTTCATTAGCACTGGCAAACCATGTTAGAGCATTATTTGGTTTTGCTTTGTGCAATCCCTTTCTCTAAAAAGAGATGCCTTAGGCACAAGTCACTGGAAATTATTCTCCATGAGCAAATTTTAAATGGCAAACAGGAATTCAATCACATGGGATTTCACCATTCTAAAGACTTGTCAGCACAGCAAATCTCTTGAGACTGTTTATTGTCTGTTAGAAGGTTAGCACAACTGGGCTTGGTCTGTCTGTTTTTCTTTCCCCTGTCTTCCACCCTCAATCACAAAAAGAGCTGAAAAGGTAGTTTGATAATACCCTTTATTCACAGAAAATTTGGAAAAAGAGAGGAGAACACAAATGATCTGCAGCATTTTATAATCTCCAGAATCAGAGGCTGAGATAGGATGAAACAAGGCTGAAAGCACTTTGAAGCAGCAAAAGGCTTGCCTTGTGAGCCTCAACCTGGCCGAAACTTTTGTTCAGGTTATTCCTATGTGTGTCTTGCTAGTCAAGCATACAGGGATTGGGACAGAGGATGGAACCCACACTTGATGTACTGACACTGAACACCAGCTGTTTGGCTACGTAAGTCCAGGAGTGGATCTGGGGGGGATGGCAGGGGTGCAGTTGCACCCCCTCTGATTCCTGTTGTACCCAAACTTTAAAACCAACTGCTTGGGGAAGGGGGAGGGGCAGTGGCATTTCTATTCAGGCAGTGCTGAGGGACTCAATTTTCTTTGTGACTCATTATAATCTACCCAATTCCTGATAATGTCTCCTCATTCCATAGATGTTAATGATCCCCTTCCCTTTTTAATAGTCTTGATGTTCCACTCTTCAAACTATCCTTTCTTCTGCAATTTTTGCTGCCTGTCAGCCATTCCCAGTAATGTCGCTCTCCTATTTCACAACCCTGCAGACTGTTTTTAGCTTTAGCTAAACTGAAAACTTTAACTGAGGTGTAATAATATTAACTCAGTTGTACAATGACTGACAGTGAAGTACTGGAGACACTGTCAAGATGTTCAGGAAGACTAGCTTTTGTTTTACCAATTTGAATAAGAGATGTACATTTAATCATAAGGACGACAGGACTAACGAAGCAATACCTTTCAACTATTTTGATGATTTTTGCTTAGTGATATTTGTTTTTGCTTTGATCTTATACTGAATAATATAGTGTTAAGCCCCTAACATATTATTCATAAAATCATAGAAAATTAGGGTTGGAAGGGACCTCAGGAGGTCATCTAGTCCAACCCCCTGCTCGAAGCAGGACCATCTCCACTATTCCCAGCCAAGGAATAGTCAAGCTGGGTCTTAAAAACCTCCAAGGATGGAGGCTCTACCACTCTTCTAGCTGAGCCATTCCAGTGCTTCACCAATAAAGCCTCTAGTTTCTCTTTAACTGAGGAAAAATGTTATGTTATATGTGATGATGCCCATGCATAAGTCCAACTCCCACACTCTCCCTCTTACTTTAGGAAACTACTTAGACTAGACCTCAGGTTTCCAACAGAGTAGTAGTATGAGCTCTCCCCACCCACTGCACACCAAAGACAGCCATACACTATCTTTGTGATCTAAACCAGGGCTTTCCAACTCCCAAGTGGCCAGGGGCCATGTGCCCCGACCAGTTCTAGGCCCTGGGGCTGCATACTGTGGGAGCTCCCTGGGACCCCACTCTGTGGGCACTGCAAGCCTTCCTGCTGTGCTGCACAGGCAGTGTGACATCTCACACACACCCACACACCAGCCCCCCCCCCCACATTTTGCTGCTGAGCAGGAAGCACAAGTTGTCGCCATGCCCCATGCCGGCAACATGAGCCATCCTCTTTGATGCCACTGCGTGCATAACACGAGCTCCCCCCATCCCATCCACAACAGAGCCCCTC
The DNA here is from genome assembly GCF_030867095.1 of Alligator mississippiensis. Classification (NCBI taxonomy): domain Eukaryota; kingdom Metazoa; phylum Chordata; order Crocodylia; family Alligatoridae; genus Alligator; species Alligator mississippiensis. The sequence continues at coordinate 233,904,902 of NC_081825.1, forward strand.
AGTGCAACCAGCATGAACCACTCCATCTGCTGTTACTACATGACCTCTCCTGTCCACCACCACTGCTGCTGCATGGGTAATGCAAGCCCCTCTACCACACATAGAGGCAGCGTGAGCCTTTCCCCCACCATCGCCCAGGCAGCAGGCTTGTCAGGCCATCTCCCACCATGCTGTACTGCCCCAGGGACTCCAACACAACAGCAGGAACAATGGAAGGACTGACAGCTGGGCAAGAGCCTAAAGGTTACATATTAATCCCTTATAGACCCAATGCAGTCCACATGCTGCCAGTTGGACAGTGCTTATCTAGACATACTAGGAATCAAAACTGGGGCACATTCTTGCTAGCATAATGGACAAGTTACCACAATTTCTAAGCCAAAGCCCAGGGAAAGCAATGAATTCTTCTTCAGAGGCCAGAAAGCCTTACATACTAGTCCAAGCATCACTGATGACTTATACATGACCTTGGCTGAGTCACTTACGGGAATGTTTGTACCATAGCAGTGGTATGCCCCAGCTAGAATGTTCAGGATACGCCCTGCCGACCTGGAAACATGCCTATGAGACAGCTGTCAAGCACTGCAGAGACTGAGGACTTTAAAACAGCTGCAGAAGGATGTTTCAGAGCTTCTTCACTGGTACATTTTAGAGTTTGGAGCACGTATGTGTGAGCAGGTGGACAGGGCGTGCTCTGGAATAGCCCAGCCAGGACACAACAACATTCCCTTCAGTTCTCTGTACCCAACATTCCCCATCTAGAAGATGGGGCTAGAAATCACTCCTTCCCTCACAGAGGCATCAAGAGCCTCAGTTCATTCATATTTATATACTGCTTTGCAGTACTTCAGTAGGAGGAACTAGAAGTGAGCAAAACAGAATTATGTAGCGGAAAGGCAAAGGCTCGGATTGAGAAGCAAGAGTTCCGTTTGCTCGGTAAACAAGCTGCTGTTTATGGTTTTCTCTCATAAAACTATGACCTGGGGAGAAGATGTGGCAAGACTCACTTGCAGGATTCCCAGCTAACCCATGGAAGCTGTTTCTCTAGTTGCATTCCTGGCTACATCCTGTTTTGCCTCTGGCACCTGTGGAGGGGAGGCATTTGAGAAATTTTCCATGTGGGTAAATTTGCACTGAGTTACTAGCTCTCTTACCTGTCAGGCTGATGTGGCCTCCAATTACCCAATTCTACACTGAACTCCGCCTCCACCCATTCATCAAGCATCTAGTCCTTACAGGCCTGGGCAGGTGTGATTTCCTAACATGCCTACTCAATTATTACTTCTCACCTTCACTGGGAAGACAGTCAAGCTGTGAATTGTGTGTCACTAGAAGGCTCATACAGGCCATAACCCATCAGCTCTAGAGCAACACAGAATATAGATATTTTTATTGAGGCTGGTGGTGTGGGGGAGACAAAGATTTCATTATCATGCCACTTCCATTATTTGGAGGTCATATGCACTACACGTACCTTGCTTCTTTTAGAGGTGTGCCCAGCCTGCAAAATTCAGATCTAGCCCCTCGTGTGAACTTCTGTAGTGTTTGAGGATGTTGAGATCAGGATTTCTATTCAGACTTAATTCTGTTTCTTCACATGCATTTGCCAGCAAAAAAATATATTAGATTAACAGCCCAAGACACAGATGTGCTTTATCCACAAAGCAGTATAACATAGACAGCAGAAGCCCCAGATTCCTCATGCTGTCCTTCTATTCTTCCAAATAGACAGTACAACATAGATAAGAGTAGCACAGAGTATGTGAAATATGACAGAAAGAGGAGGGAGGCAGGAAATATTCCCCAAAATAGGTTTGAAGGTGTGAGCAAGGTGACTTAGACAAAAAGAAGGATGTTCTTTTAGGCCTAGCTGCACCATGACAGTGAGTGAGAAGCCAGGAGCAGAAAATAAGAGATACAGGGGGCCGGGGGAAGAGGAAAGAAATAGGAACAGCAATGTAGTGTTAGGCAAGTTTTTTTTAGGACTGTGTAACAGAAAGTGAAAAACCAGAAACAGGAAGTCAGTGGAGGGACTGTATCAAACCAGTAGGAGAGGATGACTATATTTTTGGATGGAGTGGACTGAGAAGGTGGGGACTTGCAGGTAGCCTGGTGGGCAGATCACAGTAGTCAGGACAAAAGCTGACCACAGTTTGGAGAAGGGTTTGAACAGAAAGAATGACAAGCACAGAGGGAACTTTGGTTCCACACAGACAACAAGATGTTGGCCCAGAGGCCTTGTCCAGCAGGCACTTCCAGTGACTGGGTAGTACAGCGCACCCCATTGTGCTCCTAATACAAAGCTGTTAACAGGTTTCTCATGGAGAGTTATAATCAGTGTGTGTGTGTGTATGTGTGTGTTCTCTTTCCCTGCAGATACCAATGTCATACGGTATATCCAGCTGACAGAGATGAAGCTTAGCAGATGTTCCCAGAGAGAGAAAGAAGCCTTGTGAAAAGGAACCTGGCTTCAGTGAAAGTGCCCAAGAGGGACATTTCCTCCCAGATGCCCATTGGCTGGATTTTTTCCATTTGCTCCACCCTACCCCCCCCATCTCTCCATCCATCCATATTCCCCATCCTTGCTCTTAATTTAATCCTGTTTTAAAAGAAGAAACTCAGACAATGGATTTGGCTGCTTGCCAGCACAATGGTAATAACTTGGTCCCGTTGATGGGAGAGCACAATGGCTGCAACCAGCTTTGTTCCAGGCCAGTGGCAAAAATGTGGGGTAGGTGATGGGAGCCTGGACCTGACTGCTGGCTGTGATTCTGCACTACAACAAGCATCCCTGACTCGACTACCTACCAATCAAGGAACAGGGGATGCATCGTTTCTCCCGGTAGCTATCACTGGAATTCTATAGAACCAGAAACCCAGGAAAGCTGTTGGCCACTTTGTGAGAGGCAGCAGACACCTCTTTTACCATCGTTTTTTCTCTCTGCCTTCCACCCCGGTAAGAGTTCACGTGCTACATATCCAGGGTCAGTGAAACCTGTTCTAGCCATCCTTTTACTGAAAGCACACAGCACCCTGTAATACTCCTAAACAGCACCAGTGCTGGAGAAAGAGGAGCTGGGGTGCCCTGGAACTCTGCCAGTACCATGACAGTGCACTGTACAGTATGGGGAACAAAACTATGGAATAATTATCCAAATGTAAGTGACAGTTCTTTAATGGGCAACAATTCCAGGCATCACTTCTGGAAGGGACTCTTAGGTTCCTACCGTCCAGAGAGGCAGCATGGTGTAGTGGAGTCAGCATGGGGCTGGGAGCCAGGAATTCCTAAATTCTTATCTTGGCTCTGCCATTGCCTTGCTGTGTGGCCTTTGGCAAGTCACTTAGCCTCTCTGTGCCTCAGTTTCCCCATCTGTATCTTGGGGATAATACTTCCCTACCTCGCAGGGGTGTTGTGAGGATTTATTAGTTAACGTTTGTCAGTAACATTATGTAATGTACAGTGCCGAGTATTATTAGTACACTGGATTGAGGTTGCAATCTCTCTGGCTTGTGTGTTGGTGCTTCCAGTCTTTCTTTTTAGGGAAACATAGTGCTGAGAATGTGCGGGATCAGTAGCCAGGGGCCTGATAACCAATGAATTCACAGAACAGGTAGCATCAGTCCAAACTGGTCTCTGAACACCTCCAGGTGTCACTGGGGAGTTGTGTTTTCATGGTTCACCCATCCTTGGTCCCTTTGCTAAAACTGTCACTTAGTGATGTGAACATGTGTCCACTAGGAAATAACCTTTCTTCCTCTCCACAAATTGCTCCAAATGGATTAGCAGGCAGCAGTCACAGCTTTCGTTACAGGCTGGCTGAACATGAACTGTCTGTTGTCTCCCCGCTATCAGTGTGGAGCTGAGCTTGTGTCCAGGAACGCTTCACTTGTCCTTTGGTGCAGCTACGGTTCAGTCAAGTACAGTGGACTGCACTCACAGCTGATGCAGTTTATGAAGACAGTAGTCTCCAGTTTCCAAACCCAATCTGTGACCTCTGTTGCATTTTTTGGACAAACAAAATGGAGGGTCAATTTAGATGACCCTCCAGAAGAGCCAGTACAGATTCAGTCTCTTTGAGAATGTTACTAAGTCTCATAGTTTGGGGATAACCTGGATTTTTCACATGGGAAATGTCTTGAAGTGACAAGTCTCTGTGAAAGAGGGGGTTGTATCAGTAGTATGAATTCTTAGGGGCTCGTCAAGTGGCATAGCAACTTTGTGGTGTGGAGGGCTGCCAGAACACACCACCCGTATCCCAAGATCACAGTGTCACAAGTGCATGCACTTCTTTACAAATGCACAAGGCAAGAACCCAGGCCCTAGGAAGGTACATAAAACCACATGCACCCTACATGAGATCCTAATGACACACCAGATCAACGCACCTCCTTACTTCACACACTTCCCCTGATCAAGTGCAGCATGCTTCCCAGCATAGATATCCTATCCTTCTTCCTCTCCCCCCCCCCCCCCCCCCAAGTGCTTCTCAGGAAGCAAACATCAAGAACAGTTTTGCACTGGATACAGAAGTGAATGTGTGCTCCCTACGGTTCTTGGATGGATGCTGCAGGAAAGCACAGGCAATGTGCATGTGTGATGTGGGCACATGGATTGGCCACTTCAATGACTACGAGGACTGGGTTTGATCCTCTGATTGACACCCTGACCTAAAACCAGTGGAGGTGGAGTGCGCACACTCACTCCTACACACACAGTATCAGCTCCTTTGAGGCAGGCCTATTTGCAGGCAGCGTACTAATTCTGTAACTTTGCTGTCTTATATGGTAGGGGGCAGATGTCAGGCAGAGCCAGGAAAGAGACAGAAAGCAAACCAAGGTCTTTTAGGGAAGTAGCAAGAACAGCAATTGAGAAAACCAAGCTGGTGGGGAACAGCCTAAATAGCTGAGCCTAAATACAGAGCAAGTTAAGCCGGAAAGAGACCAGACCAAAGGCCTAGCCAGATTATTTGTGGCTACATAACAAGACCCAGCTTTAATTGGCAGGAAACACAGCAGGAAAAAGGACAATGAGATTACAGGCAATTTTCCAGCTGTGGGGGCAGCAGAGGGGGAGACTTCCTTCCTTCCTTCATCATAGTTCTTTTTCAAAACGTACGAGAGAGAAATACAGATAAAGACAGGCTGCCAGATTTTCACCAACACGTGAAAGTAATTGCAGTAGACAGAGAAGCTTATGCGAGGACCACTTCTTCATTCAATTAAAAAGGAGTCCTTCCTTTTCAGCTGAGATGTGAAGCCAAGGTCTTGACCACAGATGTTCACTCAAGAACCCAAGGACTGAAGGGAATGACTCCAGAGTCTCAACCAGCCTCCCATGAGGGTAGATACATTCTGCCTCCTCCAGTACCTCCATCCATTTCCACTGCCCAAAACCTCCTTTCCTAAGGTTTCACATAGTTAGCTCAGAGGTGGAGGTGGGGAAAGTGACATGCCAAGAGGTTTTGTTTCTACTTTGTGCTCCATGTTTAAAATTCTAGTTGTAGCTAGTGGTAGTTCCCCATTTTTGTTTTTAAAGGGAATCAAATCAGCCTTACATGGGAACTACTGACCACATCTCTACCCTGCTTCTTCCTGACCTTTCCACATACTCACACATATACAGAGAAACATTCACATTATTAATAGATTCCTGTTAGTAATTTCATGCTACGTGATGTAGCTTGGAGTGCTGTTCAATCCTAGTTTTAATGAGTAAGAGAATGGGTGGGAGAGCAGAGCACGGTTCTGGGTAGGATGCTTGGGGTGCTACTTTCTGCCACTTGCTCTTCCACAGCCCCACAGTAAATTAACAAAGATACTAATATGACTTCAGGATCAGTGTATGGGGCTCATATTGTGTCACTGATATTAGAGTGTTACAGGTTGGCCAGAGTTAATTTGTTTTAGGGTTCCTTGGTTTCAAAATTCTGCAGGTCATATCAGCTCTGTCACGTTAGCATCTGCAGCCGCATCCCTACCTGGATAGTGGTGATGAAAAGAGGGTTCATTTTGCTTGAATTATATATTTTTAGAGAAGAAGAAGGTGCCCTCTTAGGTGCCTGATGAGACTATACTCACAAGTCCATGGTTACTGAGGACTTCACAGCTGTCACTGCAC